>NC_082596.1:74115387-74424887 GCF_030936135.1 Gavia stellata
ACAGATTTATAGGGGAATGAGGAGGATTCACAGAAAGGGGAGAGCTTTAATCCCATTCCTTGTGTATTTCCATGTGTCCAAAAGCTTTGTGAAAGCAAGAAGACAAGACAGACGTTTCCTTCCCCCTCTTCTCCAATTCAGGTTTGAAAGGAGCATAAGAAGAGAAAGAGCATCCTATGAATATGAGGATGTCTGGAAAGTCACTACAGACTGAGGAGGGGGTATACATACTCCTATCTTACTCAGGGACATCTCTGTAAGACCTATATGTTCTCCTCTTCTCTTCACATGCTCTGAAATACTGAGGGAAAATGAAGGGTGTCTTAAGCAGTGAGCTGAAAAAACATTCTTCTCTTCCTGTCTCACGAAATCCACTATCTGAAATCATTGTCTACATTACAGGCCTGCATACATAAAAATTAACTGTAATTGTCACATACCTAACTAGGAAAACACACATGTGCCTCATTTCATGACTTAAGCTAATCATTTATCAGTTGCTGTACTGCTGTTATCTACTATCTAAATGACATGGAGAATTACCACTATCAGTGTCCTAGTGCTGATATATTATCCCTATCAGGAGTAATTATTTGGTTTGATGTGTAGAGTTTCAGTCAGTATCTGGGGTCTATGCCAACAGGCACACAACATCAAATGAAAGGACGGTCATGATATAAGCAGAACTTTATCATTCTTGCAATAACTACCATTAAATCTCCAAGAGATTTGTGGCTTTTCTTTAGGACTTTTAGCAAAAGATTCTTTAGAAAATAAATAAATAAATAAAAGTCTTTCCAATGCTTATAAATCCCTGACAAAAGCTGAGGCTTCTCTTTTCAACTACGTATCTAATCATTTGTGGTCTTAGTAAAGAAAATTTATAATGATTCATTTAAAAACACTGAAGTGCCTTACAGTTTTTCCTAGTGTCCAAAGTGAACAAATATGCTAGCAAAGTTAATCATAGTACTATAAAATAAAAAGGAATTTATGTGAGATGCAAACGGAAATGCCTCTGAATTCTTCAATTCAATTACCTTGACCTTCTGTGATTCCTAAATTAGAGCTATCAATAAAATCTGCTTTCCTGCAAATTCAGTATTTCACTATACTTTAAGAAGTCATAGATAACAAAGTCAAATTTGGTTTAATCAAATCAAATTTGACAGCTGTAACTCTGCCTCCAAAAGTCACAGGAAATTCACTGAATGGGACTAAATCACACAAGTTTGTTGGTTGGTTGGTTTTTTTGGTTGGTTGTTGGTTTGAGGTTTTTTGCACACGAACAAGTGAAATACTTTAACACTAACCCTCTCCTCACAAATAAAGGTAACTTTAAGACCTCTCTCAGGTCAGCTAAGGGACTAAGACTGTTATTGGATAAAGAAATCTGAATAAAGCGGGTATATGATGCATCTGTGGAAAAGCAGCATCTCCAGTGACTCAAGAGTGTTACCAATCTGAATTTTAACTTTTTAGCCAAATTTATTTTGGGGAGTCATAAGTTAGGGATGAGCCAAACCCTGTTCCCTGGATCCCCCAGTCTGGGACCAAGCACCAGAGCAAAAATTCATTCTCACATACAGAGATATTTTATTCAGGCTAGTAAACAACCAGAGGAAAAAACTGAAGAAACAGAGTGAATTCTGGTACTCAAGCCATCGAAACTAAGCCTAGTGCAAAATGAAGCTTCTTTTTCTCTACTTGACGGGATTTGCAGGATATCCTCAGCCATAGTGAACACAAAAATAAAGTGAAACATCCCAATGTTGGCCCTGTTACCCAACTTCAGGAAGGCAATCCAGTCAAAGGACAAAATGCAAGTCTCAAGAGCATGTTACTTGTCTTATGTCTTTGGTCCTCCAGGACACGAGCACCATGTAATTCTTTCTTCAAGTCTGAAATGCTATCTACAAGTTACATAAAGCAATCCAAAGACATAAAAATAAATCCTTTGATAAGCATGTAACGATTATAATCCTAGGTATTTTTCATACATTTAGAAAAGACATTAGGTTGTAGAGACAATTTATTGTATTTTAATCCTTATCAATCCCCTCCTCGCCATTTATATTATAAAATAACAATGGAAGTACTTATGGTTCCTTGAATTAGTAATTAAGAGCTGCATTCATACCAAGATCTTCACCATAGCACCACCTAAGCCCGTGTCCCAATTCTGCAGCTATATTCTGCAGTGCTATCCGTTAACGTTTCAGCTCATAGCATTTACACTTTGCTACTCTCTGCTACAGGTCTTCTGTCAGCTCCTCAAGACGGTCAGATGCTCAAATATAGCTCCCTTTATGAACTCTTTCACTGCACCTAAGTAAGATCTAAATAAATATTCGACAGACAAGTTTCATTAGGTACTTACACTGAATCCTCACCAGGATCATGAGAGCACTGTATCCAGAAAATTGAACGTTAAGAATTTAGTGACATTTAGAATTTAGTGACATTTAGTGACTCTCCTCAGGGTCCCGAAGAGAGAGATTGCCTGGGGGAAGACAGAAAAATGAAGTATAGCTTATATCCCATATGATTTACACATACATTTTACTTCCAGCAAAATGGTCCTCCGCTCTGGAAAGATTTATTAATACCAACTTTCCAAAAGGGCATTAGATTTTTACATTGCAAAATAGCACAACAGTGCTCTAAAATAGGTAAATACTAATTTTTAAGACCCTAGTCATTAGTAAAAGATGATAAATTCAACATTATACCAAGCTCTGAGAACGCCGTAAAAGGTTAAGATTTAGAGGGAGAGACGTTTAACAGTGTTAAGGAAATACTTTTACTGAGTTCAATCTTTCAAGTAACTTATGTCAAAAAGACCACAAAGGTAGGGGTGTATGTGTATGTTATAAATAATGATGGTATCACTTAGCAAGTGATACATTCTTCTCTGATACCTAACCAGCAGTTCCAGAAATACAACAGAAACACAGTGGCTGCTACCGAAACGTAGTTTATATACAGGCTTTACCTGAGTGCAATTTTTTCATGATCTATTAATGCATGTGCTTCTGTGCATATGCAATTATGTAGGGTCTGCTCTATGTATGTATATATACATATGCACACACATTTTGTTAGGAATAAATCATATACATTTTAGAGTAAAACAAAATGGGGGGGGGGCAGGGGGGTATTGTTTTGGGTTTTTTTAAGGGAGTTGGTTGCTTGCTTGATTTTTAAAAGAGATGGCAGCATACTGCACATAGTCATGACTGGAATATCCAGGAAGGAAATACCTCATACAGAATAAACCACATAAAACAGTAGTTTTATCCAAGTTAATGCTTTCCCAATACAAAAAGTAGTGTCCAAAACCCCTGAATAATATATACTGAACAAAACCATGCAAACGAAATGAGATTCCCTAATGTGACATAAACTCTCCATTCTTCTCAGCTGAAGTATTTTAACACGAATGTTGTTTCTATTGGGATTTGCCAGCTATTTATTATTTTACCACTCTTTTTTCTTATTTGTAAGCAAGATTTAAGACTGTTTAAGCAGCAGAATGCTGATGCCCTGATATAACTAACACCTGCGTAAATCTGGGAAGAGGAAGAATGAACATCATCTTATCAGCTTATAACAAAAGGGGAAATAAATCTTGAATTTCTAGGAACTGTATCACCTGGTCAAATATGGAATGAAAGATGAAAATATATGACAATATTTCAAGTACTGTGTTTAAGAAAGTCCTTATTTTGCAGGTCTTCTAATACATGCCATTTTGGTACCATTTTCAGTATTCTCTCTCTAAGAATCCTTTCCATTCAGTAAAATTACTGATGGCCCAAAGAGATAAAGGAAGCTACGTGTCTTTTTCATCACAACCTATACATCTATATAGGTTCAGATCATATTTTGATGACTTCTTACTAGGGAAAACAATACATATAATTTCTGGTATTTCTGCAAAAGAAATCTTTGTTGTGTAGTCACAGCCTATGTCTAAACTGCACCTTATTCTCTAGCCCTTTATTCACAAAATCTTTTTTTCCATAGACTGGAGCTAATGCATCACACGTTTTGATTTTTTTTTATGCCTAGGGTAGTAAGCATGATTCAGATTTTCATAAAGATTGAGCATGTGACTACACTTGCTCACAACACTTAAATATCAATACATAAATAACTATCCAGGCTGTAAATAACCACATTTTTTGTCCTTTGGGGGATTTCCACAGGCATTAAAATTCAATGTGGAGATGGTTTTTGGGGGTGGGGGTGGTACAACAGATGACAGCTGTTTCAGTTTTAGCCACTGCTAAGAAGCAGTACTACCATTACTGGTGATAAAACAACATACTGAAATATACTGAAATACAGATATTTACTTTGTAGTATGTAACTTGCATCTGTTATTCCTATTTCTCTACGAAGTCTTCCTCGCTATGACTTCTGTCTATGGTTCCATTCGATGCTTCCCTTTGTTTCCATGCCACTGTACTTATCTACTTGCTTCTTTCTGCACTGAGTGTATCCCATAGCACGTGCTGGAAGAAGATGACACTTCTCAGTCTCCTTTCCAATTTAACTGCCACAGCTGGAGATGTTAGCACCTCCACCATTGAAAGACGCAGCCGAATTCGCTGCACCTACGACTCAAAGTACCATCAAATGCAGATCCCAAATCAATCATCCTGACAGCTGCTTCTACAATTGATTTCATAACTAAAAAGCCAGATAAAAACATTAAAAAAATTTCCTAACTCCTTGATCATCAGCCTTGCCTGGGTGGCAAGGTGGGTGGGTCCTAGGTTGGGTGGGTCCACCCTGGTGGACCCTGGGTGGGTCCTCCTGGTTGTCAGGACTCAAATTTTTTCACCTGAATTTCCTATTTGAGTGGTACTTGAGGCTTAATCTATGCAGTGAAATTTATTACATACAGAAAAAATACCCATAATTTGTAAGTGTGTAGGGAAAGGGAGAAGAAAGGCCAAACATGGGAAAACTCTATAACAACAAAAATGAAACTACATGAATCCCTAGGCTGTAAGTCTAAAATCCCTCTCACAAAATTTAAAACAGAAAACTTGACCAAAACTAAGTGAACCAACACCACCAGGCTGCCCGCAAGTGACAGATGTAGTAAGACATTACAAGTCAGAAAGTAACCTTCATATGGCAAACATAGCAGATATGCGTACTTCAGAAAGACCTGTGCAAATACTGTCTACTGTAACTCAAAACCAGTCACGTGCTCCACTTCAGAAGGACTCAAATGGACATGGGAATTCACAGATTTTTTTTCATTGCTGAACAATTCCTGAATTTGGTTTTGTATTGTAATATAATTATTTACAGAATAGCAGCAAAATTAAATACATCTGTTAACCAAATGAAAGCCAAATAAAATAGTAAAAGCTCTCATATAGTATCAGATCATTTACTCCAACTACTCCGAAAAAGCTTATCCATCTGCTACTGGACACTTATGTCACCACACATTAAAAATCAATGACAAGTAAGAACAGTTTAACTCCACTCAAGAATCGAGTGGGATGGCAGCTGAGTTCACTCAGAAGGAGCTGAAGTGGAAAGCAGTAATGATTAACAAAATAAATGAAACCTACACTAGTTTCTGTAAGCATACTGATGATTTAAAACACATATATTGATATAAAGCACAAAAAAGTGAACATAATGAACAAAAAGAGTTAATTTCACATACATTATTTAGCAACACTGACATTATTCCTTTACTAAGGAACAAGAGATTACATCCTAGCTCCACTGCAATTCCAGCAGTAAGGATTTGCCTTTATTTCTAGCAGACCTTACATATATTCATCAATAAAATTTGCTTTCTTTTGCTGTTCGTATTTCAGAGAACTGTTAGTTTGTGGTCAGAACACTACCACACATTTTGATACCTTTTTTGTTGTTTGGTAATTTTGTCTCCTTTTTTATTTCTTAATGATATAATACTTCAACCATGAAAATTGAAAGTACTATCATTTTCAGACACTTCTCTCTACCTAACTAAACTTCTTAGGAGGGGCTTAAACAGACTAACAGCGAGTTATTTTAAAATAAGGGATTAGTTTGGCACATATCTGGATAATGTCATTTTCCAAAAGAAATTCGTCACCTTGACAGACAATCTTTGCAAGGAATAAAATAATTACGGTCTAAAGATAAAAATCAGTGGAAAGTAGTAACAAAAAGTTGGCCAGAAAAACTACCCAACACAGGTGTGCTGCCATAATCAGCGTGTGTTATTGTAGTGCTGGTATGTGGTTGGTTGCGGTTGGGTGAAAACTGAGGAATGAGGATTAAGGCAATTGCAGATCCAAATTCCACTTTGCATTAAGTAAACTTTTGTTAACACCACTGGACAAATATCTCAGTCATCTCACCCCTCACATGGTCAAGAAAAATATTCGGCCAGCTCCTGTGTTCGAGACTGCAGCCGTAAAGGAATGTCGGCCTGAGAAAAACCAATGATCGAGATTGATCTAGCTATTTCAGTGACATCAGTGACTCCGAGGTGACTCTGGTTAGCCCCATAGCGCTCTCCTACCCTGCAAGCTCAACAGGCATGGGGAATTAATACGTTTTTGTCTGCTGGAATACCACTAACAAAAATTTGGTCTAGATTTGACACTTGGTGATGTTTTAACAAACAAAATTTCTTTTCACTTACGTTAACCAAGACAAAAATTAACCAGCAATACCCGGGATAAAGGGCACCCTCCCCAGCCCCTATGGCTGCAGCTGGGGAGTTGGAGGTCCAGAGCTTCCCGCTTAGCCTGCCTGGATGGCCACCTGTATTTGGCTTTACTTTTGCTCTTTTAAGGTACACAGTAACATTTACGAGATTTGCATTGTTAGTTTTTCAGGACTAGACCAGAAAAGGTTAGTGAAATGGCTGAAACATGTCACCTACGTATGTGTAAATGGAAAGAGCAGCTACGAGCCAGATTTCTGTGCAGGTCTTTATCTGCACATTTGACACTCAACTAGAAACTTGGATTCAGTCCTGGTCTGATTTTAAAAAAAAAATAATAAATAAAAATTAAAAATTATCTGAGACCCCTCTGAAGTTTCCCCAGACTCACAGACCTCCAATATTTCCTTCAGTCTCCTGTCATTCTCCGGGCCCCTTCCAAAATGCCCGAAGGCCTTCTGGCACATGGTCAACAACCTCAGACTCTGCAGGCCTCCTGGACTGCTCACCTGGTCTTCCTGTACACTTGTCAAAGACTGAGCTTTAATTTAAAAGCTCTTTTTTCCTTCCATTTTCTACTTTCAGCCAGCTACTTCTCCCCCTGTGCCTCAAAGGAATTAGATTTTTTTACCCCTCTGACTCAGAAGTGGAGTTGCATGAAATTTCTGAGGGGAACTGGCAGTTACTTGTACCTTCATCGGACCCTCATAATTCACTAATTTTACACAGCTTTACTGGTTCAATTTGTTTTGATTTCTTAACTGCATTTTCCTTTATATGAAGTTGGATTGCAAAAACAGTCTGCTTTTGCAAGCCAAGTGGCAACACCAGTCCCAACACTGTTTCACTTCCTCTTGCCTCAGGAGACTTGGTGGAAACGTTAAGCATCCCACACCAACAAACAGAAAATGTTCCCGATCCATGGATACATTTTCAATACTAAACAGATATGGGATTTTTTGATATTTTCTGGCACCACTACAAGCCTTTGATATGGTTGCCTTCCTTGTTTTGTAAGACCACACTAAATCCTGATAGGCAAGTCCAAGAGAAAACATGCATCATTGAATTGTATTTCTCCCACTTAAGCAATTCAAGTATATTAGTTTCAGAAGACAGTATCTGGACATAAATGAAACTGAACTAATAAATAGGCTTGAAGGCAAACTCAGAGATAAATTTTAGTTTCATTGCAGTCAAAAGTCAATGAGATGTTGAATGGCAGGAATGGAGAAGAGATCGTCTTGGCTGCATCTCAGTCATAAAAAAAAAAAGACAACTCTGAAATATGGTTAGAAAGAAACAATAGGGATTGGTTCAACCCCTGGAAGTTGAATCAAATTTTCTTGTTCCACTTTGAAATATGAGAAGGAGCAGATTCACTTTAAGTTGGTCCTAAATTTCAGTAACAGAAAAAAATTATGCTTGTCCAAAAGTGCCTAACAAAATCGTAACATAAATCTGAACATGACAAAGAACACTCCCCTCTTTTCTTTTCCATCTTTCTCTTCATGAGCATTAAATGCAGAGCAATGCCAAAAGCTGGAGCAGCGAGTGATTAACTTCAGCAGAAGAATAACGCTGCTCCAACCCTACACTGTACAGTTTACAGCTTTCTGCCTGTCCAGACTCAAGGGACTGTAAGAGTTATCATAAATTAATAAAGCTAAATCTGGCATTGCTGCAGCTCAGCCACACAACACCAAGTTGTCAGAAGAATGTTCCCCCATTTACCGCCACTGCTTTCTCTCTGAATGTGTGCTAACTCTGAGACCAGCCATGGGCTGCAGCCTCTTACTCTTGTTTTGGATACAAATACATGACAGTGAAGGTATTCGACATCTTCAAAGCTTGCCATTACCCAATGCTGTCAAACTCTGCTGCTCAGAAATCTTAAGAATTTTTAAAAATCAAAGCATCTTAAAACTAGTAAATCAGAGATTATTTTGCTTCCCATTTCATTTCAAGTCTTAGGAAACGTTCCGAAACATTTTTCACATGAGCCTCCAAGACCCTGGCAGTTAAAAGTTTCCTTCTAATAAAAATTTACCCCAAATTTTCACCCAATCACCTCGCTCCTGAGACTGGTTTTAAGAGCAATGAGCTTTATTAAAGGACTTGTTAATATTACCAACAATGAGCATCACTCAACTATTCTGGGATCTTCTAGGAAGAAGGGAATTGGGACGCTGGCCAGACCCAGGGCATGCCTGGTCTCACACATCCTCCCTCAGGCTGGGGTCAGCAGCAGCTCCAGGAAGGAGAGCTGCAAGGTCTGTAGCACTTGTGCAACACCCAGGATTCTACTCCACCGCCTTCTCCTCTTGGTTTGAATGAACAACACGTTGCTTTAGGTTCTCAAGTATAGAGTTTAATAAATTTACTGATAATTAAAAATACCTCCCCTAGTGAAAGGGCAACAAGTCTGTAGGAAATTGCAACCTAGTGTGAGAGAACTTATCTAATGTGAAGTAATGAAACTTCCTGAGACTTTACAGCTAGTCAAGCAGCTCTAGTGCTGAGTTTTTGCACTGCTCCTAAATATTGTAGCATCATTTTTGTTTCTTAGAAACAAGCTTCCCCCACAAAGCACAGCCTGAGGGGAGAAAATAATAAAAGAAAAAGAATGCGAAAGAGAAGAGCAGCAGAAAGTGCCAAATGTGTTGGCTGCTTCTGACAAATGTATTATTTTCCGTGCATTATGCTAAGTACTGTTCAGCACATTTCCAAGCTGCTGAGATACAGAGGAATTGTCTGTAGCAGAAAGTACTTTCTATCCATGTTACACGTTCTATATTATATAAAGCTGTTTGTATTCAAAGGAATGAATGGCAGTGCCTACTCGTCATGGAGGTGGTACACATACAGCCACAGCTCCCTGTTTTCCCCAGAACAAAAAACTTCCATCACCTGTCTCCAGAGCATTGCAGCTGAACAAGGGCAATCCCAGCTAGACACTAAAGCCCCTGGGACAGGGGCAAGGACCGTACCCTGACTCACTTCCCATCCATAACACTTCAGTCCAGGAATAGTTCCTAATAACTAGTCTGATATCCATGACATGTGTCTGCAGAGCTTAAATCAATAAACTCTGTGAAGTTACTCCTTCTGTTTAATGCAATTTCCAGAAAAGTCAGAAATCAGAAAAAGATGAGAGAGATCCAGATTTCACTCACACCCTTGAAAGTCTGGCGTGATTAAAGTCAGTGTAAATTCTTTTTAATTACTCTAGTAGAAATGGCAGCAAAACTTGCTTTAGGTGTCTTGACTACTTAGCCAAGCACACAAGAGATTTCTGAATGGAAAACTCAGTCTTAAACAATAGCACCAAAATATCCAACTTCAGCAATTGGTGGATGGTCAAGAGGCAGAGGCCCACCTACTACAATGAACAGCAAAAGTGAAAGACAGGTACCACCCAGCCAAAAGAAAATCTTCACACATTACAAAACAAAACACGGTATGTGAAGAACATACATGCAGAACACACAGAAAACAAAGAAAACCAAGCCCCAAACCCAGGACTGAAACCACAATGTATTGATGCCCAGCAGCTGCAAATTTACTGTATGTAAGGAAAATCTTCCAGAGTGTATTAACAGCCTGATTGACAGCTGCCACCAGACTTCTGTCTCTACCAGCTACTGTTCAGAAGTGGTAGTTCAGCTCTTCTTCAAACATCTTTCCATATTACAAGAAAACAACATATACGCTCAAATGAAACAAGAGTATAACAAGAAGGCTGTCAGACAGCAGCCATGGAAGTTGAAGGACAGGGATGATGTTTACAAGTAAAGAGGGAAGAATATGGAAATTAACACTGAACTGTATGACATGGAGCTCATAAATACCATAAAAACTGCTTGCAAGTCAATATTCAGGAAAGGACAAAGTCGTAAGCTCTATCAAAAACTGAAAAAATAAAACAACGCACTATGAATGCCAGTTGTTTTATCTTTATTTTTAAGAAAAAAATATTCCAAATTGACACGGCTTAAGTGGAAAAGCAATTTTCTCCAAGCTTCTATATGCTGCATTCTCTTTGCTTTTTTTTGTTCCCACCCTTTCTGACGAACATACACGCCATACCGGGCAACTAAGATCAGTGCTCAGCATTGGTGTATCTGCTTTGGCTAAGACATCAGTGTATTCCACTAAAACTTAACCTGACACAAATGCAGTTATTTCTCTATAATCTGTACTACTTTGATCCATTTTAGCTTTACCAAAAAAAAAAAAAAGTCAAAGAAATACCTGCTTTATACTGATTTAAATGACAAGTCAAGCCTGCTAGGAAATCAACTTTTCATACAATTCCATAGCTTTACATATATACTAAAAAAACCCCCAAGATCCCAAACCAAAGCAAACAAAAAAAGCAAAACAACCACCAAAACCCTGGGGATTTTCATTAAATGGCATTCTGACACACATACTTGACTCATTCCAGGCAGAGAAAAAGCTTTTGCAAGGAAAAATCAAGTAAAATATTTATTAGCCTTCTCCAATTTAAAAATTTCCCAAGCTCCCACATTTTGTAATGTCAGGAAATTGCTACTACAAACAGCCTAAATCTACCAAGAAAATAAACGTAACTGTGCCCAATTAAAGGAGGGACAGGCTTCTCCTCCTTCATTCCCCATCCCTTGGGAGGTTCCTGCCACGAGGACAACCTGTCACAGGGACAGGCTGTCCCCAGGTGCTACCTTGGCACAAGTAGGGCCGGGAGCTACAGTGAGCTCACTCCCCCTGCCCGGCACCCAGGGAGAGCGGTGAGGAGGAGGCGCAGGCAGCAGCCATGGGCTGAGGTGGCATGGGCACCCATAGCCCAAGGAGCTGGAGTCCCCGGCCAGGCCGGGCTGGAGGCCAGGGGCTTGTAGATCCCAGCGACCAGGAGCCTCTCGCTCACCTGGAAGGCCCCAGTTTCCCAAGTACTTACTCCACAGCTTTTCATCTGCCCGTACATGGGCTTTGATTCTTAAATGTCAGACGCAACGTTAATTTGGTGACCCTAAAGACAAGGGGGGGAAAAAAAAAAAACCAGCCTGCCTTTTTTTTTTTTTTCTATTGTTTAGCGAACTTCATGTCTAGCTCCAGACAGAGGCAAGAAGAACTCCTAACCACTTCACAGTGGCTTCTTCAAAACTTCAAAGCACATAGGCTCAGTGGCTTCATTTACACAATAGTTCAAAGTTTCACTTCATATCAACATTGCCTGAGACAATTCCCTTCTTTTTTTTTAAGAAAAGCTAAAGATGGAAAATTTTCATGTAGCCTCCATTTAGATTTTTGTGGCAAAGAATGGCACTTCCACCATCCCTCAAACACAGGCGCTTTGTTAAAATGTGGCCAGCCAAAGGGAACCCAACAGAGTGCTCATTGACTCCTCGCCAGAGCTATTTGGGCTGGCAGCAATGTTTGACTGATTGAGCAGAGGCTTCTCCAAAGACAAGACACTTACAATGTGCCACGGGCCTCTCACACAAAAGACGCTACTTTACAATGCCAATCAGCACTCCCATTTTTTCCTCCTCGAGGATCGTTAAGTCAGGCCAACATTTACGCTTACCAGAGAAGACGAAAGACTATTCTTCTCTTTCGGAGGCAATTACCTTAAAATATGTTCTCCAAAAGAAATCTCCCATAAGGGAACTAGAAGTGTCCCAGGGAGCTGGCTGTGCTACCACCCACAAGGGACAGCAAAAGCTGATACTGAAGATCAGAGCAGAGCCTGAGACTCAAAACAACATCTATGCCATATTATATATTTTTTGAAGTGCTCAGTCATCAGTCATGGAAACTGAAAAGATACTTGAATCAGAAATTTTACAAAGTTTTCCCTCAAACAAAAATCTTGGGGTAGGGAAGAGGAGTCAAACCTCTTTCTGGGCCTCACCTTGCAAATACAGTAATACTTATTTCTGCTCCATGGAGCAAAATAATCATCTATAATACATAATATTCATTGGGATACCTTAGTCCAAATATCTAGCTATTTTATTTTTTAGAAATTATGCTGGATACCTTATCTTTTCTTGAGAAGCAGACCAGGAAATCCTGAACTACCTGTATTTTGCGAATTGGCACCACAAGCCAGATGGTGCTCTCTTGTCTCAAAGGAGCTTATGACTCCCCACACAATAAGTAAAAAGTAGTTCTGGATGCTACAGCACCTTAAAAATTATTCTATTGCTACAATTTTATAAGCAATTCAGAAAGTCTGCCATTGTGTGCAAGCCCAGATCCGATCTCCATTAATACCTTTTATTTTCAGCCTTAACCTTGCAATTTAATTCTCACAGGTTATACAGAACTTGAACTCATCACATATTTCTTGTTGGCCTCTTATTGGGAAAGGTTACTTTCACAAGCATGTTATTTCAATGGAGTATGATTGAAAGAAACAAAAAATCAGATAAAACAGTCTTTGAGTGAAATGATATTAAGACATCTTAGTTATAAATAGGTCAGAGATGCTGGTTTATAGAAATACAGACAGCAACTTGATTAAAGTCTCATTTGCTCCTGCCTCGAGCTTTGCCTAGAATGACCACATCAATACATCTTAGGAAATTCATTTTTCATCTTCAAATGCCTTTACAAACACTAGCAGATCCTTCTAACAAAAACAACAGAAAGCCAACATCAACATGCATAAGTGCACAGCAACTCAGCAACATCAACACAATGCATTGCTTTAGGATTTACTAACGCATTTTCTTTTCCTACTCCTGATTTCCTCTCCCTCACTTTCTCCATTTCTGACCCTCTCCTGGCTGTGCAGTTTGCTACCGCTGGCATCCCCGGGGCAGAGAGGGAAGCGCCTGGGAGGCAGGTGTATGGCCAGGCCATGCACAAGGTCTGCAGCCAACTTGCTTGCAGAACCTTGGCTTTCCCCCGTGGGCAGCCCTGTCACCATGTGGCCACTCTTAACAGCCATTGTACTGTTTCTCATTTCACCTCATCCTCTTCCATATCACCTCGGTATCTTCGGTGCTCTCCCACCCTTATCCTACAGTCTGATTTAAAGTTTCCTGAAGGCCCTAGAAACAGCATCCACCAACACCAGTGATTTAGAGGCTCAGCTATCCTTTCAAGGAGGCGCGTATTTGCCTTTTTATTTACCAGTTTTATAAATTACTCTAAAAGCACCATATACTGATTTACACTGCAGCTTTCACAGCTATTTATAACTAAATCTACAATTCTCTGTCCCAACCTCTATTCTCATTTTGTAGAGGCTGCCATGAAAAAGCTCTGTAAGTAACAGAAACAGACCACAGTCATCTACAATGCTCTTTGTTACATCGGAAAGCAGACAGAATAGCTGGTAAACCTTCATCTGCAATGGAACTAGCTGCAGGGAGCTATATGGAAAGTAGAAAATAAGAGCAAAGGACACACAGCAGATCCACAAAGGAAAACACAGGAAAAAGTCAAGCAATGTGCAAGAGCAACACAAAAGCAGGTAGCTGGACAAACTATGGAACTGCATGCAAGACAGGATCATCTTTGAGAAGTTTCTCCAGGAAACTGGAACACTGCAAAATTCATCTACAGTTTAATAGAATACACAAGGAAAAATAAAATTAGAAAAGGTATTTTATTACCATGGAGAAAAAACAATAAAGATTTTGGCCACAACACCCCCAAAAGAACAAAGAGTTTTATTAAATCAGAAGTGCCTGCCAAGTTATAAGATTTCTAAAAAGAAGGGAATTAAAAAAAAAGTTTTAAAATAAGAAAAGACAGCAATTTGTTTTGAAACATGAATCCATCTGGCTTAGCATCTGATTGAAAGAAAATTATAGATCACAGTAAACATCATGGGTAAAAATAAAGAGCCCCTCTAAAAATGAAAAAAAATTCAAACCAAACATGCTATCCATAAAACCAATAATTCTGAGCCACTTCCATGCCAGCCATAATTGCCACATTGCAAAATACATTTCTCTTAAAGATACTCAACTTCTCTGTGAAGTGTGCCAAAAAACTATTGGAAAGCAGAAAGAGCAGAATGGGATCATCAAGAAAATATGTTAAAAGTATCATTGTAAAAAGAAGTATTATCTTGTGGAATTCAAAATATATACCACATCAATGTTAAATGTTATAGCAAAAAATGATACAGGACTGTACTGTCTCCTTCAATGCTGAAAACATGTAAAAATGCCCAAAGTCAAGTTTCAAGCTTATGTCAAAAACTAATGACAATATTCAAAGCTGAACATGCTCCACCTGCTTTTAGCATGGACAGGTCTTCAGAAAGCACTATGTGCAGTCACCTGAGAGTGGAGAACCAAACACCTACAATACCAATTAACTCTACAGTTCCCTCTCCTGCTAGTTTCAGTCAGGCATCCTAAATTACATCAGAATCACATAAGTCAGTATAAACATGAAGAAGTTTTCTTTCTTTCTACAAAGAAGTGCATGGTGCAGAACGAGGCTGAAAGGACAAACACTGCATTGCATATTTTAGCTGTGTAGCATGAGAATCATACAGCACCAAGTTAAATTTTTTGAACCAAAATAAGACAGAATAAAACTTAGACAGGAGTCAGCAGCCAGCGCTTCTTGGGATGTATACAGTCTACAGCTTAACTTTATATGACCAATGGCAGATTTTCTGTATGCTATTATCAGATAACATAGATATACATTAACACGTGGCCTGCAAAAGGGTGTTCAAAAGGCTTCACTGGCCCTTAGCAAATGAGCCAGTTCCCTGCTCCTGGCCTACAGCACATGGCAATAACCCATGCAAGTATCAACAATCACCTGTCAGCAAAGCTGGAGAAAGAATTTCATGCTTCAAGTAACACATATACTCCACACAAGTTTCTAGAATAGAAATTATGTGAAAAAAACAAAGTAAAGCACATAAACAGATATGTCCCATTAGGTTCAAGTTAGGTTTGATATGCTGTCTATTATATAAATATTTGCTGGACATCTAATCCTCTTTCCCCTGCCCCTAATCTGTCCCCTTCTCCTCTGCCCTGACCTTCCCATAGTATCAAGTTTACAAAACAACTATAGTGCACTCTTCAGAGTCCATTCCCCTTTTGGGAAAGGATATGTAAAATACATGAGGTTTGCGTAGAAAGATGCCCTTCTCATAATAGCTTTTTAAAAATCTCTTCTTCTGCCAAGATTTTGTTCCTTCTCTACAAACTGCTCATGGCTTCTCCTTCTAGAGAGGAGAGGGATGAGAAGAGATAAAATTAAAAGGGGCAGAAATAAAAGGGGGCAGAAGAGAAGAACAGTGCTGGTATAAAACTCTTCAATTAGATCTTTTATCCAACCCTTGTATCAAAAACCTAGTATCAGTCACTTGTTCTGCAACCATCACCGTTCTCAGACCTCCAGTGGTACATCACTTCCTTTTTACAAAACCTGCAACAAACAGTTTAGAATTTAGTGTTATAATGGCTTAATCATGCTTACACAGATTAGGTACACAACACAGATTAGATAACACACATGCAGAAGACTAAGCCTCAAGATTAAGAACTAGATTTTCCATCTCTTATGTCTGAGGTGCTCAAACTCTGGGTTTGGAAAAGCCTATAGAAGGGAAACAGTTTCAGATCTCAGAACTGGGCTCAGGTTCTCGCAGTGGTGAATGTCTCCAGTGTTTCAGCTGGGACCCATCCTCAGCTGCAAATGAAACAGCTGGAATTAATCAGTGTTTCTTCATACACAAGCCTTCAACCCCACAGAGGAGGGGGGCGGGGGGAAAACCATGCAGGAAATCCAGCTTTTGTGTTTGTTCACAAGGCAGATAAAATGAGCTGTCATCCTTTCTCACAGCAGGAAAAAGTAAGGACAGCTCAGATGAAAGCGCTGACAGGCCTGGCAGCGGGTGCTGGGGGAGGCGACTCTGAAAGCACGGTGTGTTCGCAGAAGACCACCAGCCACCAAAATAAAACATTGTTTAACATCAGGTACATTTACAATGATTAAATACAAGCATTTTACCCAGCACTGCTCAGCTCCAGAGAATTAGCTCATTCCTTTATTTTATACACTATCACAAAAGAATAACTATGAAAACAAGAAAATAAAAAGCTTGGTGTTTTACCGACGTGCTCTCTCGTTCTTTATATTATCTCATGTTTTAGCAAACAGGAATCAGGTACAGGCTGAACTGCCCTTTTGAGCCACCATCAAAATTATCCACGTTACACTACTTGTGGAGACAGAGTGGTCTTGCGCTGCAGCGCCAACACAGTTTGAAACATCACCAAAAATGGATTCAAACCAAGTAAAAACATCCCAGAGCATTAGCTCACAATGCAACATTTTCTGAGCTAGCCAGACTTATCAGTCAATCATCTGAAGTTTAGTTTCTGTTTCTAAAAAGCTTTGAGGATAATATTCATCACTGATGAATACATCGTATGGGGCCAGGTGGCACATGCAAGTCTGCAAGACGAAATCGGTCTTTTAACTGATGAGATAAGAAAGGAATGACTTAGATTCCAGAAAGTGTCAAAAAAACCCCAAAACCCACACATTAGCATGTTAAAAAGATGTTGCATTAAAACTCAAACTATATGAGCAGTACACTGTGGATTATTTTAGTTCGTTTTTGAGGTTTTGCTCAGTTTAGGCAGATCAAAACTCGAAATCGCTCATTTCAAAAAGCAAACAAAAAACAATGTATGAACTTACACTCCCACCCAAAGCTGAGATCTCCGGTATGAAACCCGTGATTCCATGAGCTGGGATTTTAGGAACTTCAGTTCCTCAATATTTCTGACTAAATGACAAGAAAGAGGAGGAAGGAGGTTTTTAAACTCAAAAAAAAAAAAATCAATACAAAACAAAAAAGCCTGAAGGAAAATTGCAACTGAAATTGTCAAGGAATGAGAGGAACTGAACTTTCAAAATGCAATAGTGCTTGACTGACCTGGGTCGCAAATAACCGTCCCTAAATACTCTTTCCTCTTCAAACTAAACAATGCCTTCACAAACAAAAGATGACCAGTAATTTCAGCTGGCTTAAAAGGGAAGTTAAACCACAATGAGCTTTTTGAGCTTTTTTTTTTTTTTTAAAGCAAAGAGAAAGAAAACCAACAGATATATAAAGATGACATATACGACTTTTGGGCTCCTTTGCAATCCAGACTTGATTCACTTCTGGAAGAAACAAGGACCTTTCACAAAGAAATACAGACAGTGACAACAAGGCAACAAGTTCCACACACAAAACCTCTTCCCATGACCTTTAATATATTAAAACCCAAAAGGCTGCAGTGCTGAGGTGCCCATTATAATGTCTGTCTCCTCCTCTGGCACACAAATGAATCACCAGAGATAAAGGATGACCCTTCTCCTTCCTGTTCTTCAAAGCTGAGGTGCAGCAATGTTCACCAAAACTCCAGGCACAACAGGTACCGATGCTGTTAAGCCCATATTTCCTTCTGCTTCACTGTAAACATGGACTCGAAGCACATGTTTGCACATGTTTAGCACTACGAAGCACAGTATCACTCAATTGTAAGCTCTGCATCTTGTCTATACCGCTTAAAGATAAAACTTGCCAAATCTACAATATCTGGTAACAACCCGGTATGCTATTTTGACAGCCAACATGCAAGACTATAAGCCAGTTTTGATCCAAAACGTGCATTACTCCAACTGTATAAAAACTTACAAGACCACAACTAATAAAGTGTAAGTATGTTATTACAAATCACAGATTTAAGACACTGATCCTCACAAGAGCTTTTCCAATGAGACACAACCACATCTTCGCTTGACAGCATCTACAGAAGATGACTATGCAAGGACCGTGCTTTCTGAAGAAAGGCAGAAAGCAGTCACTCCGAGATTTATTCTGTGGAGCTCTCTACAAAAAGCCAGTATTTGCAATCTTGAGCTTCATCTACGTGTACATTTTTAGAAAATAAACACATCTTTGGTGGATGCTTCACTGTAACTGCTGGTATACAGACTTTGCAGGCAGTCTCTCTTGAGTATGTCCAAGCTTAGCAGCATAGCAGGGTCAAACACCCTCCTCCTTGATCCCTGGAGAGCAGCAGTTATAAAGCAAAAAGAGATAAAAAAGGGCTTCAAAACCCATTTGAGAGTCCTGCCCTTTCCTCCCCAGGCTAGGGAGCGTGGGGCAAGGGCAGCTCCTGCCACCTCTCAGCCAGACATCCCACAGGGCTGAGGCTGCTGCCAGCCGGCGCACGCGACACCGGCCACCCCGATGCTGCTCCGCTCCTCCTGACTCCCCCACCACCCAACACAAAGTGATGCCAGCCAGGACGGCTAGGACAACTGCCCCATTTCAATCCCACCCATACTCATCATCTTTTGATCCTTTAAGAAGGAATTTGCAGCAGGTAGAGCTGCAGATCTAAGGGCAAATGTGGTTTTCGGAGTGGAGATCAAACACACAGACTGCTACTTGGTTTCTGCGCTGGCTCTCAGCATCTTGTCCTGACAGTGTGAACACTGATTAAATCAGTAAGTTGAAAGGATGTGGTAGAGCTATGAAAGCCAACAATTTGACCTTTAAGTTAGATGATGGGAACTTAAAACTTTCACCTAATTTTTTATATCTTCTCAGTAAGATGATCTAATATCTGCTTACAAAATTTCTAGCGTATGTTTGTTTTGTTCCCGTAGGAAGCTCGCACCTGCAGCTTCTGAGATCAGGATCCTGGCTCATTTCATAAGAAACCTACCTCCCTATCTTCTTTACCCCTTCCCAGAATTTTCTGCATTCTGATCCTAATAAAAGTAATAAATCATCAGTAATTTAATCAGCAGCTTGCTTTTGAGAGGATGATAAAACGTTCTGCATGCTGCACATAAAAGAATTGCAACCTATTGTCACCCCTCAAGGCAGCCAAGGAGAGGACTAGCTGCACACACTCAGTTGCAGCAAACGAGAAGTTCATACGCTTCAAGTGGTTACTGCAGGGCATGATTTGAAACCTACCTCTGGTTATGTATTTTTTGATCCCTGTTTCCCACATTTTTTGATAAAGGAATCAAAAGTTTGAAAGGAATGTCAACCCTTACGCATCAGAAGTAGCAGACTGTACAAGTTTGCCTTGCTTTCTCCTTCCCTGGAGTTTACACACAACTTCTGAACTGCATTAGGGACAGAAAGGAGTGAATTAAGCCACCAAAACTATTTCCAATGCTTATTAAAGTTTTATTGTTCTCTTTTGAGGTTTCTCTAGCTGGCTGACCTGAGACCTGTTTCCCTATGGAGCTTGTGTTGTGGTGCCAGCCCTTTTATTACAGCAGGTTCACATCTAGCGGTGAGAATGGAGGAGGAGGAACTGCAAGCTCCCTACTGCTGCATTTGGTTAGCAACCTCCTCCTCCTCCTCCTCCCACCCTTCAGCAGATGTTTCTGCTGTCTTACCACAACAAGGTCTTTTTATACCCTCTTGATTCCTAATGCAAACAGCAGCCAAAACCTGAGAACCCATCTCCAGAGAGCCACAACAAAAGCACTGACCCAACCACCTACCACAATACAACTGGAACAAAATCCTTGGCCCTTGGGAGAAGAGGAGGTTGTACACAACGTCACAGGGCCAGTGACTAATCTTTGGCCACTCATGTGAGAAACTCTTGAAGTAGCTGTAGTGACAGAGAACAGCACGAAAACAAATGGATTATTCAGATGTGAATAATATTCTTTAGAAGTGATATTATCAGAAGCTCACATAAAACATTATCCAACCTTTTTACCATTCAGAAAAACCAATGGCATTTACAGCCATCTTCCAGACGATGTGTATTTTCAGTTACATGTGTATCTGCATTCATGTGCATGAAGACAGTGGGTTCAAAACAAGTGGGATTTCTAGCATCTCCATTTTTAAACAAATTCCTTGACACCACTAAATGTACATCCCATAGGGTAGGACAAATCAAGTTTCAGACAGTTTACTCCATGTGAGGCTCTTGCAGCTGACACTGAGTCCACGCTACCAATTTTCTCACAGCAATTGAACCAGATTGTGGGCCTGAAGCAGTTACTCTTTGCTCCCTCAAGTCTCTGTGGCTGGCAGGGGAGTAAGGATGTTCATTCAGACTGAAGTATAGCCAGGTACGCCAACTAGTTAAGCTAGATTCTCTTTAAATTGCTAAGGTAGACATAGGAAGCTCTGTATCAAGGTACTCTGAGGGGTACTTAAGTTAGTTTCTTCCTATTCCCTGCCCTCCCTCCCCAAAATCATCTTAATTAAGCCTTACTTCAAGTAGTAAGTAAAATTTAGTACTATTTGTACACATAGAAATAGACATCACATTGCTTTGTCTTTTTAGTTTGTTGGACACAACTGACCTGTGGCACTCATGTGGCAACTGTAGTAAATCCTACATAACATATCACTGCCATGTATTTACTGTCGGAAGGCATCTGCACCATCCAGTTCAGATAATAAGCAAAGCTATGGCTGTGAGTGAGCTAAGATCTTTGCTTGCACTGTACTGCTAACTTTTGCCTGCTTTGAAGAAGCCACATGTGAAATGCTATGAGGTGATGTGAACATTAACCAGACCTTCCATCTGGTTTCAAATGCTCCTATGGGCTGAGCGCATGCACATGTGTGCTTGTACACAGATGTTCAAAGAAACTGCACAACTTTGGTCGCAGGCCTGCCTTCTAGCATGTTCTGCTGCTGCGATCTCCGCTTAACACATGAATGGCAATGATGCTATGCCCAGGACCGTCAGCTGAAACTGCCCTTTCACTCCCTCCAAACCAAAAGCCTACTTGCTCTTAGCCAAACACCTATGCTTGCTTAGATATCCTGCGTTTCATTATTGTTCCTTAAGTACCTGCTTCACTTTGATGCCCAGGCTTTCATCTATTGCAACAACGAGGAATCATCTGTTTGGGTAAGAAAAGGACAGTTCAAGATACTCTTAGGAGAGAGCACTTGTATGCCAACAGCCTCTATGGTGGAGAACAACTGCAGATCAAAAGCACTACTTTCCTCCTGCTCTTTAGCCTATAGATGGTTTAAGGGAAAATGAATGAATTACTTCCTTGTTCTAGCAACATTCCGGAAATCCTGTGTAAACGAAGCTATCTTTGATGAAATCTTCCTGAGTGTGAAGTTGAAATAACAGTGGTGATGCCGTTGACCGAGCAGTGATAGTGGAGCTTTTCACAGCTGCTTTTGAATTGTTACAAGAACAAGGTACTGAAAACTCTTCCCCATGTTTCAGCCACCTTCCATAGTCTGGCATTTGATTTCATCAGTTAAAAATATCTGAGAAGTTTCTCAAATGAGCTGTTCCTTATGTGATGATTAAACCCAGAATCAACAATTTTTGAAGCATCAAACTTTTAAAATAATAATGAAAACATGTAGGTTTAGTTATGACATAAAATCATGGGTGATTATGGGGGAGGAGGCAGGTTCAAGAAAAATGAGCTTGCACCAGTTGTGTTGCATAGAGATGCTAGTGAAGAGTTTGATGAGATTGTTAAAAAAATGCATGTTGAGTATTATTTTAAGAACTACTGCAGAAGAGAATTTTGAAAGTAAATACAAATATTGACACTATAAATGCACTTTAATCTACTGGCTCTTACTTTGGGGAACAGATCAGAGTACCACCTAATCCACGGGCTTTATTAGAGGTCAACAACACAGCTTGGGATTTGAAATACTGCTCTTTGCAAGCAATTTCTCACAAACAAGCTGGAGAACAACCAGCACCTGCAGGAATTATGCAGACCCTGCTTGCAGTAGGTAACTGGAGATAAATGTAACTAAGAAAAATCGCACATTATTGGGGTGTGAACTGTTTCTTACTGCACAAATTATCTCCAGAAGATGTATAAGTGTATTAATGGAACAACAGCAGAAAAGCACATCCATCACCAACAAAACATAAAAAATAATTACAAAATAAAAAAAATTACTTGAGGACACATTAGCATGGAGAAATGAAAAGTGAACTGCTAGATGATGATGAAGACTGTAATTTGCATTCAGGCTGTAACTTACCAAGCAGAAATTCTTCAGGCTTCTTTGGAAAACTTGGTTTCTCAAGAAATGAAAGCTCAACCTTTATTCTGAGGATTACTGGAACATAAGAATGGAAACCTTTTGTCCGAAATTCAAATTCTTAATGCTGGTGTATCCCTTAAGATATTATTTTTGAATGGATGGTGTTTCTAGATTACTGAACTGTTTACATTTCATTTTTTTCAAATCAGCTAAAGGCTCTTTTGGTACAGTCCTCATCATGGGCACAGTTCCATTAGTGCCACGGGGCCTGAAGCTGGTCTGGTTCATTCCTTTTCAGCAAGGAATAACTCCTGGTATAGAATGACATTATTTCAATAAAACTGTGGCTACGTTTGGCAAAGTTTTACCACACTTAGGCAGTTACATTGGCATGCTGCGGAGGATCTTTAAATTCCTGACAGAAAAGAGTAATCTTGTGTTAGAGGAGGACTCAAGTACTTGTCTTTATGTATGTACACTATAAGTGTACTGGGCAAGGCAGGTACCTCCAGGGGTAGTTGACAGCATTTACCTCAGATGTCTGAAGTTAGACTGGCTTCCATTTTTGCTCAAAAGATTTTGTTTCAGTATTATAACTTGCATTATAAAACTTGTTTCAACTGGACTAGACCCAACAGAGCTGGAAAATTAAGTGAGATATTAGGCACCTCAGTTTTAGGGACAAGCCTCACTGGAATCAGGCTCTCAAAAGCAAAACGCTTAAACGTTCTGAAAATGAAATGTTTATGATTTCTCGAGAAATTTTTGATGCACCCAGTTATTACTGGTTTTGCTGTTATTTTTCCTTTAAATGCAGTATTGGTCAAAGCAGGGTTTGTAGAGAATGATAGCATAGAAATGGACTCAATTAGGAGACGCAAGGAAACAGAGGAAATTCAAATGCTTCTTCAGGCCTAAAATAGAAGTAACAAACTTCCAAGATAAACAGCTTGAGAATAACTGCTTCAAGTTTAATTTGATAAACAACATTACAAAATGACTTTATAATGCTCAGCAGTTTTATGGCATTGGAGATAATCTGGAACCAAGGAAAATCTAAGCCTCTCATGAGAAACCTTCCTGCTGTTTAACATTGTAAATGATGAAGGAAGAACAAGGCAAGAGCCCCTGATGTTATACTTTACATTCCATCTTAGATCCCCTACCCCATTTCAGCAGTGATTAGCAAACTGTGGTCAGATGAATATGTGGTAATTATTTTATGGAGCTGCTGAATTACATTAAACACTGTGTATCTTAATAAAACTCTCTGTATTTGTTGTAAACAGTGAATTTTTGAGACTCAGGCCTTGTGTAGCCACTGCTGCATACTCAAGAAATCAACCTTCCCTTTCTCCATAATAAGTTACTGCAGCATGCAGCCTATGTTTCATCTCTGGTATAATGGTATTAAAGCTACTTAACCATTCAGTGTTTTAGAGAGATGCCAAAAGTTCCTCTAAATATATTTTTTGTTTCCTATAGTTATATCCCTACTTTTTTTAATCACACTGTTCTACAGCATATTTTTCTCAATACATCAAAACTCAGTCAAGCACAGGTCAGTTTTGTAGATAATGTTAAACTTTAAACTATCAGCAATTAAAGAATCTGTATTTCTTCAAGACTTGAATCGGACAAAAACTTGACACATGCACAGATCTTCCACAGATTAAAAAGAAAACATTACAAAGTAAACAACTCTGCCATCATACAACTCAAACTAGCTGCCCAGTGCTAACTTGTAATGAAGAGACTTGGGAAAGCCCCGTGCCCATTCCAGTTCTGATACTGGCACCAGTGGCAGCACTGACACAGAGAGTGAACGTTTACACTGGGACTTCTGTGTTTCTCAAAATACCATCAGTTCCTGGGTTTTGTGTCTATCTGAGACCATTTCAGATACATTACATTCAAGAGGTATTAACCATCAGCTTTCCGGCAACCTCAGGCAGAAACAGACCTCAGATGCAAGGCAAAGGAGCACACAGTTTCATTATATATGGACAAGCTCATCATTAGCTATGAAAATAACTACTTAAGAGGCTGGCACAAAGCAGCAGTAGGATTTGGGTACTGTCTAGTGCGCAAGAATATGGGCGCTCTCAGAGTGTCTCCCCTACTCCTGAATCTTGCCACCCAACCACCTCCCAGCTGGTTCTTTGAGGGCACACTCACTGCTGACACACCTGCTATCTCATAGTTTTAGACCATATTTCTTGAAAGCAAAGAGACCAACTCAAAAAAGCTGCTAAATAAAATCTTAATTATTTTAATTAAATCATTATTAATGGTTGTATTTATTAAAATATTACTTAAAAAAAAGAAATTGCATCAGGAGCCTTCCATCTCTGTCTACGTATTTATTACCGAGTAGCCAGAACTCATCACACCATATTTTCCCAGCTAAGAACAAAAGAACATCATCACCTGGATCATGCAAAAAGATCCATCCTATTTTAGAGAAAGTACAAAGAACTGATCTGAATGATGGAATTTCTTAAGTTGTGATGAGGTCAGGCATCTTGCTTTGTTGCCTGGATCTCAGAAGACAGAATAAGGGAAAGCACAAAGAATAAACAGATGTAGAAAATACACTGTCACAAAGAATTAAGGCACACCCAGTGCCCTATTCTGTATGATGACTGATGCAAGTAACATGTGAAATGCACCCAGGGAAAATTAAAACTGACAATATCAAGCCTGCACTTTTTGAGCCATTCAGCTACTTAAGACATTAACCAATTTCTTTAGGACTTCTCCACTGTTCATTATTTTAGCTTATTCTTTTCCATGCCTACCTACTATTCACTGAGCAGCAAACAAATACAATAACACACAGGAAGCAGGAAACAAAAGTCCTTTTAACACTCACTAACACCATTTGCAGCACTTGCCAGGGCTTCCTAGAGTTTACTAGTTTACACCCAAACCCAACTTTCTTAAGAATATAGCAGAATGGTGTCTCATTTTCAAAGTCAAGAAAGTGGATACCTTAAACCTTGAGAAGGCAGGGGAGAAAACCATCAAATCCAAAGTACTGCCATAACTGTCTTCCTTTATTTTGTCCTTATTTAAATGTACTGAACATTCAGTTGAATTTTCACAAATAGTTTCACAACAGGCATTTAACAAACATTTGCTCTATATTCTGTTCAATGGCGTTCCTCTCCTAATACTGACATTTCTTGCTCTTTAATCATACTTGCAGATGAAGAGCTATCACAGATTGCCTGTTTGCTTTCTAGGCTGAGCTCAGGCGAAACTAAGAATCCAGCCACACAAAATACTCCCTTTTCTTTGTAAACAAAAGAAAAGCACCGATATGTATATTTAGCAAGGTCACAGAGCTGTCTAGATGTCCATCCTGCAAATACTTTTCAGAAACTTGGTTTAATTACTTACTAAAAAAAAATCCTTTCTGGAAATATTACTAAAGCTTAAGAGTGACAGAAAGATTAAGACTCATTTTTCAGTTTCTCTCATAGTGGCAGCACGGTCCATCAATATTGTACGCATTCCCAATGAAAACTCTCAAAGATGTCATAAAAATGTTTAATGAAAGGACAAATTTCAAGTATGATTTGAGAGAATTTGTCGCTTTGAAACTAACACATCACAAAAATCTCTCCTGCTGCCTATACATGAAAGCAACAGTACCCAAGGCGGTTAATACAGCAAGCACCTGATTCAGGTTTCTGTCCCGTGCCACATGCTTTACCTCTGCCAGGTTCCAGCTATACAACCTGTCCTGCCCCTCGCAGGAGAAAACGTCAGTCGTGGGACACAAACTGTCCCAGTTGTGCTGGATGAAGTTACACAAAGGAGAAAAAAGGCATTTGTGTACTAGTTTAAGAAATTCTTTTATTATTTGTCTTTCTGTTACAGATCAACATCCTTTTTCATTTTTTTGTTGTTTTACATTAACACCATCAATACAACAATGAAACAAGTACCAGTGGTCTGGAATGTGGCTTAGATTTTTTTTCCTGCTTTGTTCTGCAGGCAAGAGCTAAACACCAGCAGTGCAAGTCTCATCCTTACTTCGGGGGGAGCAAAATTCCTTGGCAAAAATCATGGGGTTTTTTGACAAAGGAGAAAATGAAAGAAATTAAAATAGTGATGGAGCCCAGTACCCAGGAATAATTCAGTCTCTAACACAGGACATATGTTAAAAGCAAGATCTAGGCAGGAAGACCAGTCACTTAGTAAATAGTCCAACCACCTTCGCATTTGTGGTGCAATTGCAGCCAAGTAACTCTGAACATATTCCACAATGTGCCATCAACAGAATAAGAAAATCAAAACGATTTTTTGTTGCTTGGTGGCACTTTTCTAATTTTGTAGTTTAGTTTTGTCATTTGAAGGAACTTAAAAAAAATAATCAAAACCCACCAAAGAAGTTGACAAGGCTATGAAACTATGATATTAAAAAAGCATTTCACAAAAGATCAGATAAAACATTAACACATTGTATTACTGTTTTAGCAGAAATGCTGTCTCACATTTAACCCATAATGTACTGGCGCTTGAGTGAGGGTGAAATCAGGCAGAAGTAATACATGTCTCCAGGGGGGAAAAAAAAAAATACTCTCCCACCACACAAAAATGAAATAAATCCTAGTATATTGCAGCAACAGTAAACCACGAAACATCTTACCCAAAGCAAATTCTGGCTCAGTAAGTCTACCTTCATTCAAGCAAGCACCAGGGGAGGAGGCAGTTAGGAGAAAAGAAACATTTGCCTGATCCTAAGAACATGAACAGTTTTGTGGCAAGGCATATAACCCACCTTCAGGTTAAAGAAATACATCTCTATTCACAGCAGGCACTCAGCCAATAAACCCCCCAAAACCTCTGTTATTTTTTTGTGTTATCGCAATAAAGTAGGCAAAAACGTATTCCACCTGCTGTCTTCATGCCAAATTTCCTCCCCTTCAATCCCATCCCACAACCTCTCCCCCCATCCCTTTCCTGGTTTTATGTAGACCAAAAACTCGTTGCAAACCAGTACATTCGTGTTAGAGTAAGAGGCATGGAGAGCACTACCACAAAGTATTTAACTGAATTATAGTCATGTGTTTCAAATAAGAAGGAACAAGAACAAAGTACATAGTTATGCCCCTAGCCTTTCCGTAAACACGAGCAGAGCAGGAAGGGTGGTATATATTTCTCTGCAAGACCCTATATGTACTTCTGGGATGTGAGGTATGGACAAGCAGTTCAGCTGGGCCATCTGGACCTGGCACCCTCACAGGCTGATATGGCTGGAAACCTCCTGGTAGACATGCTTCGTTGCTCCGATACCAATGTAAGAGCCGGGCTAAGGGCTCTTTTACCAACCTCAGACAGACTCGCGGAAAAACAGCAACAGTATTCATCTTCCCTCCAAAAGGGGGATGTATGCAAATAAAGGCATTTGTAGCAGATGGCAAGGATGCTTCTCCAGAACACTGGAAAGCCAGCTGCATTAGGAGCACCCTGAACCCGCAGAAAGTCGAAGCAAAGTTGGCTGTCGTGTGACAGTTCAGCCTTTTTCCAGAAATACAAAAAATATCCTGGGAAAGAAATTCCATAGAGAACGAACCTCAAAAAAAAAAAAAAAAAAAAAAATCACACGCATCCCTACAAAGGGCGGCTTCAAACCTATATACGAGAAAGGTGAGCTTCTCCAAAGGCAAATCTTCATAACTTTATGGCTTGCTCAGTAAATTATTCTCTTCACTTTGAGTTAGTGTTGAATCAATGTCAGCCTGTGATTCCCAAAACACTGTGCCAAAAGAAAGCAAGCTCAGACCTGAGCTATGCCAATCCACCTAAATGCTTCCACACCAGCATGTGAATAACAGGGAGGGTAAATGTCGAGCGAGCACACGTACAGCAGCTCCTTTCTTCTCCTTGTAATGCAAGTATACACAGTTAGAGAAGTAATAGGAAGAAGCATGCAAAAAATTAACCAATTTTCTAAGTACACCGTAACAGATGCCAAACAGCATCAAGAGATCATTCTCTCTCTCTCTCATACATACACACGAGTTACTACACTAAAAATCTGCGGATAAGTTAGTGCTTGTGTTTTTTCCTGTAGTGTCTACAAAGATGTTAGAGCACTGGTGTTTAGCAAAGCTGCAGTTTGAAAATGTGTAGTTCCCAATTATGTGTCAGGTTTTTCAGTGGACAAGTTTCTTCTGATCAGTTCCCCTTAAGCAGTGGCAGATACAACATAAGCAGGACTTCTCAGTGCCCCTTTCTTTCTAGTGGAAGAGAGATGCAAACATACATCAGCTTCCTCAACACAGCCATGCAGAGGGGAGAGGACATCCCAGCAACGTTGCTGAATTCCCTTCCCAACTCCCTCTCTTTTCTTCTCTCTGCATTCACAGTATTTCTCATCAGCTATATGGCATGCCACATGGCAGGTTCATCACACTGCCCCATTTTATTCCTCTCCTCCTTGCCAGGGAGGGAGAGCAATAATGACAGAGTTATGATAAGACAAATCTTGGCACACAATATTTGATTTTCAGTAACTTAAATAATCTTATTCAATAATCTTAATATTATATTATTCAATAATCTTAAAACACCCCTATTGTTCCTACCGCTTTCTCTTACTTAGGATTTGCACCTTCCTTTCTGTATGACAAGCAAACACTGCAGTTATTAAAAGTCCAGTTGGATGTGCACACTTAAAACTGTTCCAGTTCCCACACCAAATTACTGCAGGCAGGAAGACGCCACGATCAACTAAGAAATTGGGTATTTTCAGTTTCTGGCACCACAGAAATAAATGGAGCAAAGACTTACAAGCTTTTTTAACTAAGTCACTGCATGTGAACAAAGTGACTTAAGTTTTTATTATTAAAATATAAACCCCTTCCTCTTTTCAAAAATGCATTTACTAAATGTGATAAGCCAAGTGGGGGGAAAAAAAAAAGACTTAAGGCCAAACGGAGGTTCACTACAATCACTGCAGGATCATTACCGACTAGCATTTGCCTTTAACCACACAGAAAGTCTTGTTTACCAGAAGAGACCTCCTAATAAACAGGTGGTAGTAAAATGAGGGTACAATAAGAATAAAAAGGATAAAACTGAACTGAGAACAAAACATATTTTTTCCCAGGAATTTGAAGTTTTAGTACTTTCCACATAATTTCTAGCAGCTAACAACACTTTCAAAAGAAAATTAGAATTGGTCAAGGTTATTTCTCCTTCAACTAAAGTAGGAGAAATAAAAAGACATCTGAAGCAGCAACTCCTAATTATCTTCCCACAAATCTTCTTGCAAACCAAAGAATTAACTATTCCTGGTATTCACACACACAAAAAAAGAATAGAATGAACTCTGAAAACAAACAAACGACTCTGCGAAAATACTTCGCACAAGAGTGCCTAAGCGCCACATTTCAGAAGTCCTTTAAGCAGCCCTTTGATATCTGTAAACAGACCAAGAAAAGAAATGGCCACTGAAATGTTCCATGTGCTATCTTACTAAAAGGTTACACACCCCATTCAAAGGCTTGACAACCACTTCCCAAATTTTTTTGTTTATCCTGTAGATGGTGTAGTTACACCCCCTCCCCCCAAACACACCCTGCCAGCTTGCAGGACATTTTAAACTGCCTTTCGGAAAAGAGGTTTTAAGTGTTACAAGTGCCTTACATTAACTGCAAATAGCACAATTGGGAAGAAAGGTGGTATACATCTAATGCTGTCTCAGAGAGACAAAAATCTTTATCCAGATTGTCACATTCTCTTCCTGGTGAATCAAGATAGTTACCACAACTTCTGCTTCTTCATGCAAATATTTTGAAATATATTTTGAAAATCTTTGAAAGGCATTTAAAGAATAATGCAATCATCAGGCACAGTCAACATGGGTTCACAAAGGGAAAGTCCTGTTTAACTAATTTGATATCCTTCTATGATAGGGTCACCCACCTAGTGGATGAAGAGAAGGTGGTGGATGTAGTTTTTCTGGATTTTAGTAAGGCTTTTGATACTGTCCCTCACAGCATCCTTTTAGACAAGTTGCCCAACTGTGGGACACGCGGGTTCACAGTGCGCTGGGTGAAGAACTAGCTGAAGGGCAAAGCTTTAAGGGTTGTAGTGAATGGGGCTACGGCTGGCTGGCAATCAGTCACCAGTGGTGTTCCTCAGGGCTCAATTCTAGGGCCAGTTCTGTTCAATATATTAATCAACAATCTGGATGCAGGAGTTGAATGCACCATTAGTGAGTTTGCTGATGATACCAAACTGGGAGGTGCTCTTGACTCTCTTGAAGGACAAGATGCCTTGCAGAGGGGTCTAGATAGATTGGAGCATTGGGCAATGATTAATGGGATGAAATTTAACAAGTCCAAATGCCAGATTCTGCACCTAGGAAGGGCACAAGTATAAATTGGGAGAGGAGTGGCTGGAGACCAGCCCAGCAGAAAGGGATCCATGGGTGCTGGTCCACAGCAGACTCAATAGGAATCAGCAGTGTGCCCTGGCAGCCAAGAGGGGAAACCACATCCTGGGGTGCATCAAACCAGCTGGTCAAAAGAGGTGATTATCCCACTGTATTCGGCATTGCTGTGGCCTCACCTCGAGTACTGTGCGTAGTTCTGGGCCCCACCATTTAAGAAGGATGTGAAGGTCCTTGAATGGGTCCAGAGGAGGGCAACAAAGCTGGTGAAAGGGCTGGAAGGAATGTCCTATGAGGACCAGCTAAGGCCTTTGGGTTTGTCTAGTTTGGAGAAAAGGAGGCTGAGGGGCAACCTCATTGCTCTCTACAGCTTCGTGAGGAGGGGAAGTGGAGAGGGAGGTGCTGAGCTCTTCTCCCTGGTATCCAGGGATAGGACATGTGGGAATGGTTCAAAGCTGTGCCAGAGGAGGTTCAGACTGAACATTAGGAAGCATTTCTTTACCAAGAGGGTGGTCAAACAGTGGAACAGGCTTCCTAGAGAGGTGGTCGACACCCCAAGCCTGTCAGTGTTTAAGAGGCATTTGGACAATGCCCTTAATAACATGCTTTAACTTTTGGTCAGCCCTGAATTGGTCAGGCAGTTGGACTAGATGATCACTGTAGGTCCCCTTCCAACTGAAATATTCTGTTCAACATTCTTAATGTTCTTAGCATTTTATGATCACCAAAAGAGGAGAAATCCCAATACAGACCAATACAAAAGTATCAATAACATTTTATCATAGCATCCTAACAACGTAAGAAGCCCAAACTACAGATAACTAAATCAAACAGGTGTGTTGTGCTCATAGAAAAACCATCCATCATGCAGAGAGAGGTTTCTCATTGACAATATGGTTATGGCACCAGCTCTCGAGGTGATCCAGTGGAGTCAGGCACAGGTATAAATGGGAAAGGTGCAACAGATGGTCTCCGAAACAACACTGGGATCCTCAAACTAAAAAATGGGTTAGAGCTTTGAACCAACACCATGGCAAGGAAAGATGAGCTATGCTCACCGCTCAGTGCAAAATCTCAGTTAACAATTCTCACTCGGGAAATAGCACATGCCAGAGAATGCCATCACAGCACAGCTGCCTACCTGCTGTTTGCAAGTCAAGACAGAATTCTGCTACCTGTGAATGAAATTCTCTTCATAGAAACTGATGGAACACTGTGGGAATCTACCAACATGAAAAGAAATTATCTTCCAAAATACTTACTTCCTACTTAAAATTTAGCTTTAATAACAGTACAGGCATTGATGCAGAGAAGGTTATCCTAGATGTGTATACTTCCAAGCTAAGAAAAATACAGATGAGCCACACAGAACATAATAAACATATAAACCATGGGCCCTTCTGACAGTCTGAACAGGAATATGAATTTTTCGGTTTGTTCTAAAAGATTTCCCCTTGTTCAGAATGAGATTTCGAATATTTAGTTTCGCCCTGGCAAGCACTGCATATTATGGAGTTACAACATTTTCTGAAGTGGGACTTACACTGGGAGCACCTTACAAGTGCAGTACCCCTGAGGATGATTAATGTCAGAGAAAGGCTGCTTGAAATCACTTCAGTCGTCATTTTGCAGGAACGTGCATACGTAATGCTGACCCAAAAGCCAAACCTGCACCTCATAACAGGCTCCAATCTGTGCAAAACAGGACTAAATGAAATGAGATATCCACAAGCTACATACAGACAAACCTGAAACCCAGGCCTGTGGCTGTCACAGCAGACAAGAAGGGCAAAGAGTTTCTTTACTGTTAACACAAACACTGCTGCATGGATTACTGAAGGAAGCCAACAGCAACAAAGCCCCACCCTTGTCCACCTGGGCATGAGTGATAACACCTGCCACCAATGCTTATTGCTCATTAGTACAGCAAAACTTCCCAAGTTTGTGGGGTTTTGTTGTTGGGTATTTTTAAGCAAATATGGGGCAAAAATGAGAAGAGGAAGATAAAAAGACCTATGTGAAAATACCATGAAGGCTATACATACAGGACAGAGGATGGAGTGATGCTCACGGTACATGAAAAACTACTCTGCAACATGCAGTCTGTATTCCGCCAGGTAACTAAACTTGCATGAAGCATCCATATGATTTCAGAACCTCTTTGTGTAAAACCACTTGCAATACTAAAAGCTCTGAAGACATGGGCTTGAGCCTGTATTTATGAAAGGAAGAACCCAACACAAACCGGAATACATAAACAGGCCTAAAATTAACTTATTTCATTATCTCCCCCTTCCCTGTGAACACAAACTACGTCCTACACTTCATCGTTGACCTTGTGTCTTCACTGTAACCTTTTCTCACAAGCTTATGCTGAAATAAAATCACATAAACAGCATCCGCATTTCTCTAAGAAGGATTTGTTACATGACAACTTCGGTTAGTGATATATCCAAGATCTTACTTAAAGAGAGACCACTCTGCTCAAAAGCGTGACCATTCCCACAGGAACGGGAAGAAATGCTTCCTATTGAAATAAGAGCAGGAAAATAAAATGGAATTTGTTCTTGTTTCTGGCAAGAAAGGCATTTTCAAATCCCACTTGGTGTTGTATTTCTAACAATAGCTTCTTCTTTCAACACTACACTGAAGTACATTTTTAATCTTTCCAAGATTCTGGCTTCCTCTTTAACACATTTATACATGTATTTAACATGAGTACATCCATCCATCCACACAAACATCTCTCCCCTTTTTTATACATTCTACTTAAGTTTGTCAAATAAAGAAATGGAACTAAATATCAGAATAAGCTGGGAATTCAAAGAGCTCTTAAACTGTGAAATAAAACCTGCTGATACTTAATCAAATAATGCTCCTTGCCTAACATTTCAATCCCCACCCTTATCTGACTGATGCTAATTTTACATCGGCATCCAAAAGGGTCATGATTTCAGTTAGAAATCACCTAGGAAGATTTTATTTTTTCTGGGAACTAAAGACACTTAACTCCTTTCTGACTAGTATAAACACCTCAAAATCGTCTTACCTTTAGCATCACTATGACTTAAGCTCCACAGTCAACTTAAACGACCATTATTGACCAGCACTCAAAGAGCATTCAGCACAAATACCAAGATTTTTCATTCTTCCTGAACTTTGCAGCAAATGGGAGGATCTTTGCAAAGTGGGGCTCAACAGAAGATTAGGAATTAAAAGGAGCAAGTAATATTCCGAGGCTGCCACCTACAAACTGTTGCAATTTTATTTATTTTTTTAATTACAGATTAATATTATGATAGAAATAGAATAAAATGGAATGCATGATTTCATTTTCTTTCAGTTTGCCTTCTGAGTCTACCATAGCTTCACAATACTTATCAATGAAATGACTACTCAGAGAACAGATAGGACTTTTTTATCTATGGCTGACTTCAACTGCTTACAACATTAGCTTACAGAACAATTTCCATCCCATATGTTTTGTCATGTCAACGGTTTCCAAAGATAATAAATGCTCTTCAGTATCATGCCTGGCATAACTAAGCCTGTGAGCAGGCTGCTAAAATTATACGGAGAATGTACAAGCGAGCTTGTCAAGCAGTTCTCTAATGACTTCAACCCAAGAGCAGCACTCCAGTGAAATGGGGGGATTTGAGCAGGAATGCAGACTATACAATAGCCAGCCATAAATAGAAACCAAACTTCGTCACAGTAAGCATCTGAAGCGTGTCTCCGCATTATGCTGCACAATGCAGGCTATACCTCACCCAGCTCTAGTCAGTGCTTGAAAGCGTAGGCACAGTTATGCTACGCTCCGTTGTATTTACATCCTACTGCAAGAGTTCTGCAGTATAGGCTCTTTCACATTTTCTACATTATACTACCAATTTTCAAGCTTTGGTCCACAGACCATTTCAAAAGGGTGTGCAAACAACAATTAAGAAAAGCAAGGCTACTGTCAAGCTTAAATTCACTGTGCAGATTACTGCTCTGGGCTCTGTAGCATCTTCGAAGAGTAAACATTGCGCACAGTTATGGCATGGCTGATTCCTCGTCAGCAATGAGGTAACATGTTTTGCAGGCAATCCTGCTCAGTTTAACATATACATATATACACTAATAATTTTTAGCATAAAATAATATATAGGCACAAAACAAATATGTTGGGAACCCAGGTTTACTATAAACAAAAATTTGGAATCAAAGATAAGATAAACTTTTACATACAAATAACTATAGCCTTAGGCAAAATTAAAGCATAGCTAAAACTAACAGCACAACATTGCAACCCACTGAACTCTGGAGAGAATATTCTTTCTTGAAGAGCCAGTTCCTGCAATCCAGAAATTGCATATGAATTTTGGCTTTTGTTTTTACAACACAAATTTATTTTAAGAAAGAAAAAAAAAATCACCTCAGCCACTGAACCCCTGAGACTGCAGACATTTTATCTACTTCTGAGAAGGCATTAATACCAATTGCCCAGCTCCTGTAGAAAATGCCTGAGCAGGCTTATGTACATTTTATACACAACTTACTCTGAAGCCTTAAACCAGGTGTCCAAGGGGCACTCTGGTCCTGTGAGAGGTCTCATCTCAAGGCTGAATTTGAGCCACTGCTGACAAAGGGTTCAGAAATGGCTTTCTCCTCTGACGGCATGGTCTCCTTGACAATTTCTTAGGAGGACTAGAAATGCAACTTCTTGCATTTCAAAGCTTTCTCAGGTTTAGCCTTTCTGAAAGCTGATTTTGGATGGTCTGATCCAATGCTCAGAGAAGCAAGTGGAAAGACTCCAACTAAATTCAGTAGCCTTTGGATTGGGTTCTGCAGTTGCAAGAGCTATTCCTCATTAGGTGTTACATTAAATACAACACAAGCCATAAGAAAGCATGTATAATCTTACTGATCAAAATGACACAATCTAAAAAGACCTTAAGACAAAACTAATATTCAGTTGCCTCCTTCCTCTGACATTTAAAGCATATAAAAATATAAAATACATTCTTTTTTCCTTTACTCTTTTCCTTCTCTTCCTTGGTAAGCATCTCCTCTTTCTTCTTAAAAAAAAAAAAACAAAAACAAACCAACAACAAAAACACCCAAACCCAAAGTATTAATTTAAATAATCTTAAGAGTTATGAAGAAGCCAGTACTGCACTTTCAAAACTCAAATTAATTGAAGGACAAATGAGGTCTTAAAACATAGAGGGGCAATATTTGAAACCACTGACAAAGTTAAATTTCTTCCATCTTTTCCAGAGAATTACCAACTATGCTCTTAAGCATCAAATGGTCAAAAATATATATGCCAGAAATATATTATTACAAGACAGCAGCAGTGCCAAAACCTAATTTAAGCTGTGACAGCCTACTGAAATATTCCTCTTAAGGGCTTTTCCACCTGCAGACTAAGAAAAACACTCTCTTTAAAAATGCATGGGCTAAACTGGTCTTTGCCTCCATCCAAAGAAATCAAGAGGAGCAACATTTAGACCTTACCCCACCACACAATGCTGTAAATGACAGCACTGACACACTTCCTTCATGCAAAAATTTTATACAAAAATAATCAAACAGACCATCACCAGGAACTGTAGTCCCAAGAAGTACTTCTTACTGCAGCTCTCGTCAGAAAGAGCTACAAGTACTTGTTTCTCTTTATTCATTACTGTTCAGTGCTAACCCAAAAGCACCGAACAAGGAAGTCTTACTAGATGATACATGCTTGACACCCAGCATAGGCAATCCTGTATTCCTTAACTAACATAAACAAATGGGCTTTTAAGATCCTTCACTAGAAAATTACGTCTCTAAAAACAGACACCGAAGCAGCCAGAAAACACCGTTAAACAATTTGAACTCTACACATAGCAACTCAGAGGACCCAAGCTCAAGAATTACAAAGTGTTTCTTAATTTCTATTTTAGATAAAGGCATCTCCCAAAGGTTTACTTGTTTGGATTCAATGGAGATGCATCAGCATGTCTAATAGCAAAATACAAAGTTTATAGGATTTGACTCCAGTGATAAGTTGTCTAAAACTAGTCTTAGGAAATAACAACTTGTTTTTCTCCCTACAGGATGGCACTTCATGAAAAACTTGTAATATATAGCATTAGTCTCACCCCAGAAATAAAATAAAAAAGGTGGAAAGCAATGCTTTTCAAACTTTCATGACCAAAACTGAACTACACAAAAAAATGTTCACAAAGAACATCCCTAGAACACCTGAATCGCTCTTAGCCTTGAATCCAGAAACATTTTAATGGTATCTTAACACACTCATCATTGAGCAGGTTTTGACAGCTAAAAAACCCCAAAACCTTCTCAGAGCTAACTGAAACTTGAGGAAAAATTATTTCTAATAAGCAAGGCAGAACGCCTTACTTAATGAAGACTACAAGCACACTGCAGGAAGGTTAGACTTGACAAGCGTGGACTATATTTTGCACAGGAACATGTCCTGCTGCAAACCACAGCCAAATCACATTTTTTCAACCTAACCAATAACTCCAGATGAGTACAGGAGTGATGCTGGAACTGTTTTCTGTTGGACTAAGCAACTGTCCAGACACATAAACTTACCTATATCACAGTTCTGCTATGAAATTTGATTAATACAGTACATTATACAAAGATACTAGGATTTTTAAATGTTTCAATGCCTGAAAAGAAACAGTTTTCCTAATTTTTTTAAGGCTTATGAAATTATGTAACTGCCCGTTGTTTTACTGTCTCAATTTCAAAACAATTGAAGTATTAATGAGCTATTCTCTATAACATCTACAGGTGGGACTACAAAAGAGCCATAGTCCATTTCCCACAGAAATTGTTTTTAAAATCACCATCAATAAAAAACATTTCTGTCAAGGAAACATTTATACCACCTATTTTCAGCCAATTTTATATTAATTTGTTTGCACTGATGGTGTAACTTCAACATGGAGAAAAACAGCCTGCATGCTGATGCAAGTGAAGTATTTCTCAGGTTGCTACCTTTTTGTCCCCAGTCCCATTAGGTGGCCGCTGATGGTGCTTGGGCTTTAAGAAAGCCAGCAGCACAGAGCCCCAGCTGCTCTTGCTGCTTTCCCACAGCCCCCTGTGCCAGGGGTGGCAAAGGGCTTTCATGGGGTGCTCTGGGACTCCCAGCTACCATTTGAAATGCAAATGGCATCAAAGATCTTTCAATCCCACCTCAAGGAGGGAAGATAAAAGCAGCGGCTCCCAGAGCAGCATCCCTGCATCTCTTCAGGATGCTGGCACCACTGCGCACAAAGAAATTATCCTGGAGGTTATGTGAAAGGCTTAAAGAAAACAAGTGAGGGGAATTAGAGGAAGGGACTCCAGGCCACAATTCTCCTCAAGCATAAAACCAGAACACCTTAAAATCTTCACTTTTGTCTGCTTCCCAAATGCTTGAATACAGAAATACTTTAAATAGATATATATACACACACGTGCTATAATTCCACTATTTCCATTTTATTTAGAGACCCAACACAAATGGTAAAAGACACATCTGAATTACAGGATCCAATTCCTTCTTGTATCAGTCCAGCTTCATGTACTACTATTTTCCAGCTGGTTTCAGTGGAATTCAAGCACTGTAGAGCTATGCAACTTCACAAACCCGTAAGTCATCCCATAGGTAACTTACAAGGTTTTTAGAGTTTCTTCTCTTATCTTCAACCTGGACAAGCTGCATTTCCCTTCTGTTATAAACACACCCAAAAATCAAACTGCGGTTTTTTACCCTCCAGTTTTGTATGACAATCTACAGCCAGCTTTTTCAAATTGGAGGCTGAAAATTTAACCATTACCTGAAATAAAAGTTGACTAATTTTCAGAGACCCTCAAAATACACAGATGTGTTCCCAAGATTTTAAATAGAAGAGCACATGCTGATGGCAAATAACCTGTAGAAAATACCTGAGTGTGAAAGAGAAAGAACGGTGAAAGGAGAAATAGAGTGCATGAACAGATCCTACCCATCATAGTGTCTACTAGAAATAGAGCTTTCAACTATTCTCATTTTCCACACTTTAAAGCAAAAGAAAATCTAGAAAGAGATGCATGTTATTTGTAAAACACTAGGAAAATTAATTTTTTATTTTCATATCCTGTTCTTTGTTTTTCAGTCACAGGACTGAACATGACATGCTACTCGGTAACACTAATGCCAAAAATCAGATGGCAAAACAAGATGTGACCAATTTCTTGAGATCAAACACTAAACACAGCTTTCAAACAGCACCTTTCTTGCTTGCTCCTGAGATATACAGATGAGATATAAAAGTAAATTATAGGTGTCTAAATGTGTACACCTAACAAAAATCCTTCTTTATCTTCCAGCTACACAGGTAACCTACACAATGCTACATATGTAACACTGTGAGTCACTTTAACCTTTCCATCACACCCTGATATTTCTTTTAATTGAGCTTCATTTTGGTTATTTTTCACATTACAATTTCTTTCTGGATGGCAGAAGCTGGAAGTCAGTAATGATGTCTCCATTTGCCCAGAGGTTAAAACTTCGAACTAACTCCACGGTGGGTTAAAGGAAGGAAGTGTGAAATCAGATGGACAGCCGGAGGTTGCACTCTCCTCCACAGAAGCATAAAACTGTCAAGCTCTTCCATCAGAACCCACTCATACAGGGACAAGACGTACACAAAGCAAACTAAAGGTCAACTTATTCAGACACTATATGAGCCAGAAGGAAAAAGTAAATCAGTGCTTTCCCTAGGAGCCAGGACCCCTAGCAATTATTTATTGGTTCAAAATAAAAACTTAGCCTGACATACCACCTCTTTACCTGTGACATGCTGCTTAAGGTAGAACATAAAATGTAATGATGGCAAATTAAGGAGATAGGAACAGAGAGTAATGGGCCCAATACACGGACTCTGCACGAAGTGTCAAGCAATTATGCTGAAAGTCAAATGTACATTAGTGATTTTGATGTGTCAGATGAATCTTTCCAAAGACCTTAAAAAGCACAGCTTAAAAGGAAAGCCTTTATAGTAATTTCTGAATTAATATGCAAAATCTTTTCCACGATTCACATGCATGCAAGCATGAATATTTTATGTTTTGCAGATGGATTTGAAGGTCTAACATTTAAAAACAAAAGGGAAAATTTAAAATTAAACCACAGAAATGAACTAGTCACAGTAGTCTACTGTAGACATCGATAGTGTGAAGAGTGAGAAGCACTGATAACTAAAGATGAAAAGTACCTCCTTGTTCAACATATGATTGCTTATTTTCAAGTGACTTCTAAATTGTTCTTAGCATAATCAGACAACTCTTCTCTTTCCTTTCTAACATGAGCAACTAGCCTACAGACAAGCAAAACCCCTCTAAGTAGAAACATCAACTCTGAAGCTGATAATAATTTTCTCATTGACTTGACTGGGATGAGGATTTCACTCCAAGGAGTCTCCTGAACTGCCAGCCTTATGGAGTCACCATCTAGCAAACATCTGTAGCATGACTTTCCTCCAAAAGGCACAGCACTGAGAGTACAAATGCCTACGGTTCAGAGGCTAAAACCTAAAAGAACTGAACTGTGAATTTTGCATTCAAAAAGTACACAGCAGACTACACATCTTTCTCACAAAAAATGACAGCATTTTGGATGTACACAAACACAATATTGCCGAGCAATTCCATGTTCACAAGAACAAGCAAACACACTCGAATGTCTCTATACAGGCCAAGCGTCCCACCTTTCCAGGGCAATGCTTTTCATCTCCACTCCAGTGATTAAGCAAGCTACCTCATTTTTTGCCTTTGAAAAGGCAGTACCTAAGTATTTGCTAATGAACTCAACTCTGTTGATCAAGTTCACTTAGAAGAAATTTTTCCCTTTTGCTTCCCCCCCTAAATTCAAACCTTTTGCCATCCCACCCCTTAAATCTGACAGCTCAAGTCAATTGGTTTGTTTTGATGAAACTCCCCTTCAAACTACAAGCAGCCTCTAAATTTTCTTCTGGCAGTGCAGACACCTTGGTATGAGCCATGACACAACGGCACAGTGGGAAGACGCTCCTTCCAGGAGGGCACTTTTCTGTACAGATCTTTCAGACCAAACAAGAGGGATGCAGGTGTCTGGGAGCAAGGAAAAACAACAGCATAGGACTTCAATAGAAATGCATCAGGTAGATGCACAGGAGGGAGTCAAATGCAGGACAGTTGACACATCTCCTATGGACTCAATTCTAAACTGGATTTAACCAGCACAGCTTCACTGTCTTCAACAGACCTGTCCTGATGGATGCTTGCTGAACACCTGGCCTCAGCAAATCCAGGTCTTTCAACAGATAAAAATGGAAAATGTTCATTATAATTTTCTTAATTAGTAGGATGTACCCACAAAGCACTTCCCATTTTCTTAATTCTTTTGTGTTCAAAAGCAGAAGTTACAAAAAAGCATTTTTCTGAGAATTGGCAGAAGTCTCCTTGTTTCCCCTAAATAGCTCTGTTGTGAGATGTGTGACTCTTAATATGTACATATAATTACAGATTTCCAGCACAATGCAACTGGATCTACAATAGCATAAACAACTTTTATAATTTGCCACAAAATGAGACTTGTAATTGCCAAATGCTCACTCATAGCAATTTAAGTATGCTAAATAAATCCTAAACATAGTTTTATTATGCACAGAATTTTAGCATGGTGTATTTTAAATGTTAATGAGTAAGGACTGCTTTTCCTGAAACTTTGAAGACAGCAGAGAAGTCACAGTCTTAGGAAGCCTCATATGAGCACCGAGCCAACCAAAGCAGCAACTCAAAGCAAGCATAACAATGCCAGATCATGCACACAGTAACCAAGCAAGCATCTACCCCCTGTGAATCACATGCATATCTTATATTAGCTGAACCATAGCAGACTGAAACAGGTGTCTTCAACACTAAAAGCAAAAGGGAAATTTATTTTTATTAAAAAAAACCCCAAAACCATAGGCACCAGAAATACAAAGCTTTCTGGTGTTAGCTGTGACAGTCTCTGCAAATCGGAAAGAGAGCACTTGAACTGCTACACAAATCAGTGTATTATGTGAACGTATTACAATGGCTGGCTTGTTAGTAGCTCTGTTCTTTAATCATGGGGTTTTTTTAACGGCAAATATGAAAGCTGGTAGTTTAAAACTGTGTAGTTCATTGACAAAAAAATAGAAAGCCTTGCTAAGAATTGGTGAAATTATATGAATTAGATTAGCAGCATTAACGTAATTACAATACAAAATCCCAAAACAAATGGAACAAAACTATTGAATTCAGAAGTTAACAGAGTCCCCACTCCCACAGCTGAGTTACAATAGTTTTATTCACATGGGTGATACAGCTTTATATTTAATTCGTGAAAAAACAGGTTTTGCTTAAGACATCTTATGGATTTGAAAAAATAGAAAAGCTGGTTGAAGCACTGCAAGTATGGGGGGGCGGGGGGAGGGAAAGCACCACAAGTGAAACTTCTTTCCACCTCCAGTCTTTGAATCATGAGCTCAGTTATGGAATCAGTAAATCAGTATACAAGTTAACAAATTCAAGATTAAAGTGTTTAGAGAAATAGCACTGAATTATCAAGAAAAATAAAAGTAATTAATTGCCAAATAATAACAAAGGGATAAAAAGTTTCCATGTTTCTGAAGATGATGAAAATAAAGTTTTAGTAAAACACAAGTTATTTAAATGCAGTAAAATAATGTAGTAAAAATAATGAGAGGATATAGAAAAATATCAGGAAGAAATTAAGGACTAAGTGTATTAAAACATGGATCGCTAAGGTAGAATCTGTGCTACTGGATATTTACAGGACTGGAAACATAACAAAAAGGGAAGTATTAAAACTAGCCTACACTGGAAGAGCAAAGGACCAGATTACTTAAGAGGTTTCTTCTTTCCCAGTTGTTTATGACAGTCTACACTGCACCACTAGGCACCAACAGGAAAAATGAAATAAGTGAGAATGCTATACTTAACTCATATCATAATTCATATCTCTGATTAACTCTGCACACATATTTATAGTTACATAATATCACAGAAGAAAAGTGGTTTTTTTTGTTTGGTTGGTTTTGCTAAAACTCTTAATATTTACACAATGTATGGTTAAAACTTCCAAGTGGTTTGGAAGGACAGAAAATAACCCCCCATATTTTCAGAGAAAAATTGCTATCTTTATCTCAGAGTGGTACTGATAAGCATAAAGGTATGTAGAGGGCTAAGGAGAATATGAACACATTAGAGACATATACAGGACCACATACGAAGTGACTGATAAAACCTCACTGTAGACTTGATCCAATGGCTTCTGATCTCCTTGGAAAAATACACTAGCCAAAAAAAAAAGTCGGGTATTTTTACTTTACAACACTCATGAAAAGGGCTAACAGGTGGCTTCCCTGGAGTCCCCCTTACCAGCTAATCTTACCTCTCCTTAACAAACCACACTCCGTGGCTGCATTTCTAAAGACTTATTCCAACGTCAAGAAAAGATCTGTAGTGATCTGGTGAACGATATGGTATCTTCCCAATGTAATTTCCGCAATTCAGTTGGCAGTTACGGAGAGTAACCAAAGGCATTCATGTAAGGAGAATGCAGAAAGGATTCACGTCTTAAATTCAGCAGTTAGTCACAAACTTAATTTTTATTTGTCACTCGCCCTGAATTTTGGCATGGTCATGGACTATGTATATAGTTTCCTTGCCCATGACTTTATAAAGACCATTATGGAACTTGTGTCCTTTATTCACCTTGGATGCAGCAAATATAAGTTGGCTAAGGGTTTTTTGTTTGCCTTTTTTGCATCACATTTCAGCCTCCAGCTTTCCACAAGCTTCAAGATCTCTGGACTTAGACATCATATTTAGCACTGTCAAAGCAATGCATAAAAATAACATTTGAGACCTACAAGTAAACTTATTAAAGATACGAAATTCAAAGTCCTTGACATTCAGCCTAGGCATCACAGTTCATATGAGTGTATATCCCTGAAAGGGAAACAATCTAGGCAAGTCTGAATTCACTCTAGATTTACAGTCACCAAAAAATGAACCAAACTAAAAACCAACCCTCCCCACCCCAAAAAACCCTAAAAGTGTGTGAGAATGAAGCAGGTCCAGAATGTAGGGGTGCAGTCCTTTTAGTCAAAACTTCTACGTCATTTTAACACAATTTACTGTTGCACATTTATACACAGTGCAAACTGCACAGCCTAAAAATTAAGACACTGAAAGAGATGCAATAGTTCTATTATTCAGAATAAAAGACACAGTAGTTGTGAAATATCTGGTACATGTTTTTCCCCTAGAACAGACTCCCACTCCACATTATACACATCTATTTGAAATTACAGGAGTGCTTAATGGAATAAAGCCCAAAACCTTTGTTTATTGTTGCACACCATGTGAAGTGGAATTCTGGAGAGTCGAGTACCAAGCCTTTATGCTCTCAAGTTTCTGAAGACAAAAAGCCACAGTACATTAAAGAGTTGAGTACTATATAAAGGGTAGTACGGTAAACATTTTAATGCATGTATTGGAAATACTTTTTTCAATAAATACAGACAACTTACTAGCAAGGAAAAAACTGGGAAATACGAAGACTGTATTCTTCATTATTAGTAAGTATGCTACACACCATTCGGGTTTAGGCGTTGGTAAATGGTACAAAGCCATACTTCTCCCTTGGGAGGTGCAAAATTGGTTTTGCAGTTTGCTGGCATGTTAACTCTGAGACTCTGGTCCAGAGAACAGCAATTGCAGCATAAGAGTGCACTGAGTAGAACTACTGAAGTCAATTCATATGCTTAAAGTTATTTATATGCTCCAGGTCCCTGCTGGATTAGACTTATAACGTAGATCACTTGCAATCTCTAATTAATTATATATCGAAATGATGACAACTAGTTCACTTGAAACATAGAAATTTTGGGGCATGTTCACTATAAATTAACCAACATTAACTTCTGTCTTCTGGCATAAAACCCAACACAAGTATCTCATATAAGTTGATGTGAAAATAGAAACATAAGATAAATTTAGTGTACTACTTTGAGATATTTTTGCTGCAACTCCCATGTTAATACAGAAAAATATATGGAAGATAAACATACATAGTTAAAGATCTGCTCTGTTGGATACATGCAAATTTCACAAAAATATGAGGGGGAAAAAACCCAACCCCACAAACACGGTAGTTAACAATGCTTTCAAGCATCTTCTATAGCACAGCCAAAATTAATGAGAGGACAAACAAATCAAATTCATTGAAGACAACTTATGATGAATAAATTGCTATGGTATTATGAAAATAAACAAGTTCGAAATAGTCTTCTCATTTGCTACCTGAAATTAAAAATAGAAGTATCTGACTTCTTACTGGTATCATAAACCAGCATTTACAACTCACTAGCCAAGCAGAATACAACTGATCTCAGGTTTGTTCAATTCCCTAATGCCTCCTGACTGACAACGTGCTTGTAGAGGGTGGGTGCTGATATACACCCAGCTTGCTTCTACACAGCACATTAAGGCATGCGGGAAACCCCAGTTCTGAAATAACACTCCAGTTCTTGTACTTGTATTTCCAATCGTGGTGTTTAACCAGCAAACACAACCCACTGCCACAAATCACTAGAAATAACAGCCTGGCACTGAAAGGTACAGGATTTGGCCTGGAGCCTGACAACAGCTGCAGCCAGAAATGTAAATGAGCAACACTTCTCTATTTCACTCAACCGATGGTACCACCTATTAAGACAGCGACAGAAGATTTTCTGGTCAATGGCAAATCATTACCATACCCCCAGAAGGAAAGACATCAATGGTAGTACTTTGTTGAACTGCATTTATTTTTAATTTGTTGCATAAGCGATGCTGCTAGACATGACAGGCTAGATGGAAGACTACAGCAAAGCATTTCCATCAGTTAAATTTCTGGAACCTCTCTTGACAGCTAAATTAGCCTTTGATAGCGGCTGTAGTTGTTTTGAAGAAAAAAAAAATTCCCTGCTCATTCTCACTAACTATTCCTTGGTTTGGTTCACAGAGTAGTTTTGGTGCATGCCAACATAATCTCCTTCTGGAGATAAATAAAACTAGAAGCCCTGCTCCAGCCACACACCAAGTATGTTCCAACTCCTAAGTACAAAGTGAAAGTTGAAATCAATGACTGGTCTTTTCTACAGCTGTGAGTGACCCACATGCTAGGGTGAGACAGCCCAGGGGACAAACTAAATACAATTTGAAGACTCCAAGCTGCATATGGTATAGAATTAGAGGCCTAAACGCCAATCACATCAGTGTCCAGATTTGACTGTATTGCACCAAATTACTCATTAATTTGCACATAACTAGAATCTGGATTCTAAAGCTCTATATATGATCAAATAGGAATCTAGACTAAAAGATTCCTGCCTTTTAAATAGGACACCTCAAAGAACATCATACGCATACTATAAACAAAGCCTCCTGCCCAGATACTCTCCCAAATTTACCGATAGATCTTAGAATACAGTAGGCCAAGTTTTGTTCAAGTTCCCAAAGTTTACGGGATCATGACCTCACTCTTTAAATAAACCTAATATTACAGTTTATTTGAATAAATCAACGACTCACACAATTAGAATCCATCAAGGAGTCTACTCTGATACTAGTTAAGTGATGAGTCAAAACTAATTCTGCTGCCATATGCAGAGAAAATAATCTAATATCCAAATTTTGCTATCATTTTATGAATGTATGATTGTTTCTGATACAATAAAATCAGCAATTCATGAAACAACCATTACAACATCAATGATCAAGGATAGTATATCGTACACATTAACAAAACGTTTGTATTTAAATGATAAGTCATTAATCTCTAAACAAGAAAAATGACAACGTTGTGCTAGAGAAAACCTTTTAAATGTTGTTTTCCAAAACTTTGCTAGCATTAGAAAGAAATGGCACAGACACGTTTCCCCACAGATCAAGCTCAAAATGCTATGGCTGTTCTCATTTTCAGCAGTGCAACCAGAGGAGACCCAATCCAAGCGAGATCAGAGTTTCTGTAGCACAGAGCACACATCTCAGCAAGACTAATTTTTGCCCTATATACTACTGAAAGCCATAAAGCCAGTACCACCTTCTCTGACAAAACTCTACCATTCAGTAACGGCTTAAAATTTAAGCTCCTGCTCACTCAGGACAGTACTAATGATCTTGCAGCGCTGACCACCGGAACAAAGAACGAGGCTTCCCTCTTCCCGCACTACTGTGCAAAAACACATGCATCTGTCGCAATTTCATAGAAGTAGCAACTTTCATGGAATTTGTCCACATCCAGAAACGAGGTGCTGCAAAATCTTTCGAGAAAAACAGCTATCAGTGTGCATAACTTCACCTCATTTTAAGTACTAACAAGATTTTAAAGCTGCCAGGCTCTATTTCCCATTAGAGGTAAGCTGTTCCTTGCAGTAAGCAAGATACTTACGTGCTTTCACTGCATTTTCTTTTGTATTCTAGAAATGAAATACTTGGCAGTGTGTGCTTCAGCCTTTCACTAGGACACTTTCAGTTGCCATTTGAGGAATACTTGAAGTAAAGCACATTCAGTATAAACCCTACACAGGAGGAGGCATCTTCAAGCATAAAATTGCACAGGATGAGTACGGGTATCATGAACTTGAGTGTAGGAGTTGCTGTTTATATCAGATATAGAATTCAATCAAAGTAAAATCTGGTAGTAAAGCCTAGTAAAATCTTATTAGATGGACAGCGTCGCATAAAATTCACGCAAATAATTCTGCGAGAGGGAACAAATTCTCAGCACTTTTCAAACCAAAGGAGTTTTCCCACCAGCTTCAACAGAGCTGAAATTAAAGATCTGATCATCTGCTACCTTTGTATTCCCAGCAATAACTGATGGATAGCCTTTTAAGTCAGAGCTTTGGGATTATCTTTTTTTTTTTATTTTCCATAAAAATTCCAGTCTTAATCATGATCTTAGTTATCTCTGTACATTCCTCTAGGTATGTTACTGTCCTTATCTACTTCCAGCTATCCATTGTATTCAGTTGGAAAAATCAAACAAAAAATACTCAAGCCAGAATGTTTGTCCCCCACTCAAAAGTAACAGTTCCTCTATCAATCGAATCATTTCCTGATGATTTATAGCAAATTCTACAGTTCCTACAGTTTCCAAATCCCATTTCAGAATCCCTTGGGGAAAAATCGTAACTGTGTATCCCAAGTGTAAAAACATATGCCCAGATCCCCCAATTTCTTAAACCTAAAGAAGAGGAAAAAAAAAAAAAAAAAAGCCCTGAACCTGTTTTCTGAGCAAAACTGCATAGGAAATACTAGAAACTCTTGGCCAAATCCTCTGTTACACAACTCGTCTACAGATGAACTCATGCTACTAAAAAGTCCCTGGGGACCCCCATGGCAGTACACAAGCACTGCCAACCACCCCTGAAATACGTGCCATGACAGACTGCCACTGCCCTCTCATCCCACCCCGTACGTAGCTCGCACAGAACAGAAACTATCTACATTTAAAAGCGAAAAGGGTAAATGTGAAACTCTTGAAAATTAAGGATAGCTTCTGGCCGAGGTTTTCCGAGGGGGAAGGCTAGATACTATCACCACAGTTGCTTTCTTACACAAACTACCATCTATTCTCCAAGAGAGATACTGATTTTATTTTAAAAGAATACACAATTAACTTTACCTGAAAGTACACAAAGCTTCTGAAAACTATACCTCCACTACTAGGCATCTGTCTTTGCTAAAGTCTGGGCTGTGCCAGCCTAGCAGAACGCAGTCTTTCAAGCAGCAAAAAATGTAGAAAGAATCAATTTCAGACCAAATGAAAGGAAGCTCTTTACCATGGGTAACTTTCATTTCATAAGGCATTTAGAGCTTCCCAATCCACGCCAGCAGCAAAACAAGCATTTATTAACCAGCAGTGCTCAGATGGGACAAGCAAGAAAAGTCACAATAGCGTTTCTTTGATGTATACCTTTCTCCAGTGTAGAAGAGAAATCTGAACCTAAGTTTCAAGCAATGCTGGAAAAGATCTCTGTTAGCCTCCATTCAGCAAAGATAGAGCTGGGACAGCTATTGCTGTGCTCTTCTTCTTAACATGTTTCTAGAAACTGTTACATACCTGGTAACTGGCTTGCAGGTTACTAGTAATGCTTCATACTACTATTTGTCCTCTTCATTCTTCTATTCAAGAAGGCTGCTTTGCCCCCTCAACCCCTGGCTTGGGCATGAGGTTATAGCTGCAGTGTGACAAGGGAGCTATTTCTTAAACCAAGTGATATGGCCCATCTAAAGACAAAAACAACTTGGCATTTAGATGTCCCCCTTCCTTTAAGAGGACTGGAATCTCAAGAGAAGATACACAAACTGTGTTTCACGTACAACCAAGTTAAAAGCATATACACACCAGGAGACTACACTCTCTACTTATTTACCAATGTAAAGACAAAAAACAAAAGATACATTGTGGAATAAGTAATGTAGCTAATGTAGCTAAGGGTAATGCTCACACTATATGGAAAATAAATATTCTCAAAATTTCAACAGGGAAATTAACTGAAGGACACAGCCCAAAATACTGTCTTAAAAAAAAGAAAATGACATACAAAGCTCCTGTTGTCGAGGGCTGCCCACGTATCCCTCCTGTGGTCAGTCAGAAGGTGCTGGTAGGCAAGCTCTTGCCAGCGCACCAGGAGCAGGTCCCTCCCCTATCACTACCCTGCTATGCATCAGAAGAGTTGTCCCTGCTTCGTAACTGGAAATAACCTTCCAGACCTGCTGACCCCGCTCACCACCACGGGCAGATTTCAGCCTGTGTTCCTGTGCATACAGAGCACCCAAGCCATGGGAGGGGCTGACATTTAAGGAGCAGCCTGTCCCCACAGCTTCCAACAGCCTCAGTTGCCACCCTGCCTGTTTTCAACCATCATTGGCAACACCCGAAAGTTTCTTTGCCCTGAAGGAAGACCTGACGTCCAAGACTGAAGTTCAGGCAGGGTTCTGCTCCCAAAACCAGGGCACTGGGATGCGAAAGGGCTGTGCCAACTTCAGCTCAGGAAGGCGAGGGAAGGTGTTGCTGGTTTGCAAAATCTTGTTCTACCTTTTACCTGATTCCTTTAGATAGAATTGCTAAGTACAAGTTTTTATTGTTTCCATATCCTTTCAAGCTTTGAGAGCAGTTGTACCGGGCAGGTTTCAGTGACTTAGCACCAAGGAAGAAAACAATTCCCTTTTGTATGATTATCTATTAACACTTACAGCAGCTCTTCTACCTACAAGCCTGTGAACGGTCATAAAAACCAAACTGATTATAAAAGATGACATAAGACAACATCAGTGCTGCATCCAACTTTAACTGTAATTGCACTTCCCTCCATCTTAACAGGTTCCTACTTACACAAGAGGAGGGATCTGATTTCCTTTGACAGGCAGACCATCCTGGTAGCACCCAGCTAAATGTTTCAGCAGGGAACCAAATCTGATTACCTACATTTGCTATCCAAATCCTAGGAAAGCAAAAAGGGTTCAAAGGAGAAAGTGTCATATTAATTTGACTCTTTCTTTCTGCTCACTCTAATCCAGGATACATTTCACTAGTATTCTGAAAAGCTAGTAAAGGAGGAAGCAATTTAGCTGTAACAGGACTCTCTTGAACTTCAGTAATATAATTAGCAGGTAATTGGGATGCCTGATGTGCAGCATTGACAAAAAATAATTCCACAATGCCTTAGAAAATTTACTTATTGAATTTTTACAGAGCTGTTGCATTGCTGTGGCACACCAGTATATAGCCACTCTAAATTCAGAAGATCATCAATTGTGAAGAAGCAACAAGCTCTCTGGTCTATTTAAAAAAGAACAAACTAGAAAATGGAGACAAATATTCATCTGGCATAAGAGCCCACTGATCTATAATAAAGTTTGCCAAAATTATATACAGGGCAACAAATCAACAGATTTAACAAAAATTAACATACAGGATAATTAGTTGAGATGCACTGATGTAAATTTTATCGTAGTTTATAGTAGTTACTAACTCCCTGGTTTTAGCTATCAGGTTTTCTTACAGCAAAAAATGCTTTTGCAATTTATGTGTATTTAACTCTTCTTTTTTAAACAGTGAAAAAAACCAGTAATGCTGCTGCCTTACTATTTCTTCTAGAAGAACCTCAGATCATGAGAAACAACAAGTGCCCCAACTTCTAAAGAACGACAAAGAAAAAGGAGATAAGGACTATTCCTCCTTCAAATACTGAGACTTAATTGAAGTCCTTGCTTGTTGACTTCTTCCATTGTTACCCCCTTCTGCAAACAGGATTACAATACTTCCCATACACTAAACAACCTCACACTGCTGCATGTGGATGTACGCACAACTGCGTATGCTATGTGCAAACACAGAGCCACGTGAACAGGTGATCATGTTTTAAATGTCACAACCCTTCCTGTAGGTGGATAAACAAAAATGCTACTTCAGTGTCTTTGTATTTCCTACCTGATTCCCAAAACATGATCCACAAAACCACCGTATCCTAAAGCCAAAGGGGCTTAAATTATAATACTGTAATTGAAGTGTGTATAGCATAATGGCTTCACTACGCAGTTGCCTCAGTGTAATGTCAAGCTGAATAAGCAACCTTTATAAATAGAGCTTGGATGCATCAAGAAGAGTGTGGCAAGCAGGTCAAGGGAGGTTATCCTCCCTCTCTACTCTGCCCTGGTGAGGCCACATCTGGAGTACTGTGTCCAGTTCTGGGCTCCCCGGTTCAAGAAGGACAGGGAACTGCTGGAGAGGGTGCAGCAAAGGGCTACAAAGCTGATTAGGGGGCTGGAAAATCTTTCTTAGGAGGAAAGGCTGAGGGACTTGAGTCCTTTTAGTCTGGAGAAGAGAAGACTGAGGGGAAATCTTATTAATGCTTATAAATACTTCAGGGGTGGGTGCCAGGAGGATGGGGCCAGTCTTTTTTCAGTGGCACCCAGTGACAGGACGAGAGGTAACGGGCACAAACTTGGTCACAGGAAGTTCCACCTAAACATGAGGAGGAACTTCTTTACTTCCAGGGTGGCAGAGCACTGGAACAAGCTGCCCAGAGAGGTTGTGGAGTCTCCTTCTCTGGAAATACTCAAAACTCGCCTGGACACATTCCTGTGCAACCTGCTCTAGGTGAACCTGCTCTGGTGGGGGGGTTGGACTAGATGATCTCCTTCCAACACCTGTCATTCTGTGATCCCTCATCCTATGAAGTTTGGTTTTTTACTTGTTTTGCTTTAAGATGTTAAGACAGAAATAACATGGGCACAGAAAGAAAGCTACTTGGAGGCAACAATGGAAACTTGTGTGCCAGCCAGTCTGACTGTACGTGTCCCTGAGATATGCACTCATCCAAAGATGAGTAAGTGGCAGCTCAGCACACAGCAGCTCACATGCTACATGCCACACACTCAGAATACCAGTCAGCAACCTCAGACAGGTTGCCAATCTGACTACTGTAATGCTTCAAAGCCCCAGCCCAACTCTTTAAAATCCTTACTCACCCAAGCCCCTGGAGGATGTTTGCTCTTCCAGAGCGTTTTCCCACAGAAACACAACCTATGGCAGAAGCAAGGAGCCAGCCCGAAGGGGGCTGCAGAATGCAGGAACCACAGGACTGCCGTAACAAGTTGGCCTTAACAGTGAAAATTAAAGCTTTGGAGAAGTAAATGGGCCTCATAATGCCTGCAGCCCTCGGATCGCAATGCAGTGCTTCACAGTTCTCCAAGCCTCTTATTTAAGACTTCTACAGAAACCAGTTCTTTGTAAGGTTCCATAAGGTATCTAAATTGAAATAGAAGTAAAAAGGGAATGGATGTACACACTACGCTACAAACACCTGAATACATAAAGTCATCATATAAAAAAAATTAAAGTAATATAACTAGGTCAAATTTAGATTGCAAAATCCTTAGCTGTATCATCTTATTTACATTTAACTTTAGGATCACACACATAATTTCACTCATTTTATTTCAAATAACAATAAAGCCTTTCACCTTCCCAACATTGTAACCACCTCTAGAAAAGGGCATGAAGAAACAAGCAGATGGTGTTTTCAATACACTATAGCTCCACTCCTGGCTGATTTGCTATACAGCAGGCAAAATAAAAACATCAAACTGTAGTATATTTTGACTGCCATTTTTGTGTATCAATGCAGAGAAGAAATAGATTTGTACACCTCTCTAAATTGTGATTAGAACAGTGGGGAAGTGATGGGGAGTCGAGGAGGAAAAATATTAAATGAGGTTAACCTGAATGAAATGGACTTCTGAGATATCACACAACATATACAATGGCCACGTAGAGCTGCAAATCTGAACACTACAGTCCAAAATCCAATGTTTGGCAACTGAGGTACTTATGTTTTAACGTGGCACTTCTGCAATAAATTGCCTGCTGGAGGTACTGGCAGTCACGCACGGTATATCTCCACAAGAAGTCTTTGGCAATAACCTCCTTTTGGAAAGACACTCAATCAGCTGAATATGGTCTGGCAAGTAGACTCAGAAAAATAGCTCAAATGCATATGCTATTGCTAAAGCTTTTCTTGCCTAACCTTTCTATCAAAAGATGTAAATTATCCCACTGAGTAACTACTGTCCTAAAAGTAAAGGGGGGGGGGGGGGGGGGGGGGGGAAGAGTTCAATGGTGCACTGCACCAACCAACTTCATTTCAGTAACAGAAATGTGAGAAAGTTAAAATCACATTTGTTTAATCATTAGTTAATGAGAATCTTCTCCCTAGACCTACATGCTGATTGAAGCAGCAGTTGTTTTACCAGTCATCCTTAGCACCCTCTGAGTGATGTTTCTAGCCAAGAAGAATATCAGTAGGTTAGCTACAAGTCAGTCTGGTAGCTTTGCTTCTTGCTAATATCACCTAACACTTGTTATTCTAAAGACCCTGCTCTCCACTGTTTATTTTTTTTTTTAACCAAACTTTAGCCATCTGGTCTGCTGTCTCTCCCCTCTTCTCTCCCTCCTGGGAGGCAAAGAGGGAGTTGGGAAAAGATAAGAAGGGAAAAAATGGTTCATTCTGCAGAACAGAGAAACATTGCTTTGTCCCTTTTCTCCTCTACTAGTAGCTAGAAAATCTAGCTACCAATACAGAAAAACTTGTGGTTTCTAATGCAAATTCCCTCCAGCACCTGAAGTTAAATCTAAGTTTGTTGATGTCAACATACTTTTGATGTCAGCAAATAACTGAGAAAACAACTGGCAAAATATGAGTTCCTGCAGAGGACCTCAATCTTCCCCCTGCCACCCATTAGGGCAGTACCAAGAAGTCCATGACACAGAGTCACCTAAGACTCCCCCCAGAAGTGCTGCACCCAGCCTTGGATGCCACACTGCGGAATTTGTCAGAGTCCTTTTCACAAAGCTTTGCAAGCTGAACACAGAACTCTTCTATGCCATATTTAATTAAGGAATATATAACACCATATCTGGGAATTGCACTGCCCACCATCGCTCCTAGGTTGTGATTATGTCTTTCAATACTTCGTTACTGCCCATCGATTGCCTGCATGATGGTGAGAAGTATGCCGCGACCCATGGTACATGCTTCGCAGGTCCTTCTCACCCAGCATCTAATGCACACTGGGGCCTGAAATAGCTGGAGCTAAACTCCATAAGCAGGTATCCCCATTCAGCCTTTCTTTCTTCTATAGTGTACATGACCAAGAAGAGACATACACATACAAAAGCTTTAAAAAAATACCATAATAAAAGCTTTGAAGTCTACCATAATTCCAGTGTTTCCTAACTTTTGAGGGTTTAACTCTTAACCTTGATTGTTTCAAGTATTTTCTGGATGTGTAATTAGGCATTTAAATTACATATACTTTCCTTATTTAGTGCCCCTTCCCTAGCCTCTGTCTATGTTTCTGTAGTCAAAAAATGAGTGCTTTGAAGCAGGGATTATCCTTTTCAAGTATCTGGCAAGTACCACACATGTAGGCATATAAAAGAAATCGTAATAGGAATAGTTTTGTTTCCGCTTTTATACTCATTCCTTTTGGTGTCAACAGCCAAAGACCTCCAGGAAGGTAACTGTGGATTCTAGCCCTAGTCATGTATGTAGTGTCATGCAATATGTTTGTCTCTTGCCCTAATTACCTTACTCTATTTCAATCTCTTTCCCATGCAATTGTCCATCTGTTACAGCAGTATTTTATCTCTGCTCAACTGACCTGTCTTCTAGGAGTGAGCCTGTATTGAATTAACTCAGCTTCATTTCAACCCAGGTATCCATTTACAGCAGCACTCAGGACTTCTTAACTAGCCCTGTCACATCTACCCTCAGTGACACCACCATTTTTTCTTAATGCAATGAGGAAAACTAAGTGTTCATTTTGGATATGATGGTGATGATGACCTCTGTAATGTATACATACACCCACTTACACATTCTCATCCTCAGAAGCAGACATTCCCTTAGTGATTAGGTTGGCAGGGGGAAGGGAAGGGTTGGTTGGAGGGGTTTTTTGCCTTGAGTTAGCTTAGTAGCCTTGAGAGTATTTCTATATCCTCATATTTCATTGTCGGTGCCAAATATCGTACTGTAATACCAGTGAAAGTCTTCATCAAATTTAACTGCCTTCACAGATGCTCCTTTGGAAACGTTTAGGGTATGCAACACGACAGCATCCAGCAGCAATCCCTATCACAATTTGCTAAAGATAAATCACCCAGATTCAGAAATTCAAGACTCAGCTACCAAGTTGTAGCCTCTTCCTTCCCACCATTCTAGAAGTTTGTCTACATGTTTCTAAGTTGTCAATATTCAATGAACACACGCCACACGCAATGCTCTGCTATTTGAAATCAATGCAATGATAATATACTCAGCATAAAACACACTCTGCAGAATCCCTGAGGGAGAACTGCTGCTGGACAGAAACGTCCAATCTGAAATTTAAGCATGAGACCTTAATTGCTCTTTGTCTGTTCATCTCTACCCTAATCGTGTTTATATTAATTTCATTCCACCCTGAGGTTTCACCTTGGAAGCTCCTTGCTGCTTTGAATCCAGAATCTATAGAGCAACAACAAGCTCAGCATGAGTGCTTTGAATCTATACCATGACAGAAATAACTTACAGGTTGTACCAGCTTCTCAGCTGACTTCCAGGAGAATTAGTTTGCACAGGCTGAAGATCTGATTCAGCACACACAACTGTTCCCAAACTTGGGATGCCAAGTGAGGTCAGCAGTAATGAAATCTCAGGCTGCATGGCCAGCAGAAATTAAATTTTATCCAGTATCTACAGGGTGAACTTAGCAATTCATAAACGCGACTGAAAGCAAAAAAGTGGCTATTGCTATGTTCTTGTATATTAGGAAGCAGCTTTATAGAGGAGATTATGTAATGCAGGATAGCAGAGGACTACCCTCTCAGGATGTCCTTTCCAGTCTTAAATCCCTGCATAGAGACTATCAAAAAAGAAATACTTCTCTAAAGTGATTTTTACTAGATGTGATATAGTAAACTAACTTTAAAACAGAACAGTGCAAAATATCACTGATTTCCCAGAGCACATTCTTTATAGCACACAGTTTTGAAAACTTGTGCGTGTTTTCAAATTAATATCCATAAACACTCTCGTGCATAAAAAACTAAAGCTGTAGACGATTTTTTTTCCCCCTTGTGGAAAGCAAAGCTTATACCTCCCAAGTAGCTTTATATTTCTGATATCTGTAACAGATTTACAGAGACTTTTTGTGAGTTTCCATGGTAAACTGATCTCTTCTGCATAAAAGGTGTATCAGCTGCACTCCTCACTCACCGGTAATCGCCCTCAACATCCTCGTACTTTTCTGTGCCACTGTGGGACAGATTTACACATGAAAACAGACTGTTCGGCTTTAGGATTTTTCAACCAATTTCAAATGGAAATTCACAATTACCAAGCAACTAAATAATAAAACTGAAGTCATCAGCATGTTGCCTGCTAGTGAACAATTACCAGTGACTGAAGTGCGTAGCTCTAGGAAACTGCAAAGCAAAAAAGAAAAAAGCTAATCTTAAAAAGATGAAAACTTGACAAATCAAGGGACTGATTTTCAGACAGGCTAAACACCGAGAGCTTCAACAGAAATAAATGCAACTATTTCAGGCTGGAAACTTAGGAAAAATCTGTTCGGAGTATAAATAGCAGGAGAACGAAGAGTTCAGGAGGTTTTAAATGTGTTAGATAAAGCAGGACCACAAAAAAATTCTCTCAACAGAACATTTTTACTGGTTTGGATGACATACTCCCAGCTTGCACAGGTGATGCAGAATGCTCTTCCTTAATCCTCAGAAGTTAGGCATCTACCTGAAAAATATAATACTATAATTTTTTAAAACAGGAAGCTTATCTTTTGTGGTTAAAATTGAGGAGTGTATAAAATGTCTTTTAGCACTAGTACACCTTTTCTTTAAAAATAGTTCTCCTTTTTAGAAAAAGGAGAGGAGCATTTCTGTGTTTTTGTATTGCTCGTTTCAGAACTCCTTATGAACCATTCGCTCATTTTGCAGTTTAAACCAGAGAGATCTGGGATAACCAAGCATTGCACTGGTGGCAACGCTGCCCAGAGTTGGGACACAGGCCCGCAAGCAAGATTTTTATGCAAAGCAGAACTTCCTCAGAGGATGGTAGAGAAGACGTACCTTCTGTTTTCAGCTCTTCCATTATATATGGACTCCTCATACGGACCAAGTTTATCACCTTCAGGGTTTGATCAAAAGGCTTTAGCATCTCCAGAAGTCTCTGACCTCTTGCTTAATCCCAATGGTGAGATCAACAAAACCTCATGTAAGTGGGGTCCCACCTAATCACCTTTAAAGTCCACACAAAAACTCTCCAGGTGGTATGATTAAGCTCTTAACATATCAAGTCATCACCTCCAATGCCTCATCATTGGAAGCCTTCATTCATGGTCATGCTGGATGGGGCTTTGAGTAACCTCATCTAGTGAAAGTTGTCCCAGCCCATACAAGGGGGGTTGGACTAGATGATCTTTAAAGATCTCTTTCAACACAAACCATTCTATGGTTCTATGATCAGACTATGTTCTAAAGTCCCCATAAAAATCCAGAAATTAGTTATTTACATCATTTATGCCATCTGAGGGGAACAAATCGGTCATGTATTTCAGAAAGCAACAAGCAAAACTAATTCTAGCCAAAAGCAAAGCCAGAGAAGGAGAGAGATGCAGGGATGGAGCCAGCCTCTCCACACACACCAGCGGCAAGCACGACATACTGCTATTAGAGCAGTTCCGTTCCCACTCCACACACTGCCCAAAACCGTAGATGCAACCACAAGACAAGCTTTCTCTAGCAGCAGAAATGCTGTTGCTGCCTGTTTCTCAGGCTTCAGCTTCTCACCTCCACAACCTTGCCAGCAACACAGCTGCAGGAGGGGGTGGCTGCTCTGCACATCGAATGACTCAAGCCATCTGTGCTTCAAGTCCGACTCCCTCCTGTGCCAGGACAGAGACTGCGGTTAATCCCAGGACCCCGGTGATTCCGCAGGAAGCGCAGCCCAGCAGAGGTGCCCATGTGAGTGAGGGGATGGTGAAACGTGGCAGAGGGGAAGAGACAGCACTTACCGTGTTCCCCTTGGAAACCACAGCCTGAATTCAGCTAATCCTAAACACACACAGGGTCCCTCCAGCTCCCCCAAAACACCAAACTGACCATGAGATGGAAAGCTATTGCTGTATTTTATTTTCCTCCTCATAGGTGCACAAGGCATGACACTAGCGGTTGGGACACCACCCTGACCCTTCTTAAAACCCTAATTATTAAAAGTCATCAACAAGCTCACAGAATTGCTGTACCTTTCCAAACACAAAAACCTCCTTAGCAAATGTTTGCAGAAAGGTCTTACATTTAGGCCATATGAATTCACCACCAGGAGGAAGAAGAGAAAATCATCCGTGCAAGTGCTGTATCTGAGCAGTTCAACAAGAGGAGGAGAAAGCATAGTAACAGAGAAGTAGTGTTATTTCTGATATGGTAATGAAATCATATAGAAAACACCTATTTTCTGTCAAATCATAGTCATTATTCTTACTAAATAACATTAATTAAAATTTACTGGTCATGTTTAAGTAATTTTACCGAGGAAGAAAAATAAATTCAAATTTCAGCCAAATATACCGAACATTCTTCTTGAGTCTGTTACGGATCCATGAAAAACCAGTGATGATGAACAAGCAGAAAGAGGTATTAGTTACATTTTGATTAGAATGGAAAACAGATGTGTGGTGATTAATCACATCTAAGTTAAGACAAGGCCACCCTGGAAAAATGAACATTTTAGTTAGTTCTGGCTCCTTCAATACACCTGAACACGTATCAGGTTACACCTCTATTTTCACATCAGAACAGACATATTAGGGCAAACTCAGACCTTCATTAACCCTCAGAAAGTCCAAAGCTAGAATTATATCCAATTTATACTTAGAAAATTTTAATTCAGAGTCTAGCTAACTGAACTGGTGCATGGGCCTGTGCTGATAACCACAATCATAAAGAACAAGAACAAAAACAGTACATGGAAAAGGAGTAAAGTTTGTTAATTCCCAACTACTCAAAGCAGGTAAGAGGAATTTCAGCCGTGAAGAACTGCCAAAGGAGTATACAATACTGACTGAATAATAAAAAAGACAGATAAAATTCAGTGCAGAAAAGCATTACACATTTTATTTTTTTTTTAATCACCCCAACTTTCCATACAATTATGGCCTTGAATTGAATTGTATCACTCAGAAGGTACTCAGGTAATACCAGTTCTGTAGCAACTCTGCCTTTTAACTGCTCCAGAGATAAATGATCATGGTAATTATTTTAAAAGGAATACAAAACAAAGCAGAAAGCATCATCAGTTACAAGTGATGTTTCCCAGGGCTCAGTTTAGGGGTCAGTCTTGTTTAATATCTTTATCAATAATCTGGATGAGGGGATTGAGTGCACTCTCAGTAAGTTTGCAGATGACACCAAGTTGGGAGGGAGTGTTGATCTGCTCGAGGGTAGGAAGGCTCTGCAGAGGGATCTGGACAGGCTGGATTGATGGGCCAAGGCCAATTGGATGAGGTTCAACAAGGCCAAGTGTCAGGTCCTGCACTTGGGTCACAGCAACCCCATGCAACGCTACAGGCTTGGGGACGAGTGGCTGGAAAGCTGCCCTGCAGAAAAGGACCTGGGGGTGTTGATTGACAGCCGGCTGAATATGAGCCAGCAGTGTGCCCAGGTGGCCAAGAAGGCCAACGGCATCCTGGCCTGTATCAGAAATAGTGTGGCCAGCAGGAGTAGGGAGGTGATCGTGCCCCTGTACTCGGCTCTGGTGAGGCCGCACCTCGAATCCTGTGTTCAGTTTTGGGCCCCTCCTTACAAGAAGGACATTGAGGTGCTGGAGTGTGTCCAGAGAAGGGCGACGAAGCTGGTGAGGGGTCTGGAACACAAGTCTTCTGAGGAGTGGCTGAGGGAACTGGGGTTGTTTAGCCTGGAGAAGAGGAGGCTGAGGGGAAACCTTATTGCTCTCTACAATTACCTGAAAAGGGTTTGCAGAGAGGTGGGTGTTGGTCTTTTCTCCCAAGTGACTAGTGACAGGACAAGAGGAAATGGCCTCAAGTTGCACCAGGGGAGGTTCAGGCTGGACATGAGGAAAAGTTTCTTCACTGAAAGAGTGATGAGACACTGGAAGATGCTGCCCAGGGAGGTGGTGGAGTCACCCTCACTGGAGGTGTTCACGGAACGTGTGGGCATGGTGGTGTTGGACTTGATAATCTTACACGTCTTTTCCAACCTTAATGATTCTGTGATTACAACGCTATTTAAAGAAATTGTGTACCCACATTTTCAATAGGGGGTACATTTGAGGCCCCCAGTCTCAAATGCCATACATAGCAGAACTGGAAGAGATAGAGAAAACTGAAAAGGTTGACCAATGGCAAAATAATTGTTGAATTTTTTTAAGGATGCATCACACAGTGACGGAAGTCCAGCTTCCAGTGGAGGAATGGCCACCTAGGTCATTCCTAAACCCTTTACAGGGATTTCCACCTTGTAAAGAGATGATCTGGGGAGAGGGTGGGAAGGGAACAGAAAGAAATGGCTACTGAGCCTTCAACGGAAGGCTGAAAGTGAATCGAGAATTCCATTTCCAATACAGCTACAGGATATCAAAGTTTCAAGTCCAAAATAACCAAAAAGAGCCAGTCCCTCACCCAGAGTGCAGCTGAACTGTTGGAACTCATATCTGTGATATTTTCTATATGCTAAAAGTTTGAAGGGTGTCTGAAGAGCAGCTGGGCAGGTTTCTGGAAAGAGAATCCACAGAGGGTGACCAACTGTAAAGATACTATCTCAAAGTCCCTCAAGCACAAAACTGCCAGAGGCTGGAAAGCACTCTGCTGGAATACTTGCACTCTTCTTATATTCTTCAATTCAGCAACTGTTAGCAGCTGTTGAAAAAAGAAGTGGGGGGATCAAGGAGCTGGCCTAGATGGACCTTTGATCTGATCCAGCAAGGCTATTTTGTTCTATAGCCCATTTGTGACTCACTTCATGCTTGCCCACTCTTTGTAAGAGGAAAGATGAAAATCCTTCATAAGTTATCCGTTGGGAATAACCTAAATATTTCTGGAAAATTATACTCTACAAAACACAGCAATCACCTTCACAGTTTCTTTTGATCATGCAAGATAACATAAATTAGCTCTGCACTTACTTGCACTATACCTGTTGGCCATATGTGCTTCCAAGTCTGTATTTCATTAAAGCACAATAGCAAGACAATGTACACACACCTTCCCTACAAACAGCTGCTTCCTGAGGATGCTTGGAGTTATTTCCAACTAAATTATTACCTGTTTATTTTTCTGCAAGCCCATGCTGCAAGGGTTGGGGAGATCATTGTTCTTTCTACTTGGTTGCTAGGGATTAAAAAGCGTTTTCATTTACTTTCTTTTTTGAAAACAGAAAAAAGTATTAAAACTTAATCTTGCTTCTTATCAAGGAATGCTCCCACAGATCCTGCCCAGAGACTGCTAATCAGAGAGAAAATACACTTAAATAAAGGTGGCTATAAAAAAAAAATTAAAAAAATATCCAGGCTGGAAGTTACTAGAGCTGGAAGCAAAGAATCGAGTGTCTAAATAACCAACATTCGTTTTGCAGCTGCCCAGAAGCGTTCATTCATTCTCTGCAAACGTAAGCAGCACACCACAGCCTTCCTACCTCTGCAGTTCAGAGCAGCCAAATTACCAGACGGTAACCTAATTCAAGAGAGCATGGGACAATAAGCTGAGAAAACTAGGCTATTCACAAATAAGTCCTTAATGGAAGTCTTCCGAATCAAAACAGAAAAGAAATGCCTGTCCTCAGGAGAACTCACTTTTCCACGAAATTTAATTTTCTTATATTTGAACAAGACTGTCAAGGAAGCGAGCCTGAGAAACGGAATCCTAATTACATCAAAAAGGAAGAACTGAACCAGTCACTTGCAGGACATTTTAGGAGTCAATGGAAGAACATGAATATTGCCTTGTTCCCCAGCGTTGCTTCTGTTCAGTCCTATTTAAACCCCTGAAAGCCACAAGCAAGCTGCCTGCTTTATCAGCCAAGAGGCAGGGGCTCATGAGACTTGGGTTCGGGGTAAGAAGTCAGGCACTTCCTTCCTGATCTCCTTCTATGACAAGGTGACCCGCTTAGTAGATGAGGGAAAGGCTGTAGGTACAGTCTAACTAGACTTCAGTAAAGCCTTCGACACTGTCTCCCACAGTATTCTCCTGCAGAAACTGGTTGCTGATGGCTTGGACAGGCACACTCTTCACTGGGTAAAAAACTGGCTGGATGGCCAGGCCCAAAGAGTTGTGGTGAATGTAGCTAAATCCTGTTGGCAGCCGATCACAAGTGATGTTCCCTGGGGCTCGGTATTGGGGACCATCTTGTTTAATATCTTTATCAATGATCTGGATGAGAGGATTGAGTGCACCCTCAGTAAAATTGCAGACCAACGGGCGGGAGTGTTGATCTGCTCGAGGGTAGGAAGGCTCTGCAGAGGGATCTGGACAGGCTGGATCGATGGGCCAAGGCCAGTTGCATGAGGTTCAACAAGGCCAAGTGCTGGGTCCTGCACTTGGGTCACAACGACCCCATGCAACATTACAGGCTTAGGGAAGGGTGGCTGGAAAGCTGCCCTGCGGAAAAGGACCTGGGGGTGGTGGTTGACAGCCGGCTGAATATGAGCCAGCAGTGTGCCCAGGTGGCCAACGGCATCCTGGTCTGTATCAGAAACAGTGCGGCCAGCAGAGTAGGGAAGTGATTGTCCCCCTGTACTCGGCACTGGTGAGGCCGCACCTCGAATCCTGTGTTCAGTTTTGGGCCCCTCACTACATACAAGGAGATTGAGGTGCTGGAATGTGTCTAGAGAAGAGCAACGAAGCTGGTGAGGGGTCTGGAGCACAAGTCTTGTGAGGAGCAGCTGAGGGAGCTGGGGTTGTTCAGTCTGGAGAAGAGGAGGTTGAGGGGAGACCTCATCGCTCTCTACAATTACCTGAAAGGGGGTTGCAGAGAGGTGGGCGTCAGTCTCTTTTCACAAGTAGCAAGTGATAGGACAAGAGGAAATGGCCTCAAGTTGCGCCAGGGGAGGTTTAGGCTGGATATTAGGAAAAATTTCTTCACCAAAAAGGTCATCAGACATTGGAACAGGCTGCCCAGGGCGGTGGTTGAGTCACCATCCCTGGAGGTATTTAAAAGATGTGTGGATGAGGCGCTTAGGGGCATGGTTTAGTGGTGGACTTGGCAGTGTTAGGTTAACGGTTGGACTTGATGATCTTAAGGGTCTTTTCCAACCTAAACAATTTTATGATCAAAATACTCAAAGCCCGAATCAGATATGGTGCTCCAAAATGTCAAACAGAGATCTGTGAGCAAATACTCCATCTGCAACAGCTACTTTTATTCAGAAATTAGAGGTTGACAAAAGCAAATCTAAGAGTGTCCCTGCATAATTGTGATGTTACTTAACCCCAGGGAATTCATGAAAAGAAAGGGCAGATAGGAATTCAGGCTCTTCCTCCAAACCGGGCTACTATTTTTCTTCCTAGAGAAAACAAGCTATCCCTGATAAGAAGTACTAAGGCTGTAATAGACTCTAATGTCCTATCAATGAGGTAAGAAAGAGAAAAGTGAAAAGCAACGTTGTCATGCATGCAGAAGCACACAAAGAACAGCAGTAGAAAACCTTAAGAGGTGTGATGAGGTCACTGGCACAAAGTTGGGTCACTGTAATGCTGGCTGTGATATCACATAACAAAGGCAGAATTGATAGGTGGAAGTCACAATTTCACGATCTACCAAGAAGCCAGCATGAAAAGGGTGAATGCTGACATGCGCCACAGCCACCTCCGATAAGCTATCGCATTTAAATGCCCAGGGCATGCAGCCGCCCTGAAAATAGATTTCTTGTTTTCTCAGAGGGGAAAGGGAAGGTACGACTGCAGCCTGTGAAGCCTCTCTCTTCTCCTTTTCCTTATTATTCCATAGGAAACATGGAAAAGATCTTTCCAGCTGGGATTTTGAAGTCAAAGTACAGCTGACCTGACCCTCAAAGGGAGGGATGGGCCAGAGCCTGCGTGCGCGGTGCCTGGGCTGCCTGACTGCCTGCCACTGCCCCATCCATCAACAGGCGGCACAGGTGCCGACAGGCAGCGGCCGCCTCTGGGAACTGCCAGCTATGTGGCATCAGGCTCAGAAGATCAGACAATACAAAAAAGTAACAGCAGCAACAGGAGAGACACAAAGAGAAAAGAAATCCTCCTCTTCAGCATTCGCAGATCCGCACAAAACGCAGCAGGCTCTGCAATGCAGGAAGCAGCTTGCTTGCTCAGAGGAAGGTCTTGTCAGAAACACCGTGCTGGGAACCAGAGTAAAACTGTAACTTTCCCCTTCTGGGAAGGGACGCACCTGGAAATCTCATCTCCAGGAAGCAGGCTGGTACAAATTATGAAAAAGCGCTATCTCATTCAAGGGCAAGACTGGTGCTCCATGAGAGTAGAATGGACCAACTCTCACCCCAAACCATCTTACAGGAGGTGAGGATTTCCCCAGAAAGAGTCTTGTGCTCCAACAGCCACAATTTCTGCCTCAGTCCTAGCAAAGTGCTTGGTCACAACCATAAAGCAGACACTGTCTCCATTGGCTTCTGCCCATATGATGGGCCTTAGAGCCAACGGAGGAAACTCATGGCCTGAATCTTACTTGCTCTTACCAAACTTCATTCCAGCATAACTTCACAGGAGTTATTCCAATAAGTAAATGTACATACACAAATCACGTATTGGATCCTGATAGAAACTAGGAAAGAAATATATCAGCGCAGCTATTTTCAGAGCTTGGCAAAGAACCAGATTTCACTGAAAGCTGCTGTCATCCAAGAATGACTATCAGGACTCTGAAGACACAAACCAGAAAGGGACAACACAGAGTACGTGTACCTCTCAGCCAGGCAGTTCCTCTCCCTAATCTGTTCCCTTTATGGTCAATGGAACAAGAGCAATTCAGGGCAGGAACATAACTGAGATGCTCTGAAGTACCCTCTAGACAGACTTTGCTCACCAATGACAGAGGGAGCCTAGCGGCTAACACAGCCGCCAAGCTGGATGCCTGGCATGACTGGGGGGCTGACAAGAAGAGGACTCGTGGCAGTGATACAGCATAAAACATCAGCTAGAAGCAAAGTTATTTTCCTCCATGCACCATGGTTAAGAGCAACTCAATCAATATGAAAAAGAAGAACTACATCCAGTGCCTTTAAGTTCCCTGTCAGCTGAATTAGGCTTGTAAAGCTCCTATTCCTTTCCTGCAACAAAGAGAAAAGGAAAGCAGTGAAGAGGGAGGAACTAAGTCCATGCTGTTTTCTTGTTGTTGGGGTTGGTTTTTTGTTTTTTGGGGGTTTTGCTTTTGATTATTGGTTGTTTTCGTGGGGTGGTTTTTTGTTTTGGGGTTGGTTGGGGGTTTTTTTTGAGTATGAATCGGGGTTCTCAGTCTTCACAAAAATCCTTGTTCTGTGTAGCATGTTTGGCTTTTTTTTTGGTTTTCCCTACAGAGAAATTTTGGAGCTGTTTGGGCATTTCTGTGTTTGGATTGGTCACACTGCCTGCCTCCTGGACAAGCATCCCCAAGGGCCAGCTGGAAACAGTATCAGGCAGCTAGTCAAACAAGTACTGCCTGCTCACAGATGGTCCTCTAGGTCCTGTTAGTTGGTACCAAATCATATGTATTTTACTGGCTTTAAACAAAAAGATTCAACCTCATAGCTGTTCAGTTAGGAAAATTCCCCCTAAAGCCCTAGTAAAGATATTTAAATGACTGAACGTTGACTTAGGAGCCCGAAACACGCAACATACAGAACAGAAATCCACACACAACACCTGAAGTACAGATACACAGTACAAAACAGCAAGACCCCAGTGACAGTAATGTGCAGACCACTAACCTTGGAGTGAAAAATCCAGGAGACCCAGTCACTGTTACCAGAGTGCCCCACAGCATGTTATCTAGGGTAACCACGGGTGCTCGTGTACTCATCACTTGTACTAACCTTTGGACAAAAGCACAGCATGTGTGCACACCCAGGGCTTTAGGGAGCTGTTCAGAGCATCCCTGTTGCTCCCATTTCCCAGGGTACACCACCCCTGAGAATATTACAGTAGTACCTGGCTATGCCAGCAAAGATATAGGGAGGATTTTATTTCCTTACCCACTCTTTTTGGATCTCAAATATTTTTAATATACTGGGAATTTTAATATATTGGGAATTAATTAAAAATTAATAATTTTTAACATACTGTTGTTGAAGTGAACAGCACATAGAAGGACTCCTTTGTGTGGGTTTTAACAAAGGTTTTCAGGTTAGTTACATATGATGCTGGACTTTTCATGCAAACATACCCATGTTTTCCACAGCAAGTTTTTCCTCAGTGCAACACCAAGCATTTCAGCATGACAGCAAAAGAAAAAAAGTAGGTAAGCCTCCTGATGTGCTTCTGATGCAGTTACAGGGAACCACTCATGCATGCTCCCCTAAGCAGCAAGAGGCAGAAAAGTAATGACAGCTGGCTGCTGTCTTGCCGGCATCATCACCATCCTCCCCTGCCTGGAGCATCTCATCAGGCCCCCACACCCTGCAGAATAAGCTCTACTGCTAAAAAGTTTGAGGAAAACCCTGGCCCTCAGGCATGGGTGAGATCAATCCCAGGCCTCCTCCCGTGCCCAACCTGCCGAGAAGCTGTCCACACTCTCGGCTGTCCGTGTTTCACACAAAATGAAGCGGGAAGCAAATCTCTCCAGTGGCATTTGATGCTAAAGAGGCTCTTAAATGGCCGCTGAACTTACATTTAGGACTATGAAATAAGTAAGAAACACATCCAACATTTATATTTTCCTCCTCAGCACATCAAGAAGTTAACCTGATACACCAATTTTAGATATTCCAAAGTTATAACTGGCCTTTACAGCTGAAGTGTAATACTTGTCAACAGCCATGGTAAGAAATAAACCCACAGAAACAGGTTTTAATTTTTTTTTTTTAAAGCACACCATTTACCAACACATTCCTCTTCATGTTTTAATAGTAAGACCAGAGCTAAATATTTAATGTCTGAAAGGTTAAAAGAAACATGATATATAACTTCATACATACCACACTCATCTCAAACTGCTAAATATCAATTGTCATGACTTATGACATCCTACCACTTACAATAGCATGCTGCTCAGCCACAGTAACTTCTGCTGGGGTTTTAAATTAAGAGGTGGTAACTTTATCTCTTTGGACCCTAAATTTTTATGTGCCTTACATCAAGAAGAGTGTGGCTAGCAGGTCGAGGGAGGTTATCCTCCCCCTCTACTCTGCCCTAGTGAGGCCACATCTGGAGTACTTTGTCCAGTTCTGGGCTCCCCGGTTCAAGAAGGACAGGGAACTGCTGGAGAGGGTACAGCAAAGGGCTACAAAGCTGATTAGGGGGCTGGAAAATCTTTCTTAGGAGGAAAGGCTGAGGGACTTGAGTCCTTTTAGTCTGGAGAAGAGAAGACTGAGGAGGGATCTTATTAATGCTTATAAATACTTCAGGGGTGGGTGCCAGGAGGATGGGGCCTGTCTTTTTTCAGTGGCACCCAGTGACAGGACGAGAGGTAACGGGCACAAACTTGGTCATAGGAAGTTCCACCTAAACATGAGGAAGAACTTCTTTACTTTGAGGGTGGCAGAGCACTGGAACAAGCTGCCCAGAGAGGTTGTGGAGTCTCCTTCTCTGGAGATACTCAAAACTCGCCTGGACACATTCCTGTGCAACCTGCTCTAGGTGAACCTGCTCTGGTGGGGGGGTTGGACTAGATGATCTCCAGAAGTCCCTTCCAACACATATCATTCTGTGATTCCAAAGAGAAGCGAAGCCTCCCTTCCATAGCAGCACGATTCCTTGCTTTATGAACTAACACCATTTCTGCTCTTTTATTACATTAGAAGTATGTTATAGAAAAATAAATATCATTAATCCAGTTCTTTCTCTACCCAAACATTTGGGGAAGCAAGAGCCACAACTTGCATTGCAGCTACTTCCAGAATCATTACACAGCTCCTTAAATTTCAGGAAATCCAGAGCTAAAACCTACAGCTGAACAACACAATGCCACATCTCTAAACACAAAAGCTAGTAGACAAAACCAATACATTTAATATTAACACAGTCTTTAGTATATATGCTTAGAGACCATTGATATATTAAAGCCAATTTTGTCCAAGCACCTTAGAGCATCTCAGAGAGGTAGGAACTGTATTTAACCTAATTCCACTTGAGTAAAATCAGCATCCCTGCACCTTCCTTACAAACAAGGGTAAATCAGTGGCAGTGCAGAGAATGACATCCCAAAGAAATGCCAACATTTCTTATTCCAAAGCCACAGCTTTTAAGTAGCAGTTCCTAATTTCTCTTCCATAGATTCAGTGCTTAATTTTTTGTTTTTTTTTTAATGCATCTCTAACAAGTTTTTCAGGGTAAAGATTAAAACAGGTTTGAGTGGTGCATGATTTCAGGAAAACTAATCTGAAGCAAATAAATTTGTTTGGTTTATATCTTCCATATAGAACAGGTTTAGGTGGAGGCAGGAAACAAATCACTCTGTTCTCTTCTGAGAGTAATGCTAATTTATTTGAAGATATTTAATATGAACTTAACCTTTTTTCCCCTGTTAAGGGCTTGAACGTGTTGTGCTTTCATCTACAGCAAAATGAGTTCAACTGTCTGAACACAGACCAAAAGTCTAAGAACTGCTTTGCCTGTCAATAGGGAGATCTATAAAGTGGGAAGTGCAAATTGCTGAAAAGGGAAACCACATGAAAACTAATGACAGCTATTGATGTAAGAGGTTGCAAGAAACTTGTTATTTTATTTTCCTTTTAAGGAAACTACATGAACTCCTATATTTAATGAAATTTCGGATACCTCCTTGAAAATGTGGGGACTGTTAAGAAGAAGTAAAAGCAAGTTTGTCACATCCATACCTAGCTACATAGCAGCAATAATTTCTGTAGATTGCCACCTTCGTAGGATGGCTACAGCCACCCCTCTCTCTTCCATACTGCTCAGGGGACCAGCGAGCTGCACTAGTCCCAGCCAGGTGACCTGAGAGTCATGAGCTGTGATTTGGGAGAGGCTGATGCACAGGACAACCCTCAAGGTGAGAGAAAGGCTGCATCAAGGACAAGCGATGCTAAAGGGGAGCTGCGCACCTCAGTGCAGACCTGCAAAATCTGAGTTATGCAGCATCATGGTAGCAGAACAAACTGACGAGGTTGCCTTGATCACGGCATTTTTCAGCTCTCAAAATTGTTGTGGTTCTCCAAATGCCCCCCTTTCTGCCACATACACAGACTTCTCGAAACATTTAACCACGAAGAACTCCCACAGGTCACACAGGACCAGCCTCGGCAACATCTGCTCTAGAATTTCAACAGGAACATCTAGAGACAATTCCTAGGCTGCGCTTATTTATGATTGGGCAAGTATTTCTCAAAACCTAATTGAAGAACATGGAAGTCATTCAAAAATGCCTAAAAGATCTTTTTAAATAATCCATTATTTGCTTGCTTCTATTCAAAAACAAAAAACAAATCCACAAAGACCTCATCATAGTAGATACTACTGTTGTTACTTGTTATTTCCAGAGGGGTTCATTAATAAACAGTTATAAACAGTTTAAAATGTTACAGAATTCTTCTCACTCATCTCAGAAGTTAAATTTATAATGTCTGTTTCTCTTTAGATTACAAAAAGGTGATTAAACTAGTCCTAACAATAGCAACATGACTATTTTAGACATAAAATTTTAGAAACTGCAATTGCAGTATACTCCAGTAACGTCAAGTTAATTTGCTAATTAACTTATTCTTCCTTTTATGTGAAATTTAATTAATTAGCAGATGTACAGTCCTTTCAAAGCACTGGGTAGATGGTAATATGCAAAGAATAAAAGCATTACTGTATTTTGTTAGAATTTTTTAATCTCCAAAAAGACTGCATGAAAAAAACTGTCCACTTAAAAAGAAAATCCACATATCAGTAATATAGTACTTTATAATTAATTTAAAAAAACTATCTGAATTAAGTCTAAATGGCCTTGTGTTGTGGGGTGGGAAGCAAAGAATCATACTACTTATTTTCCTTCCTGGCTTTATGAGAAGACAGTTTCCTTTAAAGTACAACTGAAGATGATTAAGGATTTTTGTTGTTTGTTCAGAAACAAAATTTGTTTTAAATCTCACTATGTTTTAAGAGTCCAAAGTAGATTCCTTCTCCCTTGCAAATTTTTACATATTGTAAGAAAAGGGAATTATTGTGGAAATCTCAGTTGTCAGGGGAAAATAAAAAAGCCAGAAAGAGGATATCCCAATTCAACGACATTTCACTTGATTTCTGCAGTACTTCCCGGTGCAAGTCAAGTCAGATAAACTTTCACATTTTAACACAAAGCTTCCCAAGATGAGAAAAGCATCCCGCTAGCACGCTCCACAGCAGTCCTTTCAAACCTGGAACAAGCCCCTTTAAAGGAGGAATCCACTCCTTTACAGCAATAATGCACTGCTAATGGAGGCTTTATCCACTCTACAGCTTCTTGGTTTTTCTTGCTGCAAAGCCTATGTTAAGGATTATAATTTAAATGAAATATGCAGAGACAAATCTTGGAAATTTCCCTGCTTTGTCTCAAACACCTTCTGAAATCCTATGGGACCAAACCAGGCGTTTCTCAGTGAGATCACAGAAGGCAAATCACAGGTTATGGGGAACATACCGTGGTTCATCCCCACAGAGGAGGCTGACTAAAAGGATGCATGAGGAGTACAACAAAAGTCTAACATTTCAGTTTAAAGAGGTGTACATTTTTAGAGCAAAACCACAAGTTATTTATACGGATAGATTTCAGAAAGCAATCTGATCTGGGAACCAGGGGATTTTACTTAGAGCATCTGTGTTCCACATTCGCAGGAAAGAAAATTTAAATTATCCTAAAAAGCTGAAAAAGGTATTTTTATCATAGCCTTTGCAGTTATTTCACATTTCACTTTAACTGAAAGAGAGCTGAACCAGATATCTCCAATCATATCTGTAAGCAGGCCCCAGTACTGTGTGCACTGTCGTAACTAGAACTCAAATTATTCTATTGAAAAAAGCCTAACCCTTAAAAAAAAAAATCCCCCCAAGCTCTGGCATTCCTTTTCACATTTTTTCAATTTGTGTGATGTCAGTTTACATCTAATAAACGTGTTGTTTATTATCTTCATTTAAGCCAGGACTTTTACCAAGTTACAGCAAGAGTCATAAGAAGCATATCACGATTACAGATCCATAACGCAGACAAGATCCCTGTGCAGCACCATTAAATCCATTAATCACCATCTTTTCTGTCCCAATTATGCTAAGAAGATATTCGATAAAGCAATTTCAACTCACCTCTCTCTCTCTCTCCTGTTACCATCAGTGCAAAGGCGGGAAAACCACAGCGCTTCCAACAAATTCTCAAGGCACCTCTTTTGTTCCCTTTAAATTAAATCCGAATCAGTTGCACATTTTGCTGAACTGCTAATGCTCTCCACATGTTCCCCCTCTCAAACTGAAAATGTTTTCTATTAGGAATGCCTAACACTGAACAGAAAACTGTAAAATGCCCTTCAAACAACCCAAAGTACCTCTCTTTCTTGAGCCTTTCATTGGAACATATCAATCACTACTTGCCCAAATGAAGAGCTGATAGCGCCACAATTAAGCTTCCTTTAGGAAAGCTTTTTAATTAGACTCTTTCTCTTACTGTATTCAGAAACTCCCTCACCAAAAGCAAGCTGTTTATTTTAAATTCCATAAGCTCTTCCCTTAAAAAAAAAAAAAAAACACAGAAAGTTTTACAGTATGATTTAGAGGAGTTTCACAGCATCCATTGCTATGAGAACTCTGGCACTCAGCACACTGCAAAACACAGATGACAGACAGATGCCACATGATAATGATATTTGTAGGGACAAGCATCTGAAGTGAGACAAGTAGGTTGTAGGCATAAGCTTAACTCTGTCCTCAGAGAATGAAACACTACATGGTTTCACATGTTTCCTTAACTAGAATCTCACTGGCTTTTCTACACTTCGATAATATAAGAGGACAAACCACGTTTTTTCCCCACGTCTGTCCATGTATCTTAACTTCTCTGCAACAAAGAGCCAGATACAGTTACAGACTTGAAACATGATGTTGTCCTCATGAAAGCACTGTGGTTCCAATGGGGAGGAACTTGCATGTCAAGCACCTGAAGGGACAGGTCCTACCAGAAAGTTCAATACATGTATAAATAGTTGCAGAACCTAATCATATCTGCTGTAATACATGCCACAAGTCTACATAATGGATAACAGAAGGGAAAACTGTACATGGAAAAAAGGACTAGCTGCATACTTCAGCCATTACAGGACAAATAAAAACAGCTGGCTTCTACTGGCCTCCTAGTTAAACTTGGTTACAGCTTCCTTCAGGTATCCCAGAACAAAAGGGGCTCAAGAAGATATTTATGGCTACATTTCATAAAAGATACCAAGAGCAAGAGGATGTCAAAAAGACAATCCAAAGAGCTGTGTGGAGAGGCTGGGTTATTGGAGCTAACACTGCTGGTTAAAGCAGATGCCCTAAAAGCAAGGGCTAGAAACAGCTGCCGTGCAGCATGGCAGCTATTGTGTCACATACTTGGGAATAATCCACTGCTGGGCACCCATGGAAGGATGGAGAAGCGCGGAAACGCTATAGATCACTTGAGCACTGTGCTCTGGTAGATCTGCAACTGTCCACGTGCAAAAGCCAATAGAACGGGATTATAAAATGGTTATAATAACTAACAACGAAGCTATATTATACATTTAGCAAAACTCTTGCAGTAATACGCTTGCACACTCTTTAGGGACCTCACTGGATCAAGCTATGAAATGTAACACACACAAATATCTATGCAAATTATTTTTAATCTATAGACAGATTAAAGAAAGACTTTGCATAAAAACAGGAAGGAATATAACCATACAAAAATGTAATTTTATAATGCAAAAACATTTTAAATAACCAATTGAGGGTTAGGGGGTTGGGTGCGTGGGATTTTTTTTAAATAATAAAACTGACACAATGGAGAAGTAAAATTTAAAATACACCTTGCAGTGTTTGCTGACCTTCCAACCTACCGTACTCTGAGCAATCCCAGGCCAATACATGTATTCAGAATTACATCAACTTTTGTTATTCGCATTCTTCTTGTATTACATTGTATTAACACCTGAAGCTTATGTCAAACTTCTTTTGGCAGAATCATTCTAAGTCACTGATATGGGTCCCTCTCCAAACCTCATTCTCAGTAATGAGAGCAACACTCCTGATTCCCCATCACAGGCATAAGCACTTTAAAAGAGGACATGGGACTCTCTTGGGCTAAATACTGCATCTGGATGTATAAATGGTGCCTTTTCTCTCAGAGACCACCTCAGATTGAGACAAAACTACCAAGCAGCGATGAACAGACAAATGAAGCAGCAGCCGCAAACAGAGCTGTCCAAGCAAGGACATAATGAATAAACCAAGTCACTCTCCAGGAAGAGTGGAGCTTTTAAAGATCTCTAAAACTTCACTGTCAAAGAGTTGCTCTGACTAAAACCTTCCATTTAAGTTTCAGGGGCTACCGTTTTTGGCACTGTTGGTGTTCTCTCTGTAAAGCTACGTTCTCATTTACATTGGACTTTATCAATGCTTCAGCTGAGCCCTGTAATTGTTAAATACATACAAATTAAAATTACATCAAGACACAACTAACTACAAACAAGGAAAGTCATATGGCTGCCAAAAATACCAGAAAGACTTTTCCCACAAGGTATTAATGCACAATAAATCTAATTTGAATAAAAGGTCAAATTTGACAGACTGTGGGGAAAAAACACAATTGACACTATGTGATTTAAGGATTGGTCTTCCTCGACTAAGGTCTTTTAACATCAACAAGTACAAAACTACATCTATAATTTTCAATGAGTTATGTTCTATGAGCAAAACTGGTTGCAGCAATAGTGTTTTGATATAAAAACCCATTGTAAATACTGCAGTTTGTATTAAAACCACTTACATTCTATTTTTGAAATTACCTTTTAATTAGTCCTGACAATTTAATCAGGATCAAGCCACAATGGGAGAAGTAGTAGAGTGATACTTGAAATATCCATGCTGAAAGTCCTTAGTGTGAACATATAAAGACAAGAACTCAAATTGAGCGAGAAAAAAAAAGAATTAATGCATTAAATTGATTGAGATGCTCAAGAGCGACTAGTATGCAATAGGGCAGAAAATACCACTCACTAACAACTTCCGCACTCATGTTATTAAGTTTTATCCTTCCCTGCCCTGCTTAAAACCAAAAAAACCCACCCCACTTGACATGGGACTTACAAAAGCTTCCCAAGTCTCAAAGTATTGGCCTACAGTCAATACATCCTCTGACACTACAGCCCAATGAGTTCCCCAGAGATCTGAAGTCACTAATGATGGAAAACTTTATCTGGACATCTGAACATAAACACTTGTGTATTTCCCACAATTTAAAAGTACAACATGTTAGGAAGAAGAAAAAAAATATTGGTCCAACTTCCATATGGGAGAGTTTATGACAGGAAAGCTATTTCTTTATACCTCTCAGCTCTTCAGAGCAAGGATGACAGGAGGCTCTGCAGCAAGAAAACTACAGAACAAACCACATCTTCTCAGAAAGCAGTCCTAGCTACCTACTGGAGACTTTGCACAGTCAGTAACATTGCTAACCACAATGCGTTCCAAGGATATTGTGAAGACTGAAAGAAAATAGCCAAAGCAAGACGGTTTTATTCCATGTAACACCATCTCAGATTGCTGTAGCTCCTGGCTTCTACTCCAAATATGTAACACATCTTTTAACGTCTAAACCTAATGCTTATATTTCAAAAGAGACATTAACAGGCAGCCAATATGAAAGTACACACAAGATGAAGAAAAGCACCCACTGTGCCAGTGAAACAACCCTCCTGTTCTGTGACAAGTTTAACTGCCAGGCACAGGTCACCAAACAAGGCTAGTACTAAGAACCGCAGAGTGTCCTTAACTCTTTCAAACTATCCCATACCAAGAAATAAGACACATTTGATATGCAGAAATGAAAAAGAAAAGAAGAGAGAAGAAACTACATTACATCAAGCTATGGGCTGAAACAAAAACTTACCCTAAAAATCTAAACTTCAGCAGGGGGGTTGGAAATTAAAACCAGATCTTGCATTTGACTTTTCTGCCTGTAACAAACCAAGCCAAAAGCCCATATCCAAACACACCTCTGCTCCAGGAGTTTGAAGTCTGGACTCGAGTTTTACACCCCGGCTTCCACTGTACTCACTGTTGAATGCATCACTGCTGCCAGAGAGTAATAGCACCTTCATAAGCACTTTCATGCAGGAACAATTAAAATACATGCACAGTAATATGCCTAATTGCCCACAGTGAACTTGAATGCAAACAGATAACAACAAAGCAACCACACGTGCAAGCTCAGAACCTGGTGTGCTCCAATTCCTCGATGGCTGCACTCTGGACAAAAATTTTTACATGAAAATTGTTTTTATAAAACCTCAATCCAGGAAACATTGGAAATCTTGTCTTGCTGCACTGGTCTGTTTTGCCAAAGATATTCCCAGACCTAGTAAGAACAAGCTTCTCCAAGCTGTTCTTTATTTCATTCATATTTATAAGATCAGCCTAGACTTTGCAGCATCTCTGTTTCTCCTCTAATACTTAACACGTAGGCTTGCTCTACCGTACTTCCTCAAGCTAACTGTAGTAGAGGAGAATCTGTTCCTGCGTGAGGCAGCCTAGAGATTGCTCTCAAGGGGAGGTATTCAAGGAATTCTGTAGGTTGCTTATGCTCAGTTCAAATGCCCAGAAAGGCCGTTTCATAACATGTCCTGGGGGCAGGGGAAAGTAGTTCAGTTTTATTTAAAGCCTGAATCCTCTGATAGCAATAGCACTGTGGAAATAATACAAAACTTAAACTTTCTCCTCCTCCTTTTAAGGAAAGTATCTATATTCCAATGCTTCAGCTATGATCTCCCGAAACACCAACTATAAGCAAAACATATTAAGGTGGTGTATCTACTGTGGAGAAGTTAAAAACAAACCAGACAACTGTGGCACAAACATGCAGGTTGGGGTTTTTTTGTTTTTGTTTTTGGTGTTGTTTTTTTTTTTAAAACCAGCCACCTATAACATCTATCATAACATCACCAGAACATGAGCATTAGCTTTGCCCATAACACTCAGTGAAACACACTGCTCTGCGGAACGATGGAGAACATATTAATGCCATCACAGCACATCAGCCTCCATTTATACAACCTTAAAGCTCTTATGACATGCACATTATGACTTTCGTTAGACTTTTCCTCATGACAGTGTTGTTTTAACCAGGGGTTTTAAGACACTGACACTGTGACAATGACAAATATGTGGCCAAGATCTGCAGGATGTGAAGTAATTAACATTACATGCTATTAAAATGCAGTAGCTTGCTGTCAGACAACAATTCTTCAGATCCCCTTCCCAATTCGGACACAGTCTTCTTCAAGCACACACAAAGGCTGTGGCAAGACAGATAATCCAAGATTCTCCAAAGGACCCCCAACCATCACATTTTACTGTCAAATCCTAATACTTCCCTGGGCTGTTTAACATACTTTAAGGATAATGTAACTAATGTAACCTAATTTTAGCAGGTAGCAAACACAACAAAGGAATAATTTCATTGGCTGTTATCCTTAACTTGGAACACAGCAAGCCCGATTCATACTACCCAGATTTGCTTCTCAGAGATGGATTCTGCTTATTTGTTCTCTTTCAGGCATGTGGAACTTCACTTACCAATGCAGGCATGGACTCTCACTGACAACTGGGTCCTCAGAATTATACTGTGCTTCTTGCCCCTCCTAAAAAGAGAAAATAAGAAAAATATATAAAGGTTTAGGGAGGAGGTAGAGGAGTTGGGAGTGAAGAAGAGAAGTTGAGCCTAGGAAAAAGGGGAGGGTGGGGTGGTAAGGGAATGTGTTAAGAGTTATGTCTTTATTTCTCATCATCCAACTCTATTTTAATTGGCAATAAATTAACTTTCCGCAAGTCAACCCTGTTTTGCCTACGACAGTAATTGTTAAGTGATCTCCCCGTCTTTACCTCAATCAACAAGTTTTTTCATCTTATTTTCCCTCGCTTCTGTTGAGGACAGGGAGCGAGAGCACAGCTAGGTGGGCATCTGGAAGCTGGCCAAGGTCAACCCACCACAATGACTCTCTAGAAATCCATATTAGAGAAGTACCGAGTGATGACTGCACATTTTAATTTTCACATAAATATTTTAAAGCTAGCCATAGTAAAGTATGAAAGGAAAATGCAAGGTTAAACAAGAGGTTGCTTACACTTTCACAAATATGCTCATGTACCTAATGGGTCTTGAAAGCACAAAGATATGTTTTTCATGTAATGAGGCAAAACTGAGTCATCCTTCATTCTGGCACTGTCTCAGTTTCATCCTGGTCTTAAACAGAATGACTTTATCTTAATTAGCTGCTACATTTCTCCTTTGTTTTTTTAGACAAATTAGTATTAGATGCATCTTTTCAATCTGGAGAAGAGCACTGTTCTTGATTTCTAAACACTCGACCCACAAACTGGCATCAGGACACAGCCAGCACCTTGCCTCTGCACCTAAACCGGCTCCACTTGATGGAAGACAGGAAAGTAAGAAAAGCAAAATGTCTTTTCCATTTGTACAGCAGCATATTCTCTTTATTTGCTCTGAAACTAATGATGCAATTCCTGGACAACCAGCTCTAGGCGGCACTGCTTGAGGCTGGGTGGTTGGACCAGATAACCTCCAGAGGTCCCTTCCAACCTCAACCCTTCTGTGATTCTGTGAATTTATCGTGGGAAAACATGCAAGGAGCAAAACTGTTTTTAAAACACATTCAGATGCAGCTTAAGTTTGTGTCATGCAAACCCTAGACCCACTTCTACATAGAAATTAAAAGCAAATTAAAAACCAGCACAACCTTCCTCAGTTATATACATTATGATTCTGCTGAGAGATTTCAGGGCCAACCCTTTCGCACAGACACCCAGCAGAATTTCCCACCGGCTGTAACTTCATCAGAACACACACACTATTTTCCAAACAACAACAAAGGTTCTTCCCCACTTTGCTGTATTCCCGCCCACAGCTGTTTTGAGGAACAAAAATATTTTTCATCAATTTCAGCAAGAAAAGAACATGTTTCATACCATCTCCAAAAAAATCTGCAGGGGAAGGCAGGTCAGTGAAGCAGTGAGAAGTATTTTCAGAAAAATATCACTCCCAGAAGAATACAGGCAAAAAACCAAACCGCATTAAGCACCTGAAAAAATTGGTTAATGTGGAACTAAGTACCTGGTAATAAAGGACTCGGTTCCAGTTTCAGAACAGCAACCTTTCTTTATAGGTTAAAAAACCAAAAGATCAAAAAAAAAAAATCAAACTTTAAATGAAATTACTTTTTGAAGGGTTTGCTTGAATAGCATTAGGATAAAGCAGAAAAAGCGCGGACCTTCTCTTAATGCTGCTGCTGGTTTGCAGGTCTTTTGAAATGCCAAGCAGCAACATGCTATTCCCCCACAAGAGCTGCCTGCAGTCTGGATTTTAAAGTTTTCTGGAGCAATTCCAGGTTTAGGACTGATTCTCTCTGCCCACCTAAACTCCTCCTGAAGATTCAGTTGGACACAGCCTTTCCCTGCACTCACATCCTGCAGTTTGCTAACAGGTGCCCCTTCCCACAGGAGTGCCAGGACACCCCTGGAATATTTAATTTGCAGAGGACCTGAGCAATCTTTGACAGAGTAGCGAACTTAAAATACTAGTACAAAGATCTCGTGTTGATATTATCTCCTCACTTACATGAGAGTCATTATATTCTTACTAGGGTATACTGTGTTTCTTTCAAAGACAATAAAATAAAACATTTCTAAACCTCTCCCCCTCTATTAGTGCTTGAGACAAAAGGAAGAAATCTCTCCTATGGAAACAAAACAGGAACAGCTCAGGGATTAAGGTCTGTGTCTGGGACAAAGAAGGACCCATTTTCAGCTTCCCTGTTGCCGCAGCTTCCCTGCACAGTTGTGAGCAAGTAAGGTAAGGCACCATAGAGGTGCCCATGTGCCACATTAAAAGCCATACCTCAGCTACTCTGAGGATGCGAGTTTCGTTTCTCTACACGTTGCATCCCCCACTTGCAAAACAGGGACCGTGGCAGCTGCCCACCTCCTGCTTCTATTAGGACTCGGGTCTTGTCAAGCCCTTAAAACATTACTGGTACTTGAGCACCGTACAGTCCTCTCAGAAGGTCAACACATGTGATTTTAAGGGGTGTACAGATTAAAAATTAGTAGATGCGAAGGGCAAAAATAAACAGTATGTATTATTATGCCATTATTATTTTTCAGAAGACAACCTACAGTAAAAACTTTCAAGTAGCTGTAAACTTTATCTTTCTCTCTGAATCAAACACTTGGCCAAAAGATCATGTCTTCAAAAATAAGGAGATGAAATGTAGCAACAAAGACCTCTAGTTAAATTGGTCTCCAAAAGCAAATTTGCTCCCCCGCCCCCCCCCAAATCAATTGTTGACTTACGGGGCGGGGTTTCAGGTAGAAGAAAGCCAAATTTATTTGCTACTGAAAGGAAAGCACGGCTGTTCTGCCTGCCACAGCCTCACAAGTGGCCTGTTGCTCTGCGGGCTGCCCACAGGCAGTGGGAGCAAACAGCCGACTTACTTGCAACCAGGTACCTTGTCAGCACAGCGGGAGCATTGAGGCACTTCTACTCAGACCTTCACTGAGCAAGGAACACCAGTAGATTCACCCTTGGTTTTGCAAGCTCTGCCAACCTGCATCACCCATGGATATGCCTTTCGCTCTATGCTCTCCAGATTATTTCTCTTCTCCGACCATTGCATGACCATATTTTTGCTCTTCTGAGACTACAGGATGGGGGGAGGAAGAAGGGGGCTTAAAACTTTCAGATAAGCATCAGCTTGACATTTTCTATAGCACTGGAACATCAGGAAAAGCAACATAATAATGGTATAGAATAGTCAGTGCATATCTGACTATTAAAGCAAGTGCAAGACCCTTGGGCTCCACAGCCAGGCTAATTAGGAAAGAATAAAACCATACTGCAGTCTGCGCTGTGCAAAGCTGCCTGCAAAGACCTCTGTCAACAGCCATAGAACAGAAAGCCAGAAGAAAAGGATATCCCTTTTCAGATCTTGCTGTAAAGGCTGGCAAATAAACAAACACACAGAAAAACAACAACAACAAAATCCTGTATGTCATTACATAGTACCTGCATGTATTTTCTGTGGGAACACTTGGAACTTCTTTAGTTTGAGATCCATCTGCTTATTCCAAGAAAGGAGAAGAAAAATGAAAATGAGGACCAGAGTACTATGGGAGAGGAGGTCGCAGGTAGGTAGGGTTGCTATCAAAAAGCAAAGACCAAAAAAAAAAAGATCAAAAAGCCTAGAGTACTTTGAATTACAGGCACCTCCAAAAGATGCTCAGACAAGAATCCAGTAAGCCGCTAACTAGGCTGCCATTGCTCACATCAAGAAGCCTGTTTCATGGGCCCTTTGGGTTATTTTTTTCAGCTTTTTTCATCAACTGGTTTGTTTGGTTCTTTGTTTTTCTTTTGGGAGGGCGGGGGCACAAGCACCCAGGACTCTTGAGCAATTTTGTCCAAACTGATCTTACACTGCCAGTCTTGCCCTTTACTACAACCCCTGCTGTCCCCAACACCTGATTCAGTACAGAAAACTGCTTCTCTTGACCTCCCTTCCTTGATGGACTTGTTTGCCAAGCCTCACCCAAGGGCAGTCTCATCTACCCAAGGGCAGTCTCATCTACAAGGGCAAACAGCAGAGGTAAAAATGACTATGAGGCTCTGATCCTTCATATATGCTCCTCGTTCCTCATGTCACTGAAACCTCTGGAAATGGGAAATGATTTTGCCACATTCTTTGTGTTAGATGTTCTTTTCCATGAAACTGTCTGCAACTGCTAAGTTGCAGTTGTATCCTTCCAGTTACTACACAAGGAAAGAACAAATGAACGCAGCATGCAATCAACAGAACAGCTAACCGTTTCATCTGATCTCAAGGATTCAAAGCTGTTGGAAATCTAAAGCACCCATCTTCAAAGGCAACATCTCACCTTAAGGCCCCAATACGCTATGCAATTAAATTTCTCCTTCTATACACAGCCTAATATTCATGAGTAACCCCACTGACCTTGACAGAACTACTCATAGGCTATTCGTAAACTTCAAGGCATCGTTTTTTGAGCAAGGAAAAATGACCTACTTCAAATGCAGTTAAGTGTGTAGCACCTTCATTTCCTTGGTCCATAATTCATTTTACTATTGATACCGAAAAATTTAGTAAAGAAAAGAGGAGGAGGAGGGCACCAGTTTGCCTAATAGATACAATTCAAACAAACCAACAAAAAAAAAAGGCAAAAAAAATCCACAACCACTAAGCTAAAAAAACCAAAAACTAAACAAAACCAATATTAAATTTCAGACAAATTTTTTCACAATGTCAACTGAAATCCCATTCTCCAGAAACATCGAAAAAGTAATTCAAAAATAAAGAGAAGCTGATGGCAAAAGAAGATGTGCAAGTCAGGAGAAGAATGCAGAGAAGAATGCAGAGACAGTGATGCAGGAGAGAGGTTCTAGGAATTAGGCTGAGCCAGAAACAAAACAGCATGAGAGAAACAAGGATGAGTCCTCCCTGGCTTTAATTCCTCTCCACTGAGCAAAAGGCTCTACCTGTAATTGGGGTGAATTTTCCAGTACAGGCATTACATTTACTGGAAAATCCTACTAAGGGATAAGGAAATTGCAATGCAGAGCAGAGCTTTAAAGCTTGCTCTCACTACAGTTGAATAGTTTTTTCTTTTATGATGCTTTCATGATTACACCAAAACTCTTATCCATTGATTTGAAGCCAATGTGAAGCTCCATTTTACTATTATACCTGTTGCTGTTTCCAATTCTTTATATTAATGTGTAGGCTCTCCTATCCAAATCAAAGGCTCATTGAGGCTTTTGAGATACACAAAGGAAACTTCATCCTTTTTCCAGAAAGCATCACTAACCACCAGGTAGATAACAAAGGCAAGGGATAGAGAATGGAAAGAGACTATGTTTGCTGTAACGATTACATATATATAGCATGAGGTTTTTGTAAATAACATAATACTAAAGGTAGCATTATATATCAGAGTTCAACGCCTGCACAGGGAAGGTTTATTTAAAACACTTATTTAACTTCCACCAAGTCAGTGGCATGGTAACCTGCTAGTTTAGGGTGGTGACCCCTGAATTCCCCCAGCGTGAAGTTGTATTTTCTAGTATCAGGCATGAGATTTTATACAGCTTTCACATTTCTAATTGAAAAAATTTCTTACAGAGTTGTTCTTGACATACCTTTCTTCATTTAATAAGAGCAGTAATACTTACACTGAGCAAGCATGAAGGATAGGAGTTTGAGATCTTTTGGTCAGAAATAAAACTGTTTGCATTCCTTTTCTTACCCCCTTGCATAAGTATGAAGAAAGAGTGGCTGATGTTTTGATTTTTTCCTCTCCAAGATTTAGTTTAAAAGACTAGTTAAGCCAATAATATAAAGCTCATCTCTCAGTTTCACAGATTATTGACTAGGAGGCAGGCAGACCAACTTGCAATTCCTGGTACCACAGAGAGCATTAAGGATAGAATTAGCCCTGCCACGTATTCAGGAAAGCATATAAACATACGGAATTTGCAAAAAACACCCTGATGTCCCTGTAGAGAGGTGGGGAAGGAAAAAGCCCAATGTTCTGCCACTTGTATGTCCATACACAGATGGAAAAGCTGGATACTATACCCACAACTTGACTGTCGAGGTACTGGTGTGGGATATATAGCAGAGGAACTTATTCCAAACCTTCAGCACATGTAATGGTATGCTTTAAAGCTTTCATGAGATGTGGCCACTATGCTGAAACTCAACTATATTAGCCATTGTCATTCTTGACCTACATCATGATAATTCCCATTTGCAACCTATCACATAACCCCTCTTATTTCCAAAGAATTCAGGACTCAGCTTTAATTTGTCAATGACCTAAAATCCAGATATATCATTAAGTACTTCAAACTACAAAAAAAAAAGTATATCACTTCTGGTTTAATTTCAGCAAGTATCTATAAAGAGTCAGAAGTTTATAGGGTATTTTACTGTTGCACTGACTGGAAGCTAAAAACAACTTTGATGACATTTTGGTAAATATGTCCAGTTAATAATAAGCTTTTGCCACAGTTTCAAGCTATTTTTGACAGCAATGGAAGTGTTAGACTCCATCCCACCTCTGGAAGTCCCCTCTTTCTATTTCTGTGAAGCAGTTTTGTGGTAACAGTTTTGAAGACAAATTGCAAGACAGCGTAAGGCATACTGAATCCATGCATTCCATGTATGTGGTATACAATTTCAATTCCATTTTAAATATACAAATGAGACATTTGTGTAACTCCTAGTTAACAGCAATCGGGTCGTGTGGAATGAAGGAACAGAACTGGACTCCAGCTTGCCATGAAATGCAAGAGGTTTCACTCAGCTTCAGCACGCATCGCATTACTTATAGTCACTTTCAGTTACGTTGTCAACAGGATTCTATTCCTTTGGATGGGTTTGCCTTTTCTCTGAAGTGACTATTCATGCAGCAGAAGCTACACAGAAAGCTAGAAATACTGTTTCCACACATGTTCCCAAAACCACTTCCCCACACTGTGTAGTGCTCATTTTAATCTAACTCTCACTAGCTGGATGAAGGACCATTTTAACCCCTCTGGGATCCAAAGCTGAGCTCGTCTAACATCAAAGATCCAACGTTGAGCTTATCAACCTATTCCAACCTTCTAATTGCTTTTCTTTTACCACAACATATTTCAAAGTCCTAATCAGACTTTTAAACTCTGGTACTCCTGACATACACAAATCCTCCAAGATGACAAAATGAGAAAATGGAAAAATTGAGTAGAGTTTGCTTTGTTATCTCAGAACAGTAATTGTAAAGGGATAACCCAGATGAATTTTGCTCAAGATAGCAAAGAAAAAGGAAGCCTACACAATCAGCCATATTATTCCTCCCACCCTGAAAAATCAATCAACTAAAAGAAATTGCTAATGTCTTAAAGTAACATATAATGGGCATTATTATCATAGTATTCTTTAGCGCTTCTGCAGTCTGCAGGACACAATGTATGCTGACTTGGCCAGCTCTCTGCTGAAATCCACAGGTCTGTGGTGATCTGCTGGAAGAACTGGACAGCAAGTACTGCTCAGTCATCAGAGAGAGAGTGAAGGAACACAAGGACCTAAGAAATCAGCACCATTATAAGCCTTGTTGAGATTCAGGCTCATTATAGTTTAATACAGTTTTTCACTCTTTTCTAAAAATCTAATGCATGATGTTCCTCAATATAAACAATATTTTTTTAGTAGTTTTCCAAGCTTCAACAGTGGTGCTACTTCCCTCTCTACCTCACCAGCCCTGAAAATTTAGAGCAAAATTTAGAGCAAGCTCTCTTCTACAAGTTCTGTTCTATAGTATCATCTCAACTATATGCCACATAATATAGAAAATTCTCACATGCACAAACATTAATTTTTATTTTCTCTGATTGGTCACATTGCCAACTTTTCCAGTCTACCAAAATCAATAGGATTCAAACCCCAGAAATTACAAAGATGAAAACTCACTACAGAGGCATTTAGTGGGGTTTAGACATACTAAATTTCCCACACAGAAGCTAATTACAGTAAGACTGGTAACATGTAACACACCAGAAATTACGCACTTCCCTGCTGAATGCTGTGGACTATCACATAGCATCAATAACGTTTTTGCAAAAGGAAGATCACTTCTGAAAACTTAAACCCACGATTCCACACATACCAATTTAGTGGCATGCATCTTACAAAAATAAATTCCAAAAAAAGGGGTAACTTCAAATCCATCCATGATTTCATTGCTTCATGAACTACTGGCCAAATACCATTAAAAAAGCATGCCTGTGGGCAAGGTTGTCCTGACGCCTGCGGGGGGACATGGGACACCATTGGACAGACATGACATTTGCATTAAAAACAAAAAAGTTTCAAAAAATATACTGGGGAAAATGTCAAACTAACAGGCTTCATTTATTAAAAACAAAACCTATGCATGTAACTAAGCCTTTATTCCACTCTTAACTAAGGCTTGTAATTTTCTTGGTACAACTTTTTTAAAAATACATATATAAGTTCTAGTGAGTGTGACTGGCTAGTATTTATTAAATACTTCTTGGCATTTTTTTATAGAGTTAATTTAATAGCTGCAATTTAGCAGCAGTAGAGTAGGTAAATGTCACATATTGTGCTGACATCAGATTCTGTTGACACCTATGTTTATATCAGAATCATTATTGCTACTAGATTAACTTCTAGTCTTTGGAGTTACCAAGATCCAGAATGTTTTCTATATTCAACTTCTCTAATAAGTCAATCTAAATAAACACATGCCAACAGCTCACTGAGTGCTTGTCATCTGGAATATAAATGCTTTACTTTACCATTGTTTATGTGCTATATTACAAATAGTTTCACTTAATTTATACGACACTTTGAAAATAATACCTAGACTGGCTGTCTTAAATAGTTATTTGTTCCAAAGTAAAGCGTAGGTTTGAGTCTAGCAATTCCTTGACCAGAAAAGAAACAGAGACTATTGCACTAGGGAAAACAAAAAAAAACCACACAACACACCACCACGCAAAACACAAACAACACACACACAAAAAACACCAAACCAAAACCCCTCCCCAGTTTCCTTTTTAATGTTTCAAGGAAACTTTGAAAGGAATTTTTAAGGGAGTCTATTTTATTAGGACACAAACATCCCTCCCCCTCAGATCCACACTGAAGAGTTGCTGGTATCAAAAATGGGATTTTTATGTAAATACCCAGTTACAATTCATTGTCATTATCAGCAAGAAAGACTACAGTCACTTCCCTGTCAAAGTTCATCTTTGTATGATAGGAGAATGCATCAATTAGCATATATTTTCTATTTCAATGTTTTCTTTCTTTCCTGACAAGCCTTTCTTTCAGGACAGGCAGACATTCAGAACTCCTAATATTTTGCTAAAGGCTTAAGTATTTCAATATATTTAGTTTCTTTTAAAACAATTCTCATGCTTCTGAAAACACATTTTTTTTATCATTTAAAACTGAAGTAAAAAATTTACTTTTCAAGCTTTCTTAACGATTTCTTAGTATCTCGTTCAGAGGAGAACATTAGAAGGTTGGGTATCACCCATTCTACAAGAAGAGGTCATGCTACACCCTTCTGGGCTCCTTCTGTTTTGCTTTCTACACGATACTTTCTACAACCATGGAAAAAGCCTCAGGTCTATAGCAGAGTTACAGATCTACTCCAAGGACTTTAATAACACTCTCTAGCAACATAGTCAGCAGTCAAGAAAACTTACTATTCTTCATTATACTCACTAAAAAAAAAAATTGCAGCACAGACACCTGAATCATATAAAGGCAATCACAAGCAGAAGCAAAGTCTGGTGCTGTTAGAAGCCACGATTTTAGTTCACAAACAACTTGGAGCCTTTCAATTAATGTAGATAAGAGAGTCTAAGCTCTACTCTTTGCTAGGGCCCATACATGCTTCCATTTTTAAAATTTTTAAAGAATATAAGAAAAGTTAGCCCCATAATGGCAAACGTGGATCCGAATCTTCCATGAAGTGCTACACACATTCACATGGCTACACAGTAAATAAGTGAAATCCCCCATCTCTATGTCTATAATTTGGTTTATACCACTAAGCCAGCCACACTAGTGTCTTGACTTTAAGAGTGATGCATCTTGTTGGGAGGATTTTCATTTGTTTGGGTTTTTAATTAAAATAAAATAATAATCACAAATAATAATAACAACAAATAATAAATAATAATAAAAACCAATCATACCCTACTCTCACAGCAGCTATAAACTAGAATATTCCCACCACCTCCATTTTACTCTGTTCCAAGCAAGGATTTCAACCTTTAACATTATTGTTATCAGTCGGTTCTAGATAGGGATAATTCTTTAGAGTAATCCACAGACCACAAATTGTTCACTCTGTAAAAACCCCTACTGTGCTAAAAAGGATAATTACACAAAACCTCTGAAAACTGGAGTAGTTTGTATGTGTGTGTATGTGTTTTGGTTTTTAAACTAGGAGGTAGCATTTCCTTCAGATCCCGGCCGAGCTTCTGGCAAGGCAGCCTAGATGCGATGGAAAACAAATTCTGAAAGTTTAAATTTAAACTGGCAACAGCAGCAAAGGGATTCTAAGTTGAGAGGTCCAGAGCATGGACCTTATCTTTCCCATTGCTCCACTACACTGGGCTAACAGCACGGCATATGTCCTCCCTCCTCACATCCACTCTTCCTCATCCTGCTCCAGGGAAGCACTGTAAAGAGCAGCTGGCTCATGTTTGTTGCCTGCATGTAACTTGTGAAACTCTACATAAAAAACTACACATTAGACAAAGGCTCTTCAGTTTCACTAAATTAGGGTAAATACGGTGAAGTCAGATACTGACAAACACTATGGGCACCTTGCGTATTTGTTAGTTTCAATTGTTATTACACAGGGAGGTTTCCCAACACCCAGCCTTCAAATCCCCCTCAATAATCAGTCTTCCCTACTGTTACTAGGTTCAACATCAGTAAATCACTCAAAGAAGGGCCAGCTCTGAACCAGGTGGTATCAGATCAACCACACATCAGTTTACCTTGTCCCAAGCCTCTCTTGAAATAATCAGACATTTTCATCATCCTTCACAACCACTAGCAAAGCAAACACTACAGGTTACTGAATCACGCTGAACTAACGCCATGGGCTGTTGCCTCTTTATCCCAAAGATGGCGTAAGGCCGGATGAAAACTAACCTCAACTTAGTAAATGAGTAAATCTACCAATTCATAATAAAGACTGAAAATGTTTTCAGACTTGGCTAACATATAAAGGTAGCGTAACTTGACAACTTATCCTATAACAATTCTGCATCTACTTCTGCCTGATGTAGCAACCTAACCATTATAAAAACCTACCTAACACACATGCTGCTCTTAGTGGAAAGCTTTCAAAGCACACATGCTTCACATTTTGTTACAGTCTCTCATAGCACTCAGGTTTCTTTGTGGATCATCAGCCTTCTGCAATAATCACTTCTGTGTTTTTCAAGAGGAGTAGCTTAATGACAACAGCATCCAACAACAATCCCTAAGCTCACGAAGGAGCCACTGACTCCCACAAGAGAAGCCTGGACAACAGGATGCCGCCAGAAGCAAATGCGTGGCAACAGACACACTCTAAAGTGCATTATTTTTGCAATTGGCTTTCACATTTTCATTTCAGCACCTATGCATGTTCATCTTCACTCGCGCACACCTTTTTCAGGGAGCAGAAAATGCTTCTGTGATGGGGTATTGCCTCACAGTCAGTTACTTCATAGTTTAAGCTACTCCACATCAGCAGTGGAAAGCAAACCATTCCTTGTTGAATGCATAAGGGATGAAATTTTTGACAGAGTTCAAGCACTCGAGTCTATCAGGTTTTCCCTGAAAAAGATCTGCAAGACAGCACACACACAATAAGGAAAGTGTTTCTTAACCTGCCATTAATCAGACAGTATAAATCCTAGGCTTTGATTTCAAAGCTGTTAAGATACAGTTTGACTGCAGTTTCAATATGATATGCTTCTCCATTCAATTGCATGCTCAAGAGATGCAAAAAAAATTCTGACAATTAAAAAAAACTATTGTATAAAAGCCAAGTCCTCTGAGAGTGAGTGAGAGCACACACATGCATAGAGAGGAATTAAGAATCTCTCTGCAAGTCATCTGAAAATCTTATCCAAACAATAAACCTTTTTGAAGTTCTTCACAGATCACTGTCCAACGATCCAACTGCCATGTTCAAGCTCATGTTATTCTCATTAAATAACGGAAACAAAGGAGCTCAGGAAATAAAATAAATTTTAAAAGTAAGTCTTTTAAATGCTAAGATTCATCTCCAATACACTTCAAATCGGTGACAGTGCTAGTAACCCTCTCTGGTACATGACAGGCAGTTGGAGGCAAACACACACACACATCTTCAAATGAAGCCAGTGGACTTTCCTTTACCTCAGTTTTTCCATATAAAAACTTAGCGTGAAGTCAGGATGTGTCCGCATCCTGTTCTTGCAATACACTTGCAAGTCATCTAATCATTTAACATAGTGGTTCTATTCAGAGCATTCCTGGACCACAACACATTTACTAAAGTAACAAGTCATTTGGCAAAAGCAGATAAAAATAAATAAACAGACAGATACTATTAAGATGTCTGTTCACTCTTTATTAAAAAAATAAAAATAATTATAAACTTGACTAATCCAGGTAGAATAATCCCAACAGCATATCCCCTAAGGAAAAAATGGGCAGGCAAAATCTTGCCAATTATTAGTGTAAGCAACAGTATGCAAAGGAACAAAGTATGCCGAGACTCGTATATGTTTTTTGCTCTGCAGATTATTCCAATATATGTTCTGTGTTTGCCAACATGAATTTAACAATTAACTGCCTCATTCCCTGCTAACAACCTATATACCATGCGAAAAGTTACATGTGGATGCCAAGGAAAGGAAGAGCACCCTGGCTGACACACCCTTGCCTGTGTGACTGTGCAAATAAGGACGACATACAGACTGTCGCTACAAGGTGCTGGGTTTTTACATCCACCTACTCTTCCCAAGCGCAACATTTACTAGGCAGAGGTTTGGGGGCTTTTTTTGGGTTTTGGTTCCCACCCCGCCCCCCCCCCCCCCCCCCCCCCCCCTTTTTAAGTGGAAATGAAATAGGATGGAAGAAGGGAGAAGAAAATGAGAAACTCAAAAGGGTCAGAAAATGAGAAACTCAAAAGGGTCAAGAGCAACATTGAAGGGATTCACCAAGTAGGCACATTAATAGTGCCTAATTATTCATTACTAATGTAGTCTCAGTATATGTCGGTAAATGTCTGGGTGGAGTCTTCTTTGTACCTCACCACAAGGCAATGATTTTTGCCAGAACACAATGAATCACTTTTGCACACTGTGAAATGCAGCAAGTTAAAAATGGGGGAACATTTGTTCCATTTGTCCTTTTTAGTAGCTTCTGTGCAAGCAAACCTCAGAAGCTAGAAAATTAGAATCCTCTCCCCACCCCCTTCCCCTACTTTCTGAATCATGCTGGTTATTTCTCAGTTGTTAATGGCTCAATTTCCACACATTAAAACAATAACCTTCTAACAGCCCCTAAAATATTTGAGGGCTGACTGCTGCCTTCACAGTCAGCAAGTAACCATTTTTTGAGAGCTGTCCTTATTCATGAACAAAGCTGTGTCCCTCCCCACCCCAAAAGCTCAACCCATATATAATTGCCAACTTTTCCAGTCTACCAAAATCAATAGGATTCAAACCCCAGAAATTTATGAGTTGGCAAATGGTGAAGAGATTTGCATTAGAAGTGCTATTTTACAGTAATATTGCTTCTGGGTAAAACACAAATGAAAGGCTTGTTTCCTTATTTCTTGTCAACCTTGCATCACGTTCTGAAGACATCACACATCACTTGACCAATGCTTTCCAATTCTTAGGTTATATATTTCCCACTGCTGTCAGTAGCTCTCAAACTCTGGCTGCACATTCCTCCCAGGCATCTTTACACGGGGTAACTTCTGGTCACGTGGTTTTGCTATCACCTGCACTTTGAAGCTCATGTTACATTTGGATTTTTATTTGAAACCTCCTTGCACTTGTATCAACAAATGCCTTGAAAAAAAAAAATATCAGTACTGAGAACCTACAGGGCAAAGGGGCAAGGAGGAAAGTAAAATAAATTAATGTCCCCCAGTTGGGTCACTTGATGGTTCCACCTCTTCAGACAAAGGGTTCCTCTGGTGCTCCCAACCACATCGTGGGACCCACAGTTTTGGTTCCAGGACAACGAAGTGCCAGACCAACTTCATTAGAAAAACTCCAGTGTCACAGAGCAGAAGCAAAAGGCACCTGCACAATCACTTCATTCTCACAAAGATCCTAACTCTTACATAGAGTATCAAAAAGAGTTCTAATTTTTTCATAATTAATATAATAAAAAACTGACTTAGTTTGGAAAAGTAGTTTTAATAATTTTTCATCAATTTTTCCCTTCTACTAGAAATGAGTCTCTAATTCCTTGAGGAAAAAATCCCTATCTTTTATGATTTTCTAATATAACTGATGATACTAAAAAGATAACAACCCAAAGAAGAGATTTCCCAAAGCGACACGAAACACATTTCAAAGCAGTGTCCTACTGGCTTAATTGGCCAGTTACACTTTTTCTTAGGATGTGATCAGTTTAACCAGACTCAGCAAGAACTATTTTAAAACTGTCCTACTTTGCAGTAGGACATGCATGTGAGTATGTAGGAGTAAGTATATAAAAATAAATTCTACTTTGCATTGATCAATATGCCACTTTGTCTCTCTGCCTGCTTTTTGGAAGTTTTCCATCTGCATCATATCTGGCAGGGGCTTCTTCATAACTTCACATAAAAGTTCTTAAATATAACACTTTGCCCTCAGGCCACTTATTTCTCCATATTAATTCTATTTAGGAAACAGGCTTTGCATTTATTGCTGGGCCATCAATGGTTTTGCTAGCAAGAACAATTACTGAGCAGCAAATGTGAAATAAATTAATATTTTGCTGTACTGCTGTGGTCTTAACCCTGGCAGAGGTCACTAGTTTTCATGCCTTCATTACTGGAGATCCTGGCCTAGTCACAGGTTTGCAGTGGTTTAAGCTGTTAGTTCACCACTGGAGGTTAAATTGGAGACACTTTTATCAGAAGCAGATTACCACCTTAGTTTAGTCAAACAAACAAATACACACCACACACCAAGCACATCAGACAGATTAATTGCCATGGGATAAACAGAGTGTGAGCTTACCTATACAAATTTACTTTGCGTTTACCATGGGGTAGGAGCATGCACACAAATAGTTGCTGTGGAATAGGAAGTGTAGCAAGTTCACAGCTTTTTCTAATTACCCAGCACAAACTCACTCAGCTGCCTGCATGCTCCAGGCAATTACACTGCAATTGTACACCCATTTGCAAGCTGCACTGGCAGACGGTGGGTGCATCTGGTGGTGGTGGTGTTAGAGGTTTAGATCCTCAAACTGATGGGTTTACCTGCAACAGGAGTCGAGTTTGGAGCAGTCCTATAGTGCTTTCTGGCAGCCCTACCTGAAGCCCCACAGATGATGTGTTTATGGAGAGAGGAAGGGATTTCCTCTGCGCAAATTGAAGATAAACACATTTCCAAGCTTTGAGAGCCGCTCACTTAGCTTATAACCTCGTCATCGACAAGGAGGTTAGAGTGCAAACACAGCTATTAAGGAGCTGCAGTGTTAACAAAATTGAATGTTTTTAAATAAAACATCTGGCATCAGCTGTTTTTATTTAAGTTTCCACCCTAAAATATTGGACTTTTCCGTTATTTTCACATGTAAACCTGAATGCCAAATTAGACTATCTTAAAAAAAGGTCATCCTAGGGAAAACTTTAAGAATTATTCACACACTTTTTGGTTTGGCACTGTATTTGGTATGTAACAGGCTGGGAGAGAGCTAAGCACAACAGTATTTTTTCAATACATTTTGCAATGGAAATAATTTTTGAAGAAAAGCACTCTTACTGCATTCATTTGCCAGCGGTAGTCACTAGAATTCAAAACCAGCAAGTCTTCATATGTTTCCACAGATACCTTGATACAGATGTAGATTTTTTTCCTCAACAACAGAGAACTGTGAGTAAACTCTGGGGCAAAGTCAGGGAGAAGGAGACACAGCTGTTTCAGTATTGACAACCACAAGCTATAAAATCATGAGTCAAGCTCTCAAAAAAACCCAACAGAAAAACACCCTCACCAAAAAAATACCTACAAAAAAACCCCAGAGGGCAAAACCAGACTGCAGAACATTTTATTGCTTGGGATTTGAGGTGTTGTCCCACTACCCAAAAGCCTGTGCGATCTTTTGACACTACTCCCAGATGCATGGGGTAAGATGACTGGGTCCATTGGCATTTCACAAGCATCAACTCCAAGAGCTGCACACGACCTGCCCCGGTCAGGTCTGCTGATCCCAGCCTCCTGCTCTCCCAAATCCAAAACCACGCAGAGGGGAAACAGCTCATGAAGCAATGACCTGCCTCCTCTTCCAAGCTGGGGAAGGTGCCACTATGGACATGGGCTCCTTCTCAGCTGGAAGGAGCATGGCACAGCTTGGAAGACTTGGAGTGCCAGGAGAAGAGCAAAACCAACTCTGTTTCCCTTTGAAGGGCACATCAGCACTCCAGACTACGCAGTCCCTCATAACTTTTTTCTAAGCCACTTGCCTGCGGGTTCTCTGTCTACACAGGAATGAAGTTGTAAGGTACATTGACTACACCACCATTTGATGTCCCCAAGCTTCAACCACAGACTACAGATACTTGTAATCCTGTCATTTCTGTGCTTACTGACACCCTCCAGCTCCCTCCTGGCCAGCCCACCAAATTAGGTGACCACAGGTTCTTTCCACAAGCCCAGACGGATCTTGCATTTTGTGTCTTCTGGCGTGAGCAAAGTGGCTTGTAGTCTCTGACCTAGATATACGCAGAAGAGATTCACTTCCACACCATCAAGCCAGCTTTAAAGCTGAGAGTACATGAGAAGACAAGCCTTATTCTGCAGTAAAATTTATCCATTTGCTATTATTTATTCAGATGCTTGTTTTCTAAATACATTTTAATTCATACAACAGTATTAATTCTTTAACTAGAAAAGTAGTAGCATTTTACTACTAGTAGAGAAGTTTAATTTGACAATCGTCATCCTTCACAAGATATCTTGTCAAGAAGATCCACTGACAATAAATCCTTATTGCATAACTGGTCAATAATTTGCATGGTGGAACATTAAAGTGTTACTTGCCTCCATCCTACTTCAAGGGTGCATCCTTCAAAGTCGCATGTCTAATTTACCAGGCTCTATGAAATACATGCACATTTACTTAATTATTCTTGATTACATGCTCTGGTAGCATGAATGCTCAGAGATACCTTGCCTATTGTTCTGAGGCAGGGAAAATGTATGGGACCTGTTATTTTATTTCATTTTGCTGTCAAGGAATATGGCAAGGTAACTATGAAAATTAATTTGTACAGTTCCACCTAAAGATTAATTTCTATAATCTAATGATTTTTTCTTTTCTAAACAAATACATTTTATTAGAATTAGAAATTAAAAAGTTAAAAAGCTGCATAAAGTTTTGAAAACATGGGTAGTAATAGCTATTGTCCTCAAACTTTGGGAGGAAGGGAATTTAAAAAGCACCAATTTAGCCATCCAGAAAAACAATTTATTTCACTAGAAGTGTGACAGCTTAATCTTTATAGCCATTTATTTTGCAACAGTAAAGTTTTAGCTAATCATTCACTTCAAAACATGGTTCAACATCTTAATCTGATACTTTATAGACTGGAATAAAGCTATGCTGTAAAAAGTCTTATACCTTCCAAAACTTACCATAACCTCTCAGCTATATGACATCCTGAACACCTCTAGACTCCTAATGAAAAAGCATGAGAGACAACAGGAGGGTCCCACTTCAGAAAATCCTTGAACACACCAGATTATTCAAGACATAAGAGAGCTGAGATCAAAAGCAGCATCATTTGAGTCACTCTGTGACTCAGCCCTACGCAACATCATGTTCCTCTACAGTTCTCAGCCTTTTTAGTCCTTGCACCTGGGTAAGTACAGAGGGTGATTGGCCACATATAAAAAGCACCTTAAGCAAAACACAACAAAGGCTTCCACACCCCACCTGTCCTAAGTGTTCACCGGCTTCCTAAACTAATTCAGTCTTCTTGATAAAAAGAAGCTTGTCTTGATTGGGGTTTTTTGTTTGTTTGTTGGGGTTTTTTGTTTGTTTGGTGGTTTTGGGGGTTTGGTTCTGGGTTTTTTTTGTTTTGTTTTTGCTTAGTTGCATGTTTTTATTGTGACCATCCATCACATTTTTCAGATTCAGCATTTGGTCAGAGTAATAACTAAGTATCACAGAAATCAAAATACTCAGGTGAACTAACGCATTTTTTAAAACACGAGTAAATCATTGCAATGAGCAGTCACAGACTCTACTGTTTGCAGCAACACCGTGACAATCTCCCACAGGCACCTCCTTTATTTTTCTTGCTGTTTGAACTGAGAAACATTATGGAAATGACATCAAGACGAAACATGGAGAGAAAGCTGTCATAAGTCGAGAGCGTTTTCCAACAGTGAATTAATACAAATACACTCTGTCCAAACTAATATAAAAATCAGCATAGGATCTGCTAATTTTCAGTACTGCTTAAAGAAATGAGCCACATCATTTTTATTAGACAAAAACCAAGTTAACCTTCAAATGCATCCCCAACTTCCTCATATAAAAAAAAGTGATGAAAAGTTTTCATTCTCTTAATTGTGCTAATCACACAATCTCACAATTGCACTAAGCTGGCAAAAAACACAGCAGATAAGCAGGAAAAGAATATTAAAGATCCCTGCAAGACTCTATTGCCCTCAACAGATTCTGAATTGAGCCCAGAATGAACAGCAGCATCACAAAGGAAGACATCTGGCATCCCACTTAAACGGGACTCACCCAAAATGGCTTGGGACAGGGTGTCTAGAAGAAGTGCAAAAACATCAGTGCTGAAGTGATTTGTCAGAAGTACTGTAAAACAACCTATCTGCTGAACAAAAGTCTTGAAAATGTATTCCCAGAGGAAATCTCCATTGCTTACAGCGTGCTGTCTGAAGAAGCTTTTGTTTTGGGCGGTTTAAGACTACGTTACCTCGTGGGCTACCATCAGGGCCTGTTAAGATATGCCCATAAAAAGAACTTGGGCAATTATATGGTAATTTAAATACATAAGCTTCTTGACAATTCTTGCTCGCTCTGCAAAATCACAAGTAAACAAAGGAAAAGAACACTACCTGTCACAGGCACCTTAACGAAACAGCCAGCTCATCTAAACTACCTCCATGTTACCTCCTCACACAATTAAGCATCCACAAAATAACTTGTGTTGGGAGCAAAAGGAAAAAAAAACCCCACACAACACGCAAACAAACCATGAATACATGGCCAGACTTGAAAAGAAAGGCAGTTTTCCTATGTGCTCTTATTGACCCATTTCCTGGTCGTGACACCTTCTGCAGGGCCAGCCTCATTGCTTGGCCAGCCGTTCATCCTGACTGTCCCAAAAAAAAAAACCCCAAATCCATATAAAAATGCTCTGATTCTCCTGAATCCCACAGCTATTCCCAAAGGTGGAAATGGCAGCAGCGAGAGTTGTGGACACAGGAAAAAAAGTCCCGTCCCTGTCCACATTTTGCTCAGAATTAGCCCTACAGGCTAAGAGGGCACGTGTGTTGGGTTTTCTCCTTCTCTAAACAGAAGTTTAGATTCTGCTAGACTGGATAGCAACTACCAAAAGCCTCTTTTCATTGTATTCAGTAACGGAAGAGGATTCGTTTGAAATTGCGTATGAGTGTGTTTCTTATACCTGTTATTTACAGATACACATCATAAAGCTCCAGCCTAACTGTCACCATCCTCTTCTTCACTCTTGAAGAAAAATCCTTCTCATTTTTCACTATGCTCATCCAATCCTTCCAAGAGAAAACAGATACCTGCAGCCTCTCACACCAATAAAAAAAAATTGTAAGATTGTGTCTCCTGCAGGGTTTATTTATTTATAAGTCTCCTTTTCAGCAGAAAAAAAAAATCTTCAGTTTTAACTGGACAAACAGGAACATTTGGCAAAAAGATGCTGAGAACAGCCAGACTGCAGGACATTCTGGTCCCTCTTAATAGGAGTTTCCACAGTTTAGGATCTAAAATTTTACAAGTGCTATGAATATCCAGCTACTAAAGCCTTCATTCAGAGTTCAGCAAGCTTCAGTGATCCTGATGAGCACAGCAGCCTGGGCATGGCAGAGGCAGGTCCTGAGGTAGCCTAATCTCAGAAAATTAAAAACTTTGAAGATTAAGAGCAGGACCTTGAAATGACCCAGAAAGAAAGAGAGAGACTAAGCGGTTTCTGCAGCCAGTCCCTCCCAGACAGCAGGCTGCTAAGCCCCCAGTGCCCGCAGCCAGCAGCTCCAGCTCTGGAGCACTCCAGCGCAGCACCTTGGTCTCTGCAGGGGCAAAAGACCAGAGCTGCAAGGCTCAAAAACGGAGTTTAGTTTGCTAGAAACCCAGGATGGAGGGAGACATTCCTGACTGCATTTGCTACCCTATGTCTAGGATATTCCTTTTTTCTGGATAACATCACATGAGTTGCATTTACTTTGAAGTGACAACGTTATTAAGTCACACAGGGAAGCCATCTCACAGATTCCTAAAGTTCTGTTTGTTCTTGTTTATCTTCCTCCTATTCTCTCTTGAAATGTGGACACAAATGAGATGCAGAAATCCAGCAGAAGCCTCACTAGTACTGAAGATATCAAGTTCATTGCATTTCACTAGCTATATACCCTAGGATGCCGCTTACCTTTTTCACAGCACCGTAATCACTGACTTGCTTTCAGTTTGCCATTCCCAAAAATCATCAGATCCTTTCCTGCCAAGCTGCTGACCAGTGAGGTCTTCCCCTTTCTTCATTTTCTGCCTGACCAGTACCTGCTTCTCCTCTAGCCAATTACTCCTAAATGCAAGGTTTTGTACTTCACTATGCTGCATCCTAGCATTTTGCTCTGCTGCAGTGGGATTTCAGGGCTCCAACCTGTAAGATATTGGGTATGTGGGTGTAGGGGAGATGAAACCAAAAACCCTCAACCTCATAACCATCAGGTTAAAGTGCAACCCCAATGTCCTTAGGCAGCACTGCAGGTTAAGCACAAGCTAGGATTATCCAAGGGAAGTATACTGCTTGTACCTACAGACACCTTAGAAGAGGTGCTGAGGGAAGCATCCCCTCAGGCAATCGTCCCCTGTTCCCTCTGCAGCAGGGCACATGTGTCTTTTTGCGCCCATCTGTGGTTCACTCACTGATTTACTCCCCAACACCCCCCTCATTCTTCCTTCCCTCCATTCTCAACACTTCAGCATTTGCAACTACCACCACCTGCGTAATTTATCATAAAGGTAAGAAAGCTGGGTCTGAAGGGGAACTGTAGTGCAAAGATACCAAAGAAGGATGGTCACAACAGTTACAATGGCAGCACCCAAGAGCCGGTCCTGGTGTTGCACCCAAGGCAGGCAGCTGAAATGTGAAAACATGGCACTTCTATTGACCCACAATTACACCTTCAGAGAGCAAGGCAAAGACCAGTGAAGGTGAGGGCTACATGCATGACAACAACTGATGTAAAAGTTGTTCTCTTTCGTTTCACAAAACCAATTTCAAAAGATAATTACCATAATAATTTGCAGCCCAAGCTTTTGTGATGCACCTTAATATACCCAGTTTCATACGTCCCTATCCATCTTTGCAGAGGAATGAAGGACCTCCTGGCAGACTTCACATTACCCAGCAGGACAAGCCATTGGAAGAAGCAATTACTCAACTGACAATAGGTTGCACAATTAAGAGGAGGCCCACGCACGCATGCAAAGTACACAAAACCATAACCTGATCTTTGAGCTCAAAACAACGCAGAAGACATGCAATTCCAAGCAGCACAGTTAGTTCCACATGTTTTTGGTATTTTTCCTAGGATATCCACCACAGAGAAAATTAGAATCATGTTTCAGGAACGATTCATATCATTGATTTTATGTGCCCAAAGGAAGCAGAAATTAAGACAAGGTGAAAGGTAGCTTGCCATTTCAAGTGTAAAGTCTGGAAGGAAAAGCACCAACCAATCTCTGGCTTGCCGGATTCCTCAGGATGCTGTTGTGGGGTATCAAAAGCAATGAAGTCAAAATTACTAGAATTATCACAGAGACATCAATGGAAAGGAAACAAAATGTGAATTAACAACTCATGCATACTACTACAAAAAACTATCAAAACAGAAAGTTTTTCCTTCATCTTACTTGCTTTCAACTAATTATAAAGTTAGCTGGAAATAAAAACTTGCTGTTCTCTGCAGCAATTTTTGTCATCTCTGCATAAAACTGAAGACCAGATCAACTTCTATATTCATCACTCCTATTGCATAGGAAGGGAGGCTCAGTTCAGCTGTATTGGCTACTCTATGTATGGAAGAACTTTCTTCTAATTTAATTTCTAACAGAACAGGTTTTTTTATTTTCCAATAGTTACAAAAACATGCTCAAAACTGGCATGTATATAGATGACATACACAAGTGCACACACATAAATATCTATAACATTATTTAAAATTCTTTTCCACATAAAATAATCTTCAGAGGCACACTTTGATGAATACTTCTTACAAATTTAAACAAAGACAAAACAGCTATCACAAAAAAAAAAAAAGACAAACTAGTATAAGCAAAAGGGCTGCATCTCTTAGTGTTAACAAGCCCTGACCAATTCAGAATGCAGTTAATTTCCTTCTGGCACGGCTACATTACTCACATGCATGAAGTCCATGCCAAAACGCACCCATAAAATTAATTACAACTATCCAGTCCAATATAGCAAACAGCAAGGCAAAAATAGCTCTAGACTGACTGTTTTATATCTTAAACAAAACAATCATCTAAAAGGCTCAGAAAAAAATTCTTCTAAAAAGCAAATTTTATACATGCATTCAGACAGACACACTGATGCTAACTTTTGTTTTCACTTTCAGTTCTCAGAGATGGTTTATGGAAAGCTGTGTCATAGCAATCCATGAGTGCCAGCAATAATTAGGGGGGCAGGGGGGAGGGGAAGGCAAGAGAGGAGGCGATTCAAACACCACCACACACACAGCCCCCGGGCTGTCCAAATCAATTCCAGGGGTAAAAAAAGAAATCAATACAGGTCTTTTCTCCAAGAATATAAAAGGAGGACTTAAACCTCAAGGCACAAAGAAATTGAGTTTATAATTTCAGAAGCACCACCCCAATATAATCTTATACAGCAATTATTGTTGTATAAGATAGATCTTGGAGTTCTCAGAACCAACCACCCTCACTTACCAAGTTCTAAAGAACTATAAAAATTTACTAGACTAGTCAAGACATCCATCTTGATGCGTTTCTTACAGTATGCCATCTTCTTCTAGAGAAACCATAAGCATGAACGTAGATAGAAAAGTCATAAAATTCTTAATCATGGAAAGGGGGAGACATATGTGCTTACAGAGGAAAGAATTTCATCTTTTCTGGTTTTGTGCTGACCTGAATGTACTACGTTAACCACACACACTCCCAAAACCTCAATGCTTCTGGACAAAAATGCTTATTTATCTAAATTTAGTAAACATTTACTTACCCAGCATCCTCCTGGAAGCCTTCCAGTTCGTCTCTTTGTTCTGCTAGGGTCGATTCTAGATCCAGATAGGTACCGTTGTGAGACAATTGCAGAGTGCAGTCATCAAGCTGTAGAACAAAATTCAGATCATTAAGATTACAGCATTCATTCTCTCTAACATACCTCTAACACTGCCTTCCCATTTTCTGGGTTCCCAGACCCCTAAAACAAACCATATGTAGGAAGTGGATAAGAAAATGGGTGCTGTTCATCAGTTTATGCAATCCCAAGCCTGTATTTACTAGACCATGCTTGCTCACAACAATATCAACACAACCAGCAAACACAGAGAAATTTATTTATTTGAACATATAGAAGGAGGTTAGAGGGTTTTATGACAGTGCCTTTACAATCCTATTAAGGAAAGAGAAGTTAATTTAAATGTATATCTAGGATATGAATGACTATTTCTCTGTTCTTACAGTACATTTAAGTGGAGTTTCCGGGCCTCTGGACGGAGGTGGAAGGAAGAAGCAGCTGTTTCATGAGCTACTGAACATCCCCTGTGAGGAAGGATCCAGCCAAGGGACAGCGCAAGGTGTGGCAGCCAAGATATGGGGTCCTGCAGCAAGGCGGAGTGCAGTCAACCAAAACCCAGATTTTCTGGTGTTCTCATTTTAGAGTCAGGCACTAACCTCCCTCAGAGGTTGCAGGGAAGACCTTCCTAGGCACCAGGGGGAAGGACTGGACACATGTACCTACTTTCTACAAAGGTACTGAGGTAACCAAAGACCAGACCTGAAATCAGGAACCTGCCTGCAATGATGCTGAAGAGGGAGAGAACAATCAATAAACCCTCTTTATTTCCATCCTGTCTTCTCTTGTCTTCAAGTTTTCCATTAATTGTTCCAGCTGTCATAAAAAAAGCTAGATTTGATCAAAAGTTAGAAAAGGAATTTTCTGGGTTTTGGTGGGGGGTTTTTTGTTTGTTTGTTGGGGTTTGTTTTTTAGTTTGTGGGGGTTTTTTTGTGGTTGGGTTTTTTTGGTCTTTTTTTTGGGTTTTTTTTGTTTGTTTGTTTTTTTGGTTTTTTTTGTTTTGGTGGTTTGTTTTTTGTTTTTTTTTTTTTTTTTTTACAGGGAGCTCATCACAGGAGAAGGTCTAGGAAGATTCACCCCAAAACTCTGGCTAACTCATCACACAGGTATACAAAATAAGTACTGGATTGAGAGGGGTAACTGAAGAAGCCTGAGGGAAGAGCTAGGAGGTAACATAAGCTCCCCTCTCACCATGAGACAACCCAGTGTCAAATCACAAGGAATGAGGAAAAAAAGCCTTCCCAGGGCAGGGAAACAAGAAAACATTTACCAGAGGACAGGTGAAAGTACAGGGTTGTCCTACCTCACCACTAGGGAGTAAGTGACCATCCACCTTGGACAGCCTGGAGAACCCAGCGCCGCAGCAGAGAAACTGCCATCACTGAGCCCAGCTGGACAGGCTGCTGTGGGCCTTCATGTATCAACATTGCACCAGGGGTCCTTTTGTTCCAAATTCACAAATACTGTGAGCCCCAGATGTGTTGTGCTTCTAGGTACAAAATCCAGTCTGATAGCCAGTCTCAGACTAGCCTGCCAAACGGAAGATGTTTCATTCCTCTGGATTTGGCAAAACAAACTGGCAGGTCCTTTGCATGCCTCTATCTACCAAAAGGCAACCGTGACAATGGTGTTATAAACGTACATCCCTGCTGCAAAGGACACTTTAGAAAGAGGAGAATATTAAATACCATACTTCATACCAATCTTCTGCCACAGCTGGCAGCCAACAACTCTTTGACGGGGTAAGCAAGGGTCTGAAATAGCCAGTGACTCAAGGAAAGGAAATTACAACCCTTTATCACATCCATGGATTTCTCTTTCTGCTCTTTTTAACACTAGGAAAGAAAATCAATGAGAATCCATCTTTGATGAATTACCTGTTTTAACTTCCCATCAAAGTTATGGGTTCTCAGTAGCTGTTCAGGAAAGCATAATAAGCAGCCACACTTCTTATCTAGCAGTCAATACCAAAACTTAGCACACGGTTTCCTATCACTGATTTATATATGCAAGAAAAGAATACAAATAGTCTTTGGTTATTCTGGATTAGCTGCATGGGAAATACTGCAGAAAAGCTCATTTATAATTAGCAAGTGATAGAGCGCGACTTTTGGGTTAGTCCACACTACTATGCTTTGCGCTGTTTGTAATCTGAAAGAAAAGTTCATCGTCTGGAGAAAGGGAACGGGTATAGGGAGGAGGTCAAGTTGTATTTCAGATCTGTTCCATTTTTTTCTTTCCCTTTTTTCCTCCTCGGGAAAAAGTCAGTCATCAAATAAGGCAACTTAAATTTTTACTCTGACTTCTGGGGATTAAAGAAAGCAAAGAACCTCCAAGCGCAGCCCTCTGGTATTAAGAACAACAACAGTATTACTATTCTGTATCTTCCCAGTTACAAAGGATATTATTAACCTATGCTAATTCAAAATACACTCTTTAGAGAAGAAAGACTAAATACTACTCTGGGAAACTATTTTCCAGTAGCCCAGGGTATCTAATGAAATGCTAATTTATTCAAAGTAATGCCAAAAGGCAAACTACTAATTAGATAAATGTTCTGCTGTCACTATGGAGATTAGGAGATTTGCCCACAATTTTCAATTATACTGCATAATTAGGGAAAAGGAACTGTGCTTTACTAATATCTTATGACTTTAGTGTATAAAAAGCACCATGAGAACAGGAAGTACTTTATGTACAAAATAAAGAAGAATAAGTACATTCTACCTATTTTCATCTCATCTCCATAGTTTCAGTGAACATAATATTCATTCAGGCTTTAAAGCACTGTACATTGTATGCTGTATCCATTAATAGGAGCGTTAGGGTAATGGGAGAAACAGCAGTATCTTTTATTTCCATTACTTAACTCTGCGTCTTGCCAAACAGATTTTTTCTTCTCTTGAATGTGTACACACAGAGATGGAAGGGAGCAAAACAACACTTTTAAAAGGAATGTAAGTATTAAGGCAATGAACTCTAAAATCAACCTTATACAGGATCACTTTGCTACTTTGCCTCCAAGCTTGACTTGCACTCATATTTTACAGTCAGAATACAAAAAGAGAAGCCACCTTATGAATTATTTTTAATTAGTAAATTGCCTGCCTTTTTCAACACAAAAGATGGCTGATGTTCACTCATTAGTGCTTATTAGTAGCAATTCAGGATGTTGGTCTCTCCTCTGTTCAGTGGTATTCCCATGTTTATCCGCTACGCATCAATTCTCCCGTCTCTGGAGACCCTCACAAATGGCCCCATCTAGTTCATTCACAACATGCTCTTCCCATTGATCATAATTCACATTAAAATTCTTATTAACACCCATCTTCTCTTAGGACAATCAAAAAGCACAATAAGTAAAGACAATCTTTTGAAGAACATTCAACTGAGCTTGTTTTCCATAATCATTAACAAGACTGCTATTCAACTTTCTCAAAAATAATTCCATTTATTTCACTCTGTTCTTCACAATTCTGTTTAACTCTTCAGTATTCCCTACTGGTCCCAAAATTCAGATCATCATTTTGTTGTTATTAAACCACATAACCAATTTATACTGTTGCCACAAGGTCAAATTCTCCAAGATCTTTTCATAAGCTTGCAAACCCATTTTTTCCAAAATCTCTCTTGCCCACCCCTTCAAATCATTAATCATTTTTTGTATCACACACTTTACTGTATCACTCAGAAGAGACAAGAAGTTGATACAAGTCATTTAAAGGCAATTCATCCTGTAGCCTTTATAGCAGTTTTCCATAGTTTACTACAGTCACATTAAAAGAATACTACAGGTATCATGGAAACATCAACAGGGTTACACACCATCAAATGGGACAAGTCTACAGCTACTTCTCCAAGTCAAACACAGAATTACTCTATTTTCACAGTCTTCTGCAAGATTTCAAGTTTTCTCATTGCAGCTTAAGTATCAAACCATATCATAAGCTTCTGTAAAGCTATAAAAACTATGCATGCATTTCAATTACATTCCCATCTTCTCAAATTAACAGTTTCTTGAGAAAATATCCAGAGCCTATTTTTTAATCCCTACAGATATTGCCCAATTCTCTCATCTCTATAAAGAGTGGGTCTACCAAGGAGTAGTGTCTTTCACAGGAGCAAAGGAACAAAAGCTGTTACATGCAACGGTCATTAAAACACTTTTTAGCCAGAATCACCAGCTGTGCATGGCCAGAGCTATCAGTAACCATCCTCCCACTGGGTTTACATGAAGGAAGCAAGGAGAATAAGACTGTCTTATGCATCTTCCTCACTAAAAATCTAACCGATGCGCTAATTATCACCTTCAGTTTCACACTGAAACCTCACTGAAACATGAAGATCTGTACTCTCTCATGACAAGTATCAAGAAGTAATAGGTGCTACTGAAATACAAGTAGAGCTACTAAATTAAACCAGTCCAAGATTTACCTTTTTCTGCAACAAACGTTCCAAAACAGGAACCAAGAGATATTTGAACTTTCTCAGATCATAGTCGGTATCCATGCAGTGGCAAGTGACCCACACCATCCAACCATTATAGTACCTATGCTACAACCATAACAGGCACAAATGGAAAACCAAAAAAAGGCATCATGCACACACACAGACCTAAACAACATCATCCCAACAGTTTCCTATGTGTATATATATGTGTACATATAGAAGCATATATATTTATTTTAGACATTTTCCCTACAGTTTTCAAAAAAGCAACAATTGACTGAATTTGAGAGTCAGATCCTGGAACCAAAAGTTGAGTCCCCTCAGAACAGAAGGAACGGCTTTGTTTGAGAAGCCAGAGCCAACCAACAAGTGCAGATAAACACCAGAACTTCAGGACAGCATCGTCAGTTGTCTGTAACCACAGCATACTTTTCTCTCTTGCAGATTCCTGCTTCTTTCACTTCCCAAACGTCTTCAGGAAACAAAACAGGTCACACACACCCTGTGCTTCTCTGCAGGTGTTCTCAGAGCAGAACCACGCTATGCTTTCAGTAAAGCAAGACATGAAGAATTAAGAAGTATGTGATCGTATCACTAATGACCAAATCACAAGGTATATGCCCAAAGGGGGGGAGAGGTGGGTGGAATCAAGGTTATAGTCACTATCTTGGTGTACCCTAAATGTTAAATTCTTTTAATCACCATCTCCACATAAGTACTTAAGAATAGTTTTTTAAAAAGTGAAACAGAATGATAGTTTCAGCACAAGAAATTTTATTGATGCCCTTCTGACTCATTACCACAGTTAGAAACTCCTTAAATAACCCTGAAATAGAGTTTTTCAACAGAAGAATGGAAATGTAAGAAAAATGAACAGGAAGTACATAAAAAGACCATAGGATTACAAGCAATAGTTACACTATTGTAAGTTTATAGTTACACTGTTATAAGCTTCACTCTAAAGTTGAACACAATTAATTATGCAAAAGCAAACAAACATCTGTTTAAACAGTTAAAGTATCAGAACATTTAAAAGCAGATCTTCCTACTCCCTCATCCTTTACCGTTTAACCCATTACAGAGTGAAACCATACCATACAAGAGGAGAAGGGTGTCCTGGCTTCAACTGTCACCAGAAACAGGCCCAGCAAGGTCAGAGCTGCAGAGGTCAGGCTCATCCCCACCTTACTAGCACTTAGAGAGCCCTAGGGCAGCAATGCACCCTTCTGCCACGTGAACACACACAGGTTGGGAAAATTAAGCAACCAACTCACACAAGTGGTCCTTATAGGCTGCCAGAAAATCAAAAATACAGGGCAGAAGGTAACCAAAATTTTGCAGGTAACCAGATCCAGCTAGTAGTAGCTAGTTCCTCAACCTGCAAGGCAAAAATAATTTGTACTGCAAGGCTATCAGGCTTAAGAGGACTCAAAATAATTTAATAGTAGTGTATCGGTGATGACTTTTTTGAAACACTGACCCACAGAAAGAGGCTACACCAATTTCTCTTCATCAAGAAGCCCGTATTGCTGTGCAATAGGAAAGTTCAACATTTCTCCAAATTTCAGAGTTGAAGCCCATCACCAAAAGGAGTAAGGAACAGCAGGGCAAAAAAAGAACAGCAGCAAGAAAAGGTGATGATCAGCCAGTTACCTGATGCCAAAAAATGACCAATGCCACTTTCAGAAACCAGTTGAATAAATGGAAAAAAATAAAATCTGAGTTCAGTCATCGTTTTCAGCTACTGCCTTTAGCTTCTCACAATCCGAGAGAAACACCTAAAACCAGAGAGTGGGGGGTGCAAGGAAAGAAGAACAAAGTGCCTGCTTCCAAACACACGCAAACCACATGTCCACCCACAGACCAAGTACTGCCACCTGCTCCTCCTTGCACACACTTGCGAGTGCTCCACATACCCGTTGGGCTTCTCAAGTGATAAGACTGGTGTGTAAGTAATTTAACGCAGAGGCAACGCACACCTTACCATGCCAACAGAAACTCCTGGAAGTCTGTTTTCTCTTCCTCCAGAAGGCTTTGCTAGATTAGCACGCATCCAAAGTGGACTTTCCTTTGGTTTGTTTTAACTTCTCTGTGCCAAGGCAGCAGTAGGGTGGCAGAGGTTAAGGAAGGGAAATGCCAGAGGCACCCTCCTGCCTTTTCAAAAAGCTCAGCAGAGCCACAAGCCATTAGAAAAGCTTCTCCTCTTCCCTGTTTGTTCAAAGACCACAGAGCTGTATTTTTCAACAATCACAGAGAGATGCTTCTTCCTCATCCCCAACACCCTGTCTCAAGAATCCATTCAGAAGAACAGATTTTGGACAAGTCTCTCCTAAATGCCAAGAAGATGTTACCAAGTCAGTACACGGTGTGTGCAAAGATAGAGCCAAACATTCAAATGATTTTATCATCCATTTAAATGAAGGTAGGCACCATTCAAAAATTCAGTTCAGATAGTGATCAAGGATCACATTCATAGAATGAAAGGCCCTACATTACAAAATATGAGGATGTGCTACTTTGTCCATGTTACCACAAATCACCACAACCACTCGACTTTGCAGCCACTAGCTGGAAGTAGAACAAACTCTCACCAGATTTCCAGTAATTCTAGCTAGAACTACTGGACAGATTATCTTGCTCATTTAGTTGTTTCCAAAATTATAGGGAAAGGGAACAAGGGAGAGAGGGAGAGTTTAGAGTAATCCAGTATCAAGATGCAGAAATAAAAATCCCTCTTCAATTCTAGCTTCTGGCACAGATGGGGAAAAACCTTATCTTACCCAAATGTCTTAGCTCATCTTCCATTTACACATTATTGGGTGGTAATTGTTCTCATTAGTGGTGGCTGGCATGCTCCTTATTCACCTACAGAATGCTTTGCAGAGTAGGGTTGACAAAAAGCAAAGTTCCTTTACACTCAGTTTTTCCTTTCTAAATCCAAAGCCTTGTTTTGCTTTACACATACAAGCCTGACACATTTGCACACTCCAGCTATGCAGTTTTTAAACACTTCTGGTTCAGCTGTTTCCAGTGCAATGGCAATCCTGTTAACAAGGCCTACAAATGCCAGTTTTCCCCCTGCATTGCCATCTCCTCCCCTTCTTTACTAAAACCAATTTCTGCCCAGGAAAAGAGAGAAAAAAACAGCTCTGCCTGCTTACCAGCCCAAACATGTTCCCTATTTCTAAGCAAACTGCACAAACTGATTGGTGCAAATCAGTATTTAACACTTTTCTATTCAAGGCCAAACTTCAAACTTGGAACCGTGCTATTTTCAGAAGGCATCATATTTTAATGCTTTCAAAATTTTATTACAGATCAGCAGATGCAGATTTGCTGCACTGGCACACAGCTGGCCCTTTAAAACATAACAGAATTGCTGTCACTGTTAGTTCTCACAGAGTAATGAAAAATGGGGATGGTCTAATTGCGTCCCACAGACCACAGCCAACCCACCAGAATAATTACCTGTCTTCAGAGCTACCACAGACTGCCCTCTCACTGAGGGCCTCTGTCTCTCCCTTCTCATGTGAGTAGGTGCTACCAAGTCTGTGCCGTGGTTACGTGTGTTCCAGTCATGATCATTTTGGGCAACTTGATGGAGAAAGACCAAAGCATCTAGCCCAGGAGTGATGCCACATGACCCATCTCAGGTAAAAAGCTTGACATTGATGAGATGCAGGGAAGGCAAGTAATCTGTATGTAAGCCAAATGTTAGTGCCCCAAATTAACGGTGTACTCTAAAAACTGCGCTCTCATCTTCAAGTATGATAGCAACACAACATACAATCACTGTGTCTTGATCTAAAAGTCCCTATGCTCCAACTAGCTCCATTGCAATTGCTTAAAACAAAACTATACTCCTTCTCCCCATACTTTCTGTTCTTTTGAAATATAGTTTTGTAACTCAAAGTATTTTCTTAAAAATTCTTTAAAAATTCCAATAAACCCAATACTTTTATGAGGTCAGAGTTTTAAAAGTAAGGTCAGGCACATGCTCTATATAGAAGGCTGTTTATGGAGAAGGCAGCTGTGCCACCTTCAGTCATCCATGCTCACAAAAATCATCAAGGTTTCTGAACTCCAGCAAACTCACTCTTCCATATTCATTTAAAGGCTGGAGAACAAAAAAAACTGTTTTGCTGGATCTGTAACTTTACATTATAAGTAGTAATTTAGCTTGTACAACAGCATTCCCTGATCTTGCAGCTCTTCAGGAGCAATAAGCATAGCTTGTGTGAGTAGTTATTAATGCTAATGCACCTCTGGTTTATTTTTGGCACAGTAACTGCCATTGTCAAACTACTTCACAAACTTCGTACGCTTTGCGAAGCTTATGTGCAGTTGTATTGATGGAGCCATGCCTATATGCAAAGTATAGTCCGAAGATTTGCGCAATTGGGCGTAAAGCCATCAGAGCACAATTACTTTAAAAGGAACTGCTACTCTGATATGAAAGTGCTAGTATTTTGAACATAGCCTGCACTCCTAGTCTGAAACAACAGCTTTTGTCTCTGGCCTGGTAGACGCCACAAAATACTCCTGGGGTCAGGTAATACAGTGCATGAAGTGAAACATTAATGTCACATTAGATCCTCAAAAGCCACTGGAAGAATATGCTGCCAATAAAAATATTCTGCTGAAATAACAAAGACACTGAAAGCAAACACAGAAAGCTGTTATATTAATATTATGGGTTTGACTTAAGAATAACAAAAGGAAGTTCAGAGTTCAAAATTCTGAAACAACTACTTGAGGGATCTCTGAAATACAGGCAACACACCACAGCGAAAACGTAACGCGTAGATGCCTACCTGTGGCTGTTCTAGACAATTATGTCACTGACTTGCAGACCTTCTGCTTTGTGATTCTCTTTAACACAGTGCTCCACAGGGAGCAATTTAGAGTTTACTAGAGTATCAGTGTCCAAATATGACACTGTGGCTTCCAACAGCAGCCACACAGGCATTGTTAGAGAGCGTATGAGTGCTCAAAACGTCAACAAGCATGGAAAAAGAAAGCCAAATAAATGCACCTAGAGATGGGGGTTACTGCAATGTTTAATATAAACTTCAAAAAGTTGACTGAAAACACTAAAAATAATTAAATTTCTACATAAAAATGATGCAGAATTGCATGCTGCATGGGGAACTAAAACACATTCTTTCTCCCCTACCTAATTCAATTATTTTAAGTTACATTAGTTGAATTTGAAATGACTCGAAAACCAAAAAGCCAACAGCAAAACTTAGCAAAGTCAAATCGTTTAGACCAAAAAACTCTCCAGTTCTTTAACCCAAAAAACCTACTGCATTTTCTAGTTTTCCCAAAGTAAACACAAGGAACCTACAGGATGAGAATAACCTAACCTCTGCATTCTGTCATTAACTTTTTGGCACCTAGATTCTTCCATTCCCCTTCCCCATCCATGTTCAGCATTTCCTAACTAAGAAGACAAAGAGCTAGCTCTTCTCACCTTCGTGGTTAAGTACATCTTCAGCGGAACAGAAAGGAGAGCGACCATAAGAACAGGATCCTTTATTTGGAAGTATATACAGCTTTTTGACTGATACACAGGGGATGCCTACAGCTGACATGCTTTCATTACCATTTGGCTGGAATTACTGTGAAGGTATCGAAGGAAATGGAAATAATATCTAAGAAGGAGATAGGTTAAGAAAAGCAAGAGGAGGCAGGAAAGGATTAGCTTCAATGGAGTTTATCATCTGAGGAATCTTTTGTTCAGAGTGTGCATGTAGGAAGTTAAAATCTCAGAAATCATTCTTTTAAAGGTAAGAAGTAGTCCAGGAAAGCAAAAACTGTACTTAATTTATGGCAAACAATTCCATCTGGCTTCTTTTGTACTTCTGTTAAGCTGAAAACTGCAAAGTACTTCATATTTGAAAAATATTTTTTGAAGTGATGCAGCAGAATGAACCTATGACTTGCAGCCTTTTATTCTTAATGCATGTCCCTGAGAACAAGCTTTCTATTAGTATCCTCCACATTGCCTGAGCAGTTAAAAGACACAGGTTGTTCTAAGGATTCCACCATCACTACTCTAACTGCATTTGGGACACCACAGGTTGCTCACTACCCTATCACAAAACTAAAATACTGGACTCCTGCAGAACTGCCCACACAATTTACAGAGGTGCAGCAAGCACACAGTAAACAATAAATGCAATCCATCTTCAGAATGGTGGTTTCATTGACACAGTGGCTAAACACCTACCGGACAATATACCACAAAAAGTAAGATACTCATCCCTAACCTAACATCCAGATTGCATTTCCACCCATATGACTCACATCTGCACCCTTTTAAAAATAATGCAGCTGGAATGTCAGTTCTCAGATAAGCTGTACGTAAAATCAGTATTTGAGAGAAGAGGTTATTTGCATCTATGATCCCTCCTCTACAAAAAAATCAGAACTAAGGAAAACAGAGAAACTAGAGACAAGATACCAGGCCATTTAGAAACCTGGAGCAGGGAGTTTTTGAGGAAAATGAGACAGCTTCAGAGGGAAAGGAGTGGGTAGTAGTTCTGAAGTGACTGCAGTTCTAGCAAAATTCACAGACTTTTGAGGGCCAAAGCAGGGGAAATTTGGAGTTGATGAGAGTCAAAGACAGACTCAGTAAAAGAAACAGGAAGCCCAGGGTAAATTGTCTTTTTGTTATAATCAAAACTTGACTCTGAGGCTTCTGTTTAGTTATCTGAAAGGTGAAAAAAATCAACCCCAAAACAGTAGCACAAACTCGTGGGTTAAGATACAGGAAAATACACTAAACACATACACACCAAGGGCTTGTGTGAAATACAAAAGAAAATAAATCATGGCAGGATTACCAAAGAGAACGTCATGCACTTGTCAACAGAATCATTTTTCAGACACAGCCTGAATCTTGGAGGTTTAAATGAAAGATTTTTGTCTACTAACAGTATTCTAACAACTACAGTCATCAACTCTTCCTAATACTTAGACTGCCTCTTAAAGGCTTTGTGGTTTCAAAACCAAACATCAATTGGGAAGTCATTAAAAGAGTATGATTAAAAAGTTTAAGAGAATGAAACTCAATACAAGAACACTGAAAAAATGGTGAAAATACACGTACCCTGCAGACTCCCCTCTTAACTACTACTTCCAGATTTTATAAAAGCACAAGGGATCTAAAGTCAGATTTTCTACCCTTGAGCAGAATTTATTTGGCACTTATGCTTCATCATTTTATTTTTTTTAATCATTCATTTCTTCCTTGTTTGATTAGCTGCCAAGCAGTTTCAACCCCCAGCTTTAAAACAGTTGTCTGGACTAGAATAGGCAAACAAAAGAGAACCTCTGCATTCATTAGGATCAGAAAACCACACTCGCCAACTCAGTTACAAATAAAATGTAAGTTTTTAAGGAAAGAATGAATGCAGCATTACCAGCCACATCTCAACAATATTCATTCCTTGCTTACACTCTGATCACCCTGTATCAAAGAGCACGTAGAGAAAATAACTAGTAACAAAAAGCTTTAGTAATAAACTCCTGATCTATTTTCCTTGGCAGCAGACAGGCTCTAAATGGTATTAGCGAGGACTAGGTGATGCCATAAGAGAATAAAAAGACTGAGATAGTTTGGGGAAAAGCACGAGAGGATTGTGGTACTCAAGAACAAAAAAGTCAATTATGCTCTTCGCCTTTTTCAGAACAAAGGAATAAATAAATGAAAGAAATACAAAACCATTTAAAAGTGAGCCTTAAATACAGTACATAATGGGCCAATAAATCTCATAATCACAGTTCAAAGCTTAGAGATCAAATCCAATTAAATACTTTAGGAATAGGAAGACTAATTTCTTGTAATTAAGAGCTTACAAACCATGTACGTTTCAAGACATCAGCCATCCAATATCTATTATTTAAATTAGTCCATTAGGGTGGTACTCAAGTATCCCTCTAAACTATCTAGTATTAGCTATTGTAGATCGCTGCCATAGTTATCACTTTCTTCTATGCACAAAAGAACCACAATGTACCTGTACTTTGCTATAAGCATAAAGGCTTGTATAAACCAGTCCACTTAGGGCTCTTGTTTTCAGTGCTTGCTCCCAACATTTTTCAAATGTTTTTAAATGACTAAAATAAAACAGAAATAGTGGTTTTGATAGGTAACATGGGTCAAACCCACTAAGACTGAACATGGTTTTCTGCAGTACTTTAATCAAGTACAGAATGATGATGTCTAGCTTGTCAATTCCAAATGGATTTGCCTGCAGAAAAGATGCTGGGAATGTTCACAGACACCTACAAGCCTAAACGTACATGGCGTCTTTATGTACCTAAACACCGTCATCAGCCAAGCTGGCATTTGTCAACTTTAGAGCAAATAGCTTTGTGTATGTACACTAGACCCCGTCCAGCAGTTGCAACAACTTTCTTGTGGTTACTTTTAACATAGACCCCTTTGACAATCTATCTCACAACAAATGGTGGTGTTTCCTTGCAACGCAACTGGGCACCAAGCTGTCAAAACAATCCAGGAGCAGCTGTTTGGAAGTGTCTGATGTAGACTTGTCACCAAAGCCAATGTATTATAGAAGAACTAACCTTTAGATATCTGAGAATTAGCGAGGAAGGGGAAGACGCTGTGGACATCTTTTGAAGACTAAGCTGTCAAAATTATTTTAGAGATGCCTAAGTCTATTGGGGGGATCTAGCCCTTAGGAGTATGCTCTTAGGAGCTGGCCTAGACCATACACAGCTCTCTATTCCCAAATTACTTTGTGTAACGTTTTGTACCATAGATAAGCCTTGATAACCATTTGGTTGAGTTCAAGCGCTCCTCACAGGTGCCTGTAGCAAAGTAATTTGGAATACCTATCACACACATGCATGCCCTGAAGCTGTATGGACTAACTGGTTAGGTATTTCCTGGAAGGTGCAGGAACAGCACACTCGCACCTCACAAAACTAGGGACTTCCCAACTTTGTGATGGAGGACTTCTTTGGTAAAAAAAAAAGTCACAACAAACACACTGAATTATGTTTTTGAGTTGAATGAGAATGTGGATGTGGTTTATGAAGGGAACACAGCTGCATGTAGAGGAGACGCCTTTAATACTAAAAGTTGAAAAGAGTTTGAAGGTTTTTCACACGGAGAAACATGCCCAATACTTGCAGTTTGGAACAAAGCTAAGAGTAAATTTAAAACGGGGGGGGGGGGGGGAATCACACTTCCCACAGCAGAATCAACCCTAAGGTGGTTAACCCCCAGTGACACAACAAGCTCTTGGCACACTCAGAAAGAGCAAATGTTCTCCCAGCCTTAGATCAAGGCATTCATCACAAGCTCCTCCATCCTCTCCAAACATGGCCTTTTGGTACTTGCTGCATTCTCAAAAGTCTGGAAACAAGAGTATATGCTTTCTTCTGACACGAGAATTAATCATATACCACCTCATGCTAGAAAAAGCATCATGTTAACTAATAACAATTAATAAAATAGGTTTCCCTTCCACAAAGTTGCATTAATATCATTAAAAAGTATCTGGCTCAAATAAAATGTAAAACTCTGATAAAAATAGCATGCATTTTGAGCAATTAGTAGGAAGGGGAGAGACAAGTATGTCTCTCACTTTCCATACTGCCTATATAACCATGATACTGTCTCTTCACTGACCTAAAAAAACAGTAGCACAGCCTTAAAACACAGAAACAAGTAAACAACACATTCAAGAAAAAAAGACTAGCCATTACTCTCTCTCTCCATTATTGATTTTACTATGAATTACAGCAAGAACTCATTTATTTTCAGTATAAGCTTAACCACTATTGCACCACAGTAACACAACTGAGCTTTACCTTAGAGCTGTAGCTATTCATCCTTCCAGTTTCATTCACTACAGGCAAATGTTTCGCATAGCTCACACACTCCAGCGAGAGCTAGCTACAACCAAAAACTCTGAAATACAAAGCACAAAGCTCTGTTTTATTCATGGTACTTTCGTTTGCCAATTAATTTGAAAGCAATTCTTATAGCAGGAAGAGTAGCTTGTCTTGGTTAAGCTGCCATCCTACACTACACAGTAAAAGGGCAGAGGCAAAACCCTTATGTAAAAAAAAAAGCATAAAACCAATTACACTTTGCAAAGCATCAAGGTCTTTGGTGCCATTCTAACCTCACAACGTATGCACCGGTGTAACTTTATCAGCTCCGCAGGGATGATGTCATCTTCTCCAACAGCATGTCAGTGAAATAAGAAACAGGTCCTTTCAAAATGCAAGAAGGCCCAAACCTTTTGTTTGGTTTTCAGTGCTCAAACCCTCCCCTGTTGATAAACTAGCCCTGCTCTATTTAAAAGGGAAAAAAAAAGACTGAGTATTGGGGATGCATTCAAAAGGCAGTCCGTGAAAGAGGAAAGAGTTTTGAAATTCTCCACAGGCAATTTGCTGTTGTAGTTGGTTGGTGCACGGCCATGGCAACCCCAGGCACCCCAGGGCATCCCTGTGGCCATGGAGACCCATGCTTCTCCTGCCTCCAGTCTCTCTGGATGATCTTTCACTTCCCGAAGCAAAAAAAAAAATTAAAAAAAAAAAAAAGGCAAGAGGCAACATTCAAACCCATCCTGGCAGTGGTCCAAAGGAAAAAACCCAAACAAAACACACGCCAACAACAAAGATCCACAGATTGGAAAACTGCTGACAACCTAAGTAGTAGGAAGTTTCTGATGATCCAAAAGCCATTGTGAAGCCCAATTAAAAAGAAAAACAACAGCTATGGTTGTTCAGCTTGGCCAGGCAAGGAATAGCTGACTCAATCATCCTAAAACAGGAGAGGAATGCACCTTTTTGTCACGCATGAAGAAGGTTCAAAGTAAGAAATTAAAAATACACTTTTCCCTTCCACAAAGGAAAAAGACTATCAGAAAACATTTTCTCTAAGTGTCACTTCAGTGCAAAGAGCAACTATGCATACAAGATGACATTCCTACTCTTTCTTCCTTTTTTTGAGAATGATACTTTAATTTCTACAGCAATGGTATTTCAGGTTGGGGCTTTTGTGTCCCTTTTTTCTGAAGCATTTCATTGCTCTTCTCTGGTAGAGCAAACATCCTCCTAGCTTTCATGTTTAAATACATGCTTCAAACAGTTTTCAGGTTATTTGGTTTTTAGACAGAGAAACAAGCCCCAGATGTTTCACTGACAAGGTTTTCCACCAGGAAATTCATGGCCCTTCCAGATGTCTCAGATATCTAGTAGTCCAAACTTATTTTTATTTTTTCTAAATGACAGCCATGAATATTTTCCTTCCAACAAGTTGCTTATGGGATTATTATAAATGTATTCATAGGTTATGGGTGCAAACTGCACCAGATGGATTTAGGATCACTTAAAAGAGTGAGCAGCAATTATGTCTTCCTAGTCTTTGCGTCTTAGAAGTATTTTGCATATTCTCTATCCTTACTTGGCACACTAAGACAAGCAAAATTTGAATTAATCAGAATTAATATAAAAAATACACAATCTGTATTTGCAATTACGTGAATAGGTCAAAATGAGGGCTTGTTGCCATTTCCATAAGCCTTGTAAATTACTATTTTGAGTGGACAGTCTTGCTGTAGCTTAAAAGATATTTTATAGGTTTTCACATCATTAAAGTAATAAGATGCGGAACCCCTGATATGATTTTTCAGCAGCCAGTATCTCGTGTGTCTCTGTTTTTCCCCATCAATAAGTAATTTTCCAATATCTTCTAGGCAATAACTGCCGCCTCTTTCTCCCCACCAGCACAGGGACTACCTACCTTTGCTAACATTGTCTCTATACAGCAGTTATCAGCCATCTTCCATCTCAAATTGTTTACTGTGTTAACATGATCCAGTTAAGCTATCAGCAAGTGTTCCTGACATTCAGGCCTTAGAGGTCCTACTTCTATTTCAGACCTGAGGAAAGGCTCACACACCCACCTAAGAAAAGAACAACTACTTCTCTTTGCAGCTTTGTCTTTATTTCCTCAGAGAGCGACACAAGAATGCTAAGCAAGCAATGCTGGAAAGAAAAATTAATATCATGTGCTTTTGCTTAAATAGGAAACGTGTCAGTTGCCATCTTAGGCAGCACTATACAAGACTGAGTTCGCAGGTTTACTTAACATACTCTTGTCTGATTATTCTGGTGGCAAGACCTCCTACTCCTCATAGATATACAGGCACAATTCCCAAAGAAGTTACTGGGACTCCGCATGGCCACCTGTAGGAACTGACAGATTCTGCGCACACAGATTTATCAGATTGCCAAAAAAATATATTAGGAAATACAAAGTAGGAAAAGATGAAGGTCCTGATTTGTAGGAAGCCACTACAAAATTAAGTGTTCTCCCGCACTGGAATGAGAATCAGATCTCATCATAATCATGGTTATACACTGACTTCTCATTCTCACCATAAACCCAGCTCTTCCATAAATCTGCACACACAGTCATCTTCAATACCTCCTGCATCTCAGAGCAAAGTAGAAAGCTCTGGCAACCTAGCTTAGAAGGATTTGTTTAGAGCATATAATTTTGTTTAGGTCTTAAGGCAGTTTGTTGTTGTCTCAATTAGCTGTTTTCCCCGAACATACTCAGAGAAGATAATCTTTAACAGAATGATTTTTTTTTTTAAATAAACTATTTGTAAGAAGTCGTATCTTGAGCTGCACTAGCAAAAAATTTAAACATCTTGATTTGATGTTTACTGGGGCATGAAACACTTTTAGTACAAGAATGAAATTTCTTTTACTCTCTTCTTTTACAGTTAGATATAATGTTTACGATATGAAATTGCACTATGTTTATAATAAGAAATTGCACTGATGAATAACTGCAAGCCCTATGCACCAACAGAAAAGTTAATACACACAATTCATTTGTCCTGACTGCTCTTCCAGAACCATATGAAAATATTGATTACTAATGAATAAATATAGTCCTTCTTTAGAAACAATTTATTAAATAATCGGGGTAGGGGGTTGTAAACAGCCTATGGTATAGATCCGCAGTCAATTTCTACCATACTTTGCAATTGTTATGTAAGTGGTAACTGTGTCATTACACTGGAGGGGAGCCATGACACAAAGTTCAGCATTGCATACAGAAGCCAGCAATGCTGCGAGTACACGACAGACAGAAATCCTGAGAGCAAAGCTTTGCTATTTAAGCTTTTGTAAAATCTCTCAACCCCAGCATCAGGCTCCCCTCACTAGCATTGGCAATGCTGGTTATCCTGTCTGTAGTAGACCAGGGGAGCAAAAATCCTCCTGCAGACAGTGTTTGCAATCTTGGCCACCACAGGCACTGGAGCCTATGTTTCAAGACCTTGCCTATTATCTGCCTGCCTCCTTCCACCTACCCCTTTGCTACACTCAACCTAGAAAGACAGCCTGTGACCAGAGGCCCCCAAAATGCCAAAAAAACAGAGGTTAGTGGGTCCTGGCACAGATGGTCCCTGTCCCAAAAGCAACTTTCACATCTCCAGTTTTGCCACAGGCTGCTTGGACAGAGGCTGGAGCAGCAACCACCTCAACCTCTGTAGGCAACGATGAAACTGTGAGTGAGAAACAGTACAAGGCTATAAAGGTGCAGTTGGCCACTCTCCTCCAGAGAGCTGGCAGCAAAGGGAAGTGGATAGCCCGCACAACAAGGGTGTAAGGCCACATCAAGCTAAATAACACCTACATTTTTGTTTGGGTGGTTTTCAGTTCATTTGAACTTCAGCAGACTCACTTCATTATCTTGAGTTCTGGTTTGAACACCTGATGTGGTCCCCAGCAACCTCCTGTCAATTCTTACAGGAGAGGCAGTCAGGGGCCAGCCTGTGCCACAACCAGTGAAACCTAGGGTTCCTCTAGAGAACTTAAGCATCAGTGGATTAAAAATTTCAGCCATTAGGCATATGTAGTAACTTATTTATCCCAACAGTACTGAGATGGTCTAGATTTTAAAGATATTTGTGTACCTTAATGGCTCCGTGAGCTGTGGAGGGAAGCTGTGTTCCCTGCTAAGCAAAGGCAACTGTCCAAGCAAGGGTAACAGAAACAGCTCGCAGTCATTCGGTTTGGTGAGACACCAAACCAGAAAACTGAATCCATAAAACAACAACAAAGCTTACATAGCTTTAGGGCACAGAGAGTCATGTTGCAGAAAGGCATCTAAGAGCACCTCAGAATATAAACGAGAGTGTAACACGTCAGGGGCTTACCCAGGCATCCCTGCTTCCCTCCTGCTACAGCGTTGGCTGGAATTCAGCATCAGGTGACAAGTCACACTTGAGAACAGTGGTACATTTAGCACAAAGTATTCAAGAGATTCTTTTCCCTAGTCATAGACCTTTTTGGTACACTATGATCATCTTCCAAAGAGTGGAATCAAGTCATTCCGTAATTTCCATTCCTGAAGGGTCAAGATTTCTAAACATGGTAACAAGCTGACCCTCCTTTGGCTGGAAAAGACATAGTGGTTGCCGAAACCTCGACAGGATGCTAAGAGAAAGGAATTTATATTCATTACTGTCTATGGTTAAACTTGTGCTGAGAGTACATTGGTTTACAAACCACTCTGCTGTTACCCTTAAACATGGTAAGCTTCACATAGCTCTATAATCTTCAGTAACATTTAGTTTGCTTGCAAACATAAAACAATATAAAAAAATGCAACAAGTTACATGCAAAGCCTATAGCAGTTGATGGCTGATTTATACAAGCCTAAATGATGGCTCGTGACAAAACAGCCATTCCAATACCAAGTAGGGTGTATTTTTTTTCTAGGAAGGAGAAAAAGCAGCACTATCAAGTTCAACAGACAAGTACAAACCAGAAGCTGTTTACTCTTATATTATGAAAACTGAATAATTTGGCAGCTTGATCAAAGCACACTCACAAAGGGGCAACAGAAAATAGAACTACATAATGACAAGAAAAAGCAGGATAAAGGATGCATATCAGCTGTGCTCAAAAGGCACTAAGTGTCTGTTCAGTAATCAAATAGTATCTACAATATGTTTAAAAGAAGTATCTTGGTTTGGGATAATAAAACAATTACTGTAATTTACACAAGGATAATGTTACCACAGAAACTGCTTAAGTCATTGCTTCACTATAAAGAGCTCTTGCAAAAATAACATTTGAGAGTCCAGCTGAGCTGCACGTGAAGGCCATACTCATGGCCCACTAGTCCCCTGCATCCACTTCAGATGACTCCAACTTCCAAGAAAAATGCCTCCTCTGACCCATATCTAGAATACCTCAGTGGTGATAGCTAAGCAAGATGGCTTCCAAGTACCAGTCATCCATCACTGTACTATGGAAACACACAGGAAAATATGAAATTACTTATTGTAAGGTCTGGTCTGGAGTCAAAGTATTAGACAGCACTGCGTCATCAAGAGCATAGAGAAAATATCCTCACCTCTGACAACAGTCCCATTACAATCTGGTAAGTAAGACTAAAATTAAGTAAAATATATTCAAATTGAAGCACCTTACACATCAAGAGAGCCCCTCACTACATATGCCACCATGGTGTGTTCCTTCAACAAGTATTTTTGCAAGCAAATCTCTTCCTGTCATTCCTTATCTATGGTGTCTCTCAAAAACTGAGTGTGGCTCAAAAATCCCAAATCAAGTGTTAAGAATAATGTGGTATTTTTATTTAGGTTCCCATTTATATGTCCCTTCTTTACTTTCTTGCAATTTAAATGACTTAAATTGCTATAGCAAAAGTTTATACTGTTTTTTAAACTGAGTTCTTACTCATTAATACAATTCCAAATATCACTGGCATTCTAATAGGAAACACAACAGTTAAAAGGCTCCTAAGCCCATTAAAAAAAGCACATCCCAAAGGCAAGTCTCATCAACACCTTCCCTGTGTGAACTACATAATTCAACATACCAAAACTAGAGTGATCACAGCCTGTGTCATATTGTCAAACATCACCACTGTCCTGTACATTGGATTTCTATTTTAATACAAATGTGGCATGGTCCACTCACATTTAACAGTGACAGCCCTCTCCGGAGAGGTGAGAAATGGAGACATAGGTCCCCTCAGGCAAAGGAGGAGACTGAGCTCCATTTTGAAATCAACTACTTAAGCAGGTATTGACATCACTATCAGGACAAATTCCATAAAACCTTTCATCACAAAAAGTTTTCCAATATACGTTCAACTAACTACTTTCAAATATGCAAGGTTTACACTTGAGAAAAAATAGTCCATCTAGATACATTCTTATTGCACTAACTGGGCATTGAACTAGTATATTAAAAGCATAACTTAAAACACATTTCATCTAAGATATATTAAAAAGACACTGTTTTCCTCACAGCAAATTTAGACACTTGCTGCTATGACACTAATGAGACTGAGACATAAGTATTTTTCCTCCACACCAATAAAATAGCTAGATATCAATTCATTTGTGAAATGAGTTGTGAAAGTTTTCTCAGGGGCTGGCTCAGGTTTAATGCGTATTTCAGCGAAGCTGGAAAGACACGATAGTTTTTGTTCCAAGCAACAGACATACTCCTTTAACCTTATTTTCACTTACAGAAGCTTGAAGAATTTAAAGACAGCAAAATAATTCTCCTGCCCCCAAATCATAAAATAACAGAGTAAGTACAAACCTGTTTTCTCCTGGACAAGAATAAAACAAGGTGCCAATAAAAGCTTGCTCATCAGTTTAGTACTTTGTTTTGCTTTGTACGGCTTTAGGAGACTATGCTAAGGGCACAATGTAACACCCAAAGGAGAACTGCATAAACAAAATGTTAACTCTAAAGTCTGCCAGCAGCAACACTGGTATTTAAACTTCATGCCAATTTTGCCATTAGGAGACATTCCACTGAAGAGCTTCTCCTGGAATCCCAGGCGCTGCTCTCCTCCACCCACCCACCCGCTCCCGTGCCCAAAGGGCCGACAGCCCACGCTCCAAAACCTCACACGTTTCTGGGAAGAAGGAATGGCTATTGTCCAAAAGTTAATACAGGAAAGAGAATATTTATTTTGCATTCCCCATTCTGCCACAAATGTATGTGTGTGTCCAAGGGCAAGGTAGGCTTTGTCTGTATTACATGGGTTTTGGTTTTTTCCTCTTGCACTGGTGTAATAGCTCTGTCAGTTCTAACCATCTATGTATAAGGGCATCAAAGCTTTAACTCTCCTCAACTCCAAACAGAAGCTCTTCACTCAATGACCTTAAAAAATTAAAAGTCAGATTTATGCTACCCAGTGCAAGCATCTCTGTAACTAACAGTACTTGTTTCCCAACTGTAACTAAGGTATATGAGCATGAGTACACAAGGCTTTCAATATTAGGTTGTAACACACAGCTTAAATGTAATTTCATTACTAGCTTATCTTTTTGTTAGCACTGCAGGTTGCAGCAGCACCCTTTTCATGGACAGCCCTTCAGAAATTGCTTCTGAGAATCAAGAAATTACAATACTACTACTTTCAGATTTTAAATAAGCACGTTTCTTGAAAAACTACAACCTCTCTCCAAGCCAGTTTTCTTCCGCTGTTACCTACAGTGGAAGAAAGGAACAGGCCCTGGTCACTTGAGACAGTTGTCCCATGCACAAAATACCCATCACCATGGTTTCATGCATCAAGAGTAATGAAGTAGTTATTATCAATGGCCAAAATCTGTCTCCTTGAGGAGGCTGACTCACAGCAACCCACAAACCACCGTCACTTGTAAGCGGAGCTTGCACCTCCTGCTACAGTGCGGGCTGCAATACCGAGAAACAGCGAGAGGAAGGGTAGGAAGAATAAGAGATGGCACAAACATTGTTTTGCTACAGGGGCCTTTGTGATTGCCCAAACACCATAATGTGTTTGTATAAACATTCTGTGGCTGGGGATTTGCTCTCATCTCCCTTCTCTGCAACAAAAACAAACTGAACACAGTAATTAGCTTCAATAGCATCTGATTAAGTAAATAGGTTTTTCTGTTTCCATTAGTAGCTCATAAAGACGGACACTAATATGAGCACCACTCAGGTCATTGCCCAGTGGTGACAGCTTTACAATCAAGCCAAAATAGGTTCCACTGCAACAGCAAATATGAGAGTCAAATTCCCTGGTAGGACAGGTGTAAGGTTATACAAGTATGCTGTTATAGGCTATGGTAAGAACACTCATGCAAAATCACTCATACACTTCCCCAAGCAGATAATTACTATTTCTCACAACAAATCCTATCAATATTTAAGAGAGATACCTGAAAATAAACAGGGGTTTCAGTTTGCTAGAACAGATTCTCCTGCAAAACATTTTGACATAACACCTATTCACAAAGTTACAACTGACAAAGTACAGTCTACAAAAGATACCAAGTTCTGCTAACAACCTGCTCATGATTGTACTCCTGTTTCTGGGTCAGGAAAACTTTATAGACCTTCCCTCTTTTTTTCTTCTTGTGTACAATCACCCCAACTCCATCAGCCTTTGGTTCTCTTAGGAATTTGCCTTTAGAAATAACTCAAATAATAGAAATTATTAGTAGCCACGTGGAAATACAGCATGAGATCAGTCACTTTTATTTTAAATTGTCAAACAGCCAGCCTGTTAAAAAGTAACATGCAGGCATGACTTCAATATTAACCTCCCGTGACTCATCTACAGAACACACTTCAGTCTTGACTCGACTTACTTAGAAGAAATGGACAAGTAACCAACATGAGAAAACAGAGGTAGGTATAACATTGCTTTGATTGCATCTACAAATAGGCACAATCATCCAAGAAACTACAAATAATTACTGTAAAAAGATTAATTTTCCCTTCCCTGATTTTAACATCTAAACACAGAGACTGAGTACTTGGCAGCCTGCATCCCATGCTGGTTCCTTCAGAAGAATTCACTGAGGAAAAAGAGTTTTTTCATTTGAATATTTCTTCAAACTATATTTTATGAGTTGGTGCTTAATTATCTCAGAGATTTAGATTATTATTTTCATTTCAAGAAATCTAATTTGGTGGATGAAGAACATGAGAGCATAATTTTAATCAATCTCCCTTGAAACTTCTTAGAATAACACTAGCTGATGACTACTCGTGAGATAGCAAGCTATTCTCCCCTCATCAGCTGCATATATCTTTCTGAAATATTTGCTGGAATATCAGTGACAAACCATAACATAAAGGAAATAAATATAGCTCAACTTACACTTCACTGAAAAATATTTCTAATCTCCTTTTTGTCAGTCAAATCACACCTAGCCATAATGATTTCCAAATGCTATGGGCTGTTACCAGTGGCTTTCCCACAGAAGCAACATCAATCTAAAGAATGGTTTTAAGGCAAGAGCATTCTTTCAGCAGCCTACCAGAACTATCAAAGAATTTAATGCAGTAGGTCACTTATTTGAGGTGTAACTATACTAGCCAACTTCATCGAGTTAAGAAAATACCTTGTTCAAGATAAAATCCTAGAAGTCGCTGGACAGCATTCTTCCTATTGCCTTTGTCAACTTTAAATTATGTCATGTTACCAACAAACTGCCAAAGCAGAGCGCAACTGATAGCATACAGCACGCCTGAGGAAAGCCTATTTTTAGCCTGCAATTCAATCAGCGCTCTTACGACAGCTAGGATTAAAGCCCAAGACAGCCACGTTACTGTATATAGGCCAATGCAATTACATGTTGAAACATGTTGAGAGAACCAACATGTTTACCATGGTAAACTGGAGTCAACGTTGGAAGGAGGAGCACTAGACAGTTGCTCTGTGCTAGCGTATGTCTTTATTGGCAGAGCATACACTCGCATCTCACCCATCTTGATTAATAGTCCACAAAGGAAAATATTAAAACAAATTACAGTTTTACTCCAATTCCTTTCAATATGATTTAGTGCTCAGGAAAGACAGACAATGTTTTGGCAACCTTGAAAATCAATATCCTTTTACCTTCATTGGCAGCTGTTCAGATGACTTAGCATTGTCAATGCTAAAGCAGCCCACTTCAATCCTGCCCTGAAAATAATACCAACGAGGAGACAACTCAGTCCTCATCCTGCACACTCCTGAACTTCTGTGCTGAGGTAGCACTTACAGGACCTGTCTTGAAACAGCATTTGCAAGGATGCTTTTAAATACCTCTTTCATAACACTGAAAAAAATATTTTAAAATTTCTTTTCTTCAAGCCAAGAAGTTTTTATACATTCAATGTTAACTCTTAATTAAAAATGTTAAGCTCTTGCTATCTTCTTAATCTTCAGGAGTTACATTTTCAGGCTTTTCCCCTGCAACTATAGAGACTTTTTTAAAAAAAAATGAAATTAATCTTGCTGTGTAACAGACTGCTTCAGACTTAGGACCCATAGTACCTAATGTTTTGAGGCCATCAAAACAAAAAGTGACACCGCAATGCGATCACTTATCCTCTAGGATACAGCTAAATGATCTATCAAGCAGAAATTACTTTCATACACTAAAACTGGAGCGGAATACTAATCAACGATGTGAGAAAGAGTAAGGCTGCGTTTCATTACTAGTTTCGCAAGACCATTAGTCTTTTTTAACACAGCTTCTGAAAACTAGCCTAAACAGTATTCTCTTCATCTTTGTACAGATGAACATTAGGAGATGTTACCCTCAGACCCCTTGATGAGAGAGAAAGACTACAAGGAACACGTACACATTCTGAAGACTTTCAAGCTCAACACACATGTAAATTAAGGCATATCTAATCAGCAAAGAAATATTTGCATCTTGAGATAATTCTCTACATTACCGCAAGCTTCCACATTAGAAATTTAACTACAGCTGGTTGTTTCTCCAAAGGGCACTTTTTAAAGTGCTGATCACTTCTCTTCAGCAAGTGAAATAAAAGCACCAGAAAATCTGAACTCTGAGAATCTGAAGAGTAAGTTCATAAACAAAGATATGGGCATACCCTAGGCTTAGCATGAATTAACATTCATAACTGTAGTGGCTTTTTTCATCCATATTTCAAAACCAAGCAAAAAAAGTCTGTCGAGAAGACAGGAAACCTAAAAGCTTAACCACAGAATCATTAAGGTTGGAAAAGACCTGTAAGATCATCAAGTCCAACCATCATCCCAACACCACCATGCCCACTAAACCATGTCCCACAATGCCTCGTCCACATGTTCCTTGAACACCTCCAGGGATGGTGACTCCACCACTTCCCTGGGCAGCCTCTTCCAGTGTTTCACCACTCTCTCAGTAAAGAACTTTTTCCTAATATCCAGCCTAAACATCCCCTGGTGCAACTTGAGGCCATTTCCTCTTGTCCTGTCACTAGTCACTTGGGAGAAGAGACCAACACCCACCTCTCTGAAACCCCCTTTCAGGTAATTGTAGAGGGCAATAAGGTCTCCCTTGAGCCTCCTCTTCTCCGGACTGAACAACCCCAGTTCCCTCAGCCGCTCCTCACAAGACTTGTGCTCCAGACCCCTCACCAGCTTTGTTGCCCTTCTCTGGACACATTCCAGCACCTCAATGTCTGTCTTGTAGTGAGGGGCCCAAACACAGTAGCATCTGAACTGAGAAACATGCCTGAGTTTCAGAAACTATACTTCTTTACCTTCTAAAAGATCGGGATTTTCTTCCACCACTTCCCCCACAATGTGCATCGGCTTCATCAGAAAAATGGCTCATTTTCCTTCTAAAGCCAAAATTCAGTCTAGAAGAAGCTTCTTAACTAGAGTAACATAAGGCAGAATAACACCCAGTAAAACCACCGTACAGTAGCTGAAACAATAGGGCAGACAAGTTAACTTTTTAATCAGGCTAAAAAAAGCAACAACTGAACTCAGCATCTAAACAAGAACACATTACCATCTACAAGGCAAGTATAACAAATCTAAATGCATTACTTTCAATAATTTAAGCTCACTTCTGCTCAAAAATGTGGAAAGGGGACATCAACCCACACACATAACGAGGAGTATTACAATATAAATGAACGCTACATAAGACAGGAAGGGAACGCGTGGGTCAGAGGCAAACAAAACAGTACATACTAAATCCACAAGAGCTGCACTTCTTTCTGCCTTGTACAGCCACAAAACATCTTATGTATTAGAATCAAACCAGAACAAAAAATTAACGGTAAAGTGAGAGTCCTTCAACTGTGACCAGCAATGATCATTGCAATACATGGCAATAACACAGATTAAATCAGTCATGTCTGTCTGAAATAAAATACCGTGTTTTACTTATACCCTGCTTTTCCACCTCTGAATAAAGCCTGCCTACCTTACTTGGGGTTACTGGACAGTTACAGGCCTCTGCATTTGTAAGATAAGCTGCACTCAACTGGTAGCATGATACAGAGTACTTTAAAGAAAGAATGATGAAAACAAGGAAGAAACATGTGTAGAGATTGAAAACCACAGTGTAATTTGCCCTAGCGGTACTTTTTCTTCCTCGGGCACACAGTTTTTCAAAGAATGTCCATTTTCAAATCAAATTACAGTTTCCTATAAATACACCTAAAGGAGTTCGACGAAATGTGCCTCATGAGGGAAACTTCTAAAATTCAGAAGGCACAAGCCTTAGGACGAACACACTTTCATAACCAGACACAGGTAAGTCCGCAGCTCACCTTTCCTTGGCACTCACCACTATCAGGCTTCTCAGTCTTTGCACCCTTTTGAAAGTGACCAAGTTTTTTTTAAAAAAAAAAACAAAACCAAAACACAAAGAAAATCCCACAAATTCACTTACTTTTGATAGGCAATGGTCAGCCATAGAAGTCCTCGCTGCCTGTGAGACAAGGCAGCAGAGATAAACCTCACAGTTTCAGAAATCCCTCCTCTTCCAAGGGTCACAGGAAATGTCACCATTTTCTTTCTTCCCCTTGTTGCTTACTCCCTCTTCTCCAGCTGCTCATCACCTTTAATTGCTCAGGCCCTGCAGGATTGCTATACTTCTCAGGTGCAAAGAATAAAACTCAACAGGTATCCTTAATTCTCTGCCTAGCAAACCTGGGAGGGTCTCCCTCACCAGAGACACCAAGACCTCCATAAAGAGGGCAAAGGACTACAGATTTTTGCAAGCCAAGTCCCTCACAATACTAGAGATAAAGGGGAAAAAAAAAAACCCCAAACCCTTTGTGCATGGAGCCAAAGGTCACGTTCCAGGGACAGCTGCTGGAGTATGGTAATAAACAGAGGGTAGATATGTAGCTCTTTCGATTTCTCCACTTCCCATAAAATGCCAAGTGTTTCCGAGTACTAGAAGTCTATTTATGTCTACCCCACAGCTAGAACGGGGTCATCAGTGATGCTCTGGAGAAAATTCAGAACTTTTGTTCCACCCTGATAAAAACCAGGCACAAGTCCCCATTTGACATTTCACTAGCATGGATGAGATTCCTGTTGGTGTCCTGATTGCATACCCTGCTATTACGCTCTTTCCTTGCAAACCCTGCTGTAATATAGCTTTGTAGTATTGAAGTAAGAAAACAGACAGGACATGCTTTTTCAACTAGCTTTACCTTGCATATGACCCTTGGATGACAAACTAGCTGGCACAGCTACAAAAGCTACAGTTGCCTCTTTTGCCAGCACCCAAATCATTTCAGGTGGTTCACAATGAACATGCTGAGCAGCCCCACCAGAGAGGGGCCAGGAACTTCATTTTATCCTTGCTGATAACAGAGCCATCAGAAAAAGCTAGACACAAAATCCCCAGGCAGCTCACCTGCAGCTGAAGCAGCTACTTTACCTCTGAAGCTGTTAAATGTGGCTGCAATAGTATTTTTACAATTCTAAAGAAAATACTTATTTTCTCAATTTCACTTACAAAGTTTGAAGGACTCATTAGTAAATCTGAGGAAACTCACTTCAAAGAACAGCCCTGAAATGTCTCATATTTTTATTTTTTAATCAATATCAATGTTACTTACAATTATCTTTTTAACTGGCATAGTCTGTAGTTTCTAAAAGCAGAAGATGGTGCAGAAACCAAGGTGAAGGCATACTTTCTTTCTTTCCTAAATAGGGAAACACAAGCTATCTGTAAGTGCATTTTATTCCAATATAATTATGCATGCTTTGTACCAAGAGGAAAATTGTATCGCTTTATGTGTATCAATAGAGTTAAAGCAATACAACTGGTTTACCTACACAAAGCACAAGATACAGCTTACTATTTTTGTGGCTGACGACCATAAAGCCTCAAACCATACACACCCCTCCACTACTGCATGTAATCACACGTACCTGACTTGACTTTGTATTACAGCTTGTTTATTTATGCAGCTTTTTCTCATCTTCCTGATATCAAGAGTTTAACTGTTAGTAAACACAAGTCAACACTGTCCAAGTCTCATTTTCCAAGTGTATATACTTTGCCTTAAAAACCACTCTAGAACTACGACTAAAGGGAGACAAAGCTGCTTTTTCATTCACCCCACTCTTCGCTATTCAGCCTACGGAGCACCCCCATGTAAAATAATGGCTGATATGACCAAAAGATTAATAATAATGCATTGCCCTTGTTTAGCAACAGTGACTAGGCATCCAGGATTAAAATCAGCAATTTTCCAGGACTCTGTAATTCAAATAAATATCCTACTTGCAAAATGGATAGAGGGTCAGTTTAGAAGTATGACTACTAAAGTCAAGTAGTCATACTGAAAGTAAAGGAAAAGGTCTAAGCCTTTTTTTTTTTTTTTTAAAGCATTCTTAAAATTCTGGACATGAAAGCATTACTTCTTTTTAAGTGTTTGGAATTGCAAACTGCAACGCATTTTTTTTTAATATATATGTGTTAAGCTGATGACATGTGGAAAGTGAACTTTCAAGTCTCACTCACCTTTACTTCAACAGTTTCATATGCCAGATGGTTGCAGATGTTTCTAGGTAGCTGGGCCTACTAGAGAGCTCACTGCTACCTTTGTCCCAACTTGTTCCTCTGCTAAAAGTATGTAACAACATTCCTTGCTGTCTTATTAATAACTGTAATACAATATAAAGTTAATATTACTATAATACAATCCAGGTGGCGTGGAAAGTGATGACAGAGGTGTAGTAGCTGGCACCCTTTCCTCTGAGCCGGTAATGAAGTACTATCTTAGCACATGGGTACAGCCTACTGAAGCACTGTTGACCAAAGAAGGTGTATATAGCCCCAGCCCAGACCACTCGGGGTCACCAAAAAATACATGGCACTTTTTAAAAGCGTAGAGGTACCAACCTGTCCTGGCAGAATTCCAGTCAGAGAAGTGGACTGTAAAGCCAAGCAGCATTGTCATAGGTGATAACGTGATGGATGGGCGACTTACAGCCTGACTGCCTTGCGTACAGTTGCACAAAGATTGTACCACCCATCCTCACAACCCAGTGAGTGAGCTCAGACAGAAGGAAAAGGGACTCTCACTTAGACCCTAATTACTGGCAAGGTAGGATGGCTGTGCAAGCACTGGAAAGAAAAAACTCTTCCTGAAAGTTTTGTTCTTACTTGGGACAACACGGGAAGAGGAGATTGCAACATGTCAGGTCCCACATCTTTCTCTGACCATTCCTCCATCAACATAGAAACTGACTGAAGTCGTCTTAGTCTCTTGCTAAATGAAGCCATTAGCAATCTTCATACAATAATTTTGGAAGAATTTGGAAGAAAGGAGGTATCTACAACTGGTTTTGAAAGAAAACATCAAAATTTGTCACTGCAAGTACAAGACTTGGGGTATGAAGAACCTTGCAAGAACTTCAAAGGCCTCTTATGTTAAACTGCTGGAGATAAAGCCCAGCATTTGACAGTTACTTTGTATCTGCCGGAGGGGTATCTCTGTTCCACTGAAGGCACACACTGCAGAAGAGAATAACCTGCTGGAAACTGGGCAGCTTTTCGCAGCTGTGCTTTTGGGTGGGTGTTTATACCGTCCCAGAAGCGTGTGTTTCACACAGAACTCTGATAGAGCTTGTGCTTTCAAGTCAGAAGACAGAGCTGGATCCTACCCCCTCCGCCCTCATAAATACTTCCCTAGAAAATTCAAGCACACATGACCACCACAGGGTCAATCTCTTGAAGCACAGGATTTTGTCAGCTCCAGAAATACTTGGCTAGATCCAGAACACTTTGGAAACCTCTCGGAAGTAACCATTGTGTTAAATTCCCTCTTCTCCCGAATGATGAGAAAAGGCTGATGTCCACCTGCCTCAGGGAGAATATGAAAGACCTAGGCATCTTAACAGCCCTCAACTAAAATATTCCCCAGCTCTCAGCAGCTACACTTGCAGAAGATATTAGCCAGTTTCCCCTGCCTGTGGTTCATTTTCCCTGTGACAATGATGATATTCCAGTTTCCATCTTCTATTCTTCAGCTCCCATGAAAATCATAACAACAAACCCAAAAATGCTCTCTTCAGAGAAAGGGTACTCTATTTACCACTACCTCCAGTGGGATCAGGATCCAAACCATCCTCTTTTCTTCTGCTTCTGCCTAGCCTCTGTGCAACAAGGCATTTCTTAATGCCACACTGCTTCAAGGAAGCCCAGGGAAAAGGAGCCAGTTGATAGGTTTTCTGCTCTCAGAAACCCTGAGGTTGATGCCAGAATATTGCCTGGCACTGAGTTCAATGCCAGAGCTGAGCTCCATGCCAGGACACAACCCGGTGGAACAGCCCCTGCTATCAGTTTACATCACACCGTGCCCCAGAGTCAGCCCTGGCTTTAGCCTAGGGCTAAATCACAGCAGCTGAAGATGGAAATCTGGACGGTTTCTTTATGAATGAAACTCCCAAATCCCTCTAGTGCTTATTAGATTTATTTGCTTATACCACTGTTTTTTGAATGACACTGTTCCTAATTACAAATCTTGGAAGAGATTTAAACACAGAAGTTGCCTCCAGTTTTCTCAGAGGGAACAGGTCAAAACAACTGTCCTGATAGCACTATATCTCCCCTTTCCACCATGACCACCAGTACACGATATGCATTGTGACATTTTTTTAGTTTTCCATTATTACAAAGTATTTCAATTACATTTTTTTGATAAATTAGTCAGTGTGATTTCCTATATTATTGTAAACATGTATTTCTTACAGAGCTGCCCCAACACTGAACAGTACTGTGGGATGTGAAAACAGAATATGGCAACATACTCAGCATGCTGTAATTATATGAATAAGTTATAATGAAGATGATCTCTAAAAAAAGCACACCACTTGACATCGACCATGTATATATATCCACTCTCCTGAATGACCCTGTGTCAGCAAGTCACAAGTATCAAGTAACTCAAAGCAATTCAAAACCAACAAACCCAAAGTACCAAATTAGATTCAAAGCGCATTATTGGCACTGGGCCTGAGCCACAAATTTAGATCCAGTTCTGAATTTTCCCAAGGTTCACAGAAATGGGCAAAAGGGACATCTGAATTCAGAGTCCAGACTAGATCCAGTTCTTGTTCATGCAACAGACAGTAAGAGACACCTAAAATCCTCAGAAATAAAGCAGTAAAAGCCAAATCCAAAATGGCACCTTGGGCAGTCAAATCAATATAAGCAACCCACAAAATCTCTGCAGCGTGGCTTAGTTACTCAGCAAGAATTTGTAGATGTGGATAAAAATACCGTAACAGAATTTGTGGTACTTCATTGTATCGGCAACTAAGATGGTGTGTCACCGTCTAGCACCAAGGCACCTGAAACAACGGGGGATACCCAAGGCAAGCGTTCCTGATGGCAGTGCCCTGCTCTGTGGGGTTCAGTTCAGCACGTGTGCACTGGGCACACCTGCCGCATACACAAGGCAGAACTGAGTGCAACCCAGGGTACAGCAAGCTGCTTCATCCAGAGATACGGCTGTAGGGAAAGCTGTGTGCACAGAGAGAAGCTGGAAAAAAGGGTGAGGGAGGAGATTACAATTAGGCACCTAATTCCAAGCAAAAGAAGGATTGCAGACAACTTTCTTCTCAGTTTTCCCTATCAACCTGTTTAGGTGCTCCACCTCATCCAGATACTTGATGCATTCAGGGCAGTAAAGTCCATCCTAGCCAGTGTTCATGGAACTCAGCCACCTAACTTCACTCCTCCACAACAATCTAAAAACATTGCCACTCAGAAGACACTTTATAGATCTAGACTTGCATCCAGACTAAAGTATACTTGTAAGTTTAAAGAGAAGTAGTAGTAAAACCAACATATGAAATCAAGAGGTGTACTTCCAAAGAAGTGAACTAAAGAAAAGCCGCCCTTTGGAGTCAAACTATAACATTTGTTGGTTACAAAAAAGCTACCAACGACATACTGTGACAGGTCAGAATGTCAAAGCATTTTTCAGTTGAGTTTTAAATGGTTTTCTTAGTACCTGTTTATAATATTTAACTTACAATGATTTGCAATATACAAGTTATTTTATTAACTACAAAAATACCGCCGTCACTACAAATTTCAACTCAGCAATGGCAAAATCTGACACCCACTGAAGTGAGCTGGACTCTCGCTACTGACTTCACTCTCCCAAGTACATCCCACAGCAGTACATCATCTACGAGGAGATGTACAAACCAGCCAGTGATTTGAAAGCAGCAAGTTGGCACCTCTGTTCAGAGAATAAGTGAATATTCATCCAAGTCAAAAGATGATAACTTAAAAACTGATGAAAGAAAACTAGCATTGATCATTCGAACTCGCTAGTAAAAAGGCCAACAGTTTATAAGATTTCAGGAATTATTTAGATATCAGCATTTCTATGTATTTGATCTAAAAACTCCTAAGTCTGTTTCAAAATATTTTGCTCTAGTCACCATCAAGATACCAAACAGACCATCAATCCATTAGCTTACTAATTTTCAAAGTAATTAATCAATCAAGCCTCAAATGTGTCAATGTGAACTGACACCTGAATTTCAACCTATGCTCTGCTTTGACAGCTGCATTCCTCTGAGATCACAGAGTTTGTCCTGATCTCTGGGAGAAATGGAGCAAAATCCTTCTCAGTCAAGTAATGTGGTGATCTTCTAGAGACCAGGTGAATACAGTCTTGAGGAAAAGCTGCAGAAACAATATCCACACCTCCGAAAAAGAACACGGAAAGCCTGTCCTTAAAAAGCAACACAAATCAGTTGGTTGTACAAAATCACACACACAAAGATGTAATGCCAAACACAGAAAGGCTGCACTAACTGCAAGTGCACACAAAGAACTAAGCTTTCAGTATAACTAGTAAAGGTAAATCAAGTAAAGGTAAATCAAGGTAAATCAAGTCTAATCAACCCTTTTATTTTTTCTTTGTAGATGCTAAGAGAAGGCCACAAGACATAATTAAGGCACTCTAGAAAGAGAACCTGGTTCTGCAAACACAAAGGTAACTGTAACCATGTAAGCAGATTTCAATGAACCTGCCCACATCATTACAACAGCAGAAACAAAATGTTTGCAAGAGTCAAAACCTCAGATTAGCAAGCCACTGGGCCAGGACTTGCCTTTAGCAGAGTAGCTATCTTTCAATAGCTGGGTTTACAGCACCTCTAGAGACTCAGGCCATCTTTAATCCGAAGTCTGCAAGTCCAGTCTCCAAACATTAATTAAACTTGAGAAACACGCTGCACGCTGAAACATAGGGCAGGAGTTAAACGTAAAGAAGTGGCCATGGATTTTGGGTGGCGCCTAAGACACTAAAACGTGGGGAGGTTTTGGTTAGTATAGGGTTATTAAAAAAAAAAAAATGCCAGGACAGTATTCAAAGCAAAGTAAAAGCAAAACACAACACAGTGGAATACCCTTGAAAATTAGGTTGAATTAACTGTAAATCCAGATATTAAACTATCTTTTTATTCACTTCATTAGGTGTTGGAATCCATCCTGCCCTTCTTTTAATTAGCTCTGACTCCAAAAAAAGCCTCCCTTGAAAACAATGGGACCAATTTCTGAATTGGGGACAACTGAGCACATGAAAACAGAATTGACCCAGCGCACCAAGAGTTTCCAAAGGTTTTGTGCGTTAGGCAGAGCTCTGTTCGCTGGATGGTGTATCCTTGGCAACTATTATGTGAGAAACCGTTCTACAAATGCAAAACTTCTGTCTGCTCCAAGAGCTTTTCTCTGAAATACTTTTATGGGGTTTTGGATAGCCTTAAATCTAAGGGCACACACAGCCCTTTGTCATCTTCCCGCAAGCTCCCAAGAGCAAGATATAATACAACAAGTGATGTTAAGAGAGTATTTTCCTCCCACTTCATCAGAAAGCGAATAAAAGTTTTACAACTTTTACTTTGTTTTCTTCTGGGAAGAAAAAAGAAGAGGGCATTTTTCCTTTTTTCTTTGGTGCACTCTGCAGAACTAATGTGGAGATACGAGATAATAATGAAAGGACATTATTATTATGTCAATCAATGGCATTGCTTTGAAAACTGAAAATTCAAGGATCATGCCCGGGTGCCTGACTTCAAGGGCAGAACTGCAGATGCCAGCATACGTATTAGAAAAAGTATGCAAGAAGAGATAGGTAAGATTTGACAAGGGCTGTGGCAGTAACATGCTGCAGCTCTTCGCAAGAGGGACTAGTAGTACCAATTGTTTCAAGGGCAGCAGACTCACCGCTATTTTTACCAAAGCCCTTGCTGCAACTGCCTAGTTCATTAAACCTCACCACAGCAAAGCTCAGATCCTGCCTCCGTGACCGTGCTCCTTGCAGCTCGGCTGTCCTTAAACAACACGTTATTTGTCAATATCCCCAGATATTCAGACATCACTAGCGAGGGACAGGCACGTAGTGTTTGACACCCAACTAGGGCTTTGGTTTGGTGGAGGTTTTTTTTCTCCTGAGGAAAACGTTCAGCAGCTACAGCTAACGCAGAGGCGGTAGCTGCCCTCGAAGGCGTTTGGGAACACGCGAGAGCAGCGGGGGAGCCCCTCCGGCGCCCCCCCCCCGGGCCTCTCCCTAGGACGTAAGGAAATACTCAGACTGCCGGGGCGAGGGACAGCGCTGGCGGGGCACGGGAGCCGCAGCCCCCGGCGCTGCGGGGCAGCCCCTCCGCCGGGCGCCCTTCCCGCGCAGCGCCGCCGGGCGCGGAGCCCGGGCTGCCGCCCCGCAGGGGCAGGGGGCCGCCCGCCGCCTTTCGGCCCGTCTCGCGGCTGCCGCGGGGAGCCCGCGGCCCTTCGCCCGGTGCCCCCACACCCCCACCCTTCCCTGGTACCTTCTGCGGGGCGCGGAGGAGGCGGTGCACCCCGGCCAGCTGGGTGGCGAGCGGGATGTCCTCCCGGAAGGTGTACAGCGGCGGCCGGGTGGGCTCGGGGAAGTTGGTGCTGTTGAAGGGGTCGGTGTCATCCAGCAGCTGCACCCGGCACACCAGCGTGGCCATGGCGCATCCATCCACCGCCGCGGCCGGGCGCGGCGGGGGCGCGGGCGGGGGAGCGGGCACCCCCAAGTCACCGACACCGAGGCGCTGCGTGCGTGCCCGCCGCCGGCTGGGAGCGGCACTCCCCTCCCGGCCGCAGCCCCCCCGGTGCAGGCTGGCCGGCCGGCAGCCTCCCGGCTCCCTGAGCGAGCGCCGGCCGCCTCACAGCCGCCGCGCCTCGGGGAGGCGGCCGCCCATGGCCCCTTCCCCGCCGGGATCCACGAGTGCGGGCGCGCTTCAGGCCGAGAAAGGAGGCGGCGCCGAAGCCGCGGGGCGCGGGCAGAGCGGCGGCGGCAGTAGCAGCAGCAGCAGCTCGCCCATGCCTGGCCGCTGCGCGCCGAGCGGGCAGCGGGACTGCTGCGGCCGGCACAGGCAGCCCAGCAGCCGAGTGCGACCAGCGCCCCCCCGTGGCCGCCGGCGGCGCCGCCCTCAAGGGCGCCGAGGAGGTCCCCTCCTCCCCCCGGCCTGAGGAAACCTCCCCCCGGCCTGAGGAAACCTCCCCGCGACGGGCGGGCGGGAAGGGGAGTCCGCCCGGGATCCTCCGCTGGGCCGGGCGGAGGGGGAAGAGAAAGCAAGCGGGGCCGCTCGCCTCTCCCGCTGCAGTGGGGGAGCGGGAGGGACACTCCCTCCGCAGCCCTCCTCCCTCCCCTCTCAGGGCCGAGAGACCTTCGCCTCAGGGGGACTAACGGTTGCCGCCCGGGCGCGCACCGCCGGCCCTAGGCACCGCGCCCCGCCAGGGCCCGTCTGGGGGGAGCGGGTGAAGGAGGGCGCGGGAGTTGCCCCCACTGTGAGGGAAGGGGCCGCGGGGCGGATGGCGCGGGCAGGGTCAGCCCTTCACAGTGCGGCGGGGGAGCGGGGCCCCCTCCCGTTAGAAGTACGCTCGTGCTAAGCTCGGTCTTGCTGTCACAAACATCCCAAGTGTCCTAAATCTTTAGTGTAATATTTATCCCGTTCAAAAAGGAAGCTTTAAATAATACTTGCTTCAAAAAAATTCCTTTTTTTAGAAACTGACCTCAAACCTGCGTGTTCAACCAAGATTGTTGGGTGGTTTTATCTGTATTTGTACAAAACTCTCTCTGCCATTAGGGTTGTACATACCCAGGGTTCGTTTGGCTTCCCAGAGCACATGGCCCTGGTGGTCTCCCCACCCCAGACAGGAGACACACCAGGAGCTGCCTGGCTTCAGACCGCCACTGTCCTCTTGCCTTAGGCCTGCTCTTTCTTTCTCACAGGGGAAGACAGGGACAAAGTGCCAAGCACTCGGGGCAGGCGCAAAGCACAGCATTGCGCTCTTCAAGTTGAATATGCGCTGTGTTGCTGAGTCTGCAGCCTCATCTGCGGGGCTCGAGGATGCACATGCCCTGGTCTCTTCACTCTTGGGGGCATGGGGCACAGGAGAAGGACCATGAAATAAGTTACAGGTGAAATGCAGAGAACGAAGGGTCTTGCTGTCCTGGGGGAATGGCTGCATTTCCACAGGCTGAGCATCTACCCAAGGGCTTGCACAGTACTTTACGGCCATAGTTCATGACTGCCCTTTGTGGAGAGGGCTGTGGGACAAGAGCTGTAGCGCTGTGAGAAATGGGGGACTTATCACAGAAATGTTTCTTAAGCAAGAAAGTTTGACCTCTAAATCATAGTGTTTGCATGAAGCAACTGGTTCCTCCCAAAATGATTACTGGTTTGGGAGTATTTGTCAGTGCTGGGACAAAAGGGGATTTCTGTCCACACGTGGTCTGTCCTTCTGTTTCTGTTATTCTCAGGACTAACTTGTCATGAATCAGTTTTGCCAGCAGTTAGGCATATTTTCAGAAAAGAGCATCTAGCATAAAGGCTGCTAAAATCAGGAAGGATTTTAAAACTCAGAAGCTATCTTGCCATTTCAGATATTTCACTGCCGATGTTTTATCCACTTCTTTTTTCTTTTTCCTCAGCTTGGACAAGAAAAAGGGCCTATGGGTTGTCTCACCCCATTTCACATCACCACTTCTCGGTTGTGATTCTCATGCACCATCGGAAGTTATATGTGTTGAAGTCCTAAAGTTGAGATTGTGTTTTGGTGATTTAAAATTTGTATTTTATAAAGAAATATATTTTTTTATCTTCTTTAGTACTGACAATTTAGTTTCTAGAGAAAACAGTTTTGCTGCATATCTGTCTGCTTATTTATGTTGTATATTTTTGTCACCTTGTAAAGTTAAGATTAAATAGTATATTTTGGTTTTGTTAATCATAAATTACTTAATTACCACTTATAGTAAGCTTCCATTTTTGTAAAACAAATTGGTACATTTGCTGCTAATCCATGATCAATATGAGGTGGTTTAAGATTGCTATTCTTGCTATTCATTGGATTAATCTTGACATTTGCTAAATTAATGTATGGCACTTGTCTCATTGCAGAGACATTAATACTTGGAAGGCAGTTTTAAATAAATCATGGAAGCCAAGATTTCATATAGAGTCTCTGTGACAGCATCAGCTATCTTTCCTGCAATACCAGAAAACAAAAACAAAGGATGAGTGAATCCTTGGAGCCAACAGAGATCGGATGACTCTAAGGCTCAACATCAAAATGTCTAGCCACAGATTTTAAATCTCATAAGGAAGAATTATACATTGTACATTATGATCTTCAACTGGATTTCCAGTAGGTAGCCAGTGGAGATACGTTTTATGACCAGACTCTGTATAGTTTGCTCCCTCCTCTTCCAAATAGTCACCAGTTTCTGCTCCCGCTGCAAAGCTGTACCTTGTCCTTTGAAAAGTCCTTCTATCACACCTTGTTTGCTTTGCAGCCTGCAGGAGAGTGCCCTCTCCTCTCCCTCTCCTCTCCCTCTCCTCTCTCTTTCCTCTCATCCTGCAAGTTTTTATTTATTCAGTGCAGCAGCTAAAACAAGGCAAGCAGGCGACTTGCCTTCTTGCTGTTTCACTACAGCCTTTTCAATGAACATAGATGGCTTCTAAAAGACCTTAACACACAATAAAATGCAAACGAACAGCCTATCAGAAGTACATGGCAGGAGGCACCACAGGCATTGCATCTGGAAAGACAATCAGAGACACAAGAACATATGTGGTTGTCTCACCCCATTCCTCATGACAGAAGGTAAGGCCTTCTCAGAGATAGAGAGAGCATTTTCCTCAGTCATGCTAAACGAAATCAGCATTCAGGAGCTCTGGGGAGTCCTCAGCAAAGTCCAGGCTGTGGTCCTTCTGCCTTCGGTGGTATCACGGATTAGTGAGTCCCCTTCCCCGGGCAGGCAATTGAGATGGGCTGTGTTACTTGCTGACCTTGGGGTCTCCAATTCCACCTCACAAACCCTTTCCAAAAAACAAAGTCTGCACACAATCAAGTTCACAGTTTTAAGCTCCCAAGTTCTTTTTACAAAAACATAAAGGAGAAATCCTTCACGTACACACATTTTTCAGAAATGAAACATAACTTATGAGTTTTCATTTAGGACTGATTTATTCTTCTTAACTCATCCTGTTATTGGCATTTCTTAAAAATACGTTGTTGAATGAGTTAAGATGGTGTGTCAAGCTTAAATTTGAATTTCATTATTGTTGAAACCTGAATGTTAAAATAACATAGGTTTTTGTCTTTAATTTCCTCTTTTTTATTAAAAATAAAAAATATGTGTCTGATGGAAAGTTATGGAAAGCATATTCTTTAACCCAAAGACCACCCAAACACAACATAAATATGCATTTAAGCAGTTTTAAAAAATGATACTAGGTATCCGAGCAATTGACGTAGCTCCACGGGAATATTAGTTTTTCCGGTGTATCATCATATCAATACAGATCTAGATGCATGACCATGAGATTACAGTGTAAGCATATGAAGTGGCCAGTTCTTTAACTTCTTTATCTCTCTCTTTCAGACAAATTGAATTGCTTTCCAAATTTCATTTTTCAACTTCAAGCCAATTTTAGTTATGGGAAAACAAAAGCAATTTTAACTTCCATGATTTATTCACTTAACATTAATAAAGCTGAAAAATAGCAGTCTATTTGGTAATGGTAATCAAAATGGGCTTGCAAACCACTAGAATTAAAGTATGGTAATGAATGTGCTGACAGATCCTTTACTGTAGTGATGGGAACAGTATTTCTGCCTTATCCGCACTATAATCTGTAAATAATGCTTAGTTCTCTTAGTGAAGTGTGGAAAGCGATTTATTGTCATTGTTAGCATGGACAGGCAAATAACATAACACACTTCTCAAAATAATGGCGTGTAAGTGAAATCCAGCCTGTCACAAGACCAAGAATAATACTGTGGATTTCAGCCTCCTTCATCCAGGGATCTCAAAGCCCCTTGCTACCATTAAATGTTGCCTGCTTATTCCCGCCTCACAGATGGGGACACTGAGGAGCCAGCGGCTCAAGGATACATTTCTAACATGATTTTTGTTTTACAGAATTGTTTTTTTTACCAATTGTAATGGGAACTGAATTGGGTGTCATATGACCGGATCACAGAAAATGTCTTCTGCAGGGATTAGTAAAGCCCACCTTAACAGAAAGCTTTTCGTTTGGGAGGTAAGGACTTGTAATAGCCCTAAAGATTGTCAGTCGTCTGAATCAAGCCTTAATTGTGGCTTCACACATTCAAATTCAGTAGATTGCTACTGAAGATTGTTCTCCTGTTGTGTCTGGTTAATACTGTGTATGAAGTAATACTGTATACTACTAATATTAGCTAATACTATATATTGATGGTGAAGTTGAGTTTGAGGTGCACAATTCCAAAATCACTCAATGTCCAAAGATCCTGCACAAATCTGTAAAAAACATGCCCTTTATTTTTCCATGCATCACAGCGCCTCAGGAAATAATCTGTTAGATGTTCTGATGGTGATCCTACAGCAATCTCCTTCTTCTGTGCAAAGTCTTCCCCCAAGGTAGCCAGGTCTGAAAGATGTAACCACTAGTGAGAGGGCAGAAAAGTGAGGTTTCTATGATGTGCATGTTGCACAGTGCCATTTAATGAAGTCTTTGGTTACACAACGCACTTGCAATCTCTTACAGGACTCCTGCCTTCCTTAGCACACCGGCAAGGGGGACTAATTCATGCGCACACATATTTTATTTCACCTTCACCATTTAATGCTCAAGGCCTCTTCCTGCCTTATCCATTGAACGCTACTTAAACCTTGTTCTGATGACAGAACTAATTTCCTCAAGAAATTTCCTCCAGTGCTCAGTACTATAACAGATGAATGCTTCACAACTATTTATTAATTTATTTTCACAGTGCTCCTCTGTAGGGACGTAGTCACTTTACCCCCATTTTATGGATGGAGTGTTACCAGACAAAATGGAGACGAAGTCAAAAGTAACCACCGCTGTTGGCTGTCCAAGTCCGAGCTGCCTACAACCAGATTTCAAAACCTCTAAGAATGCTATGTGTTAAAAGTGCAGCTGACAGTGACCTCAGCTTAGGCTGGATGGATGTTCTGCAGCTAACACCAGGCTGCGCAGAGGAGGAGAAAACACATGCAGCGAGACTGAAAAAGTCGCTGGGAGTAACTTTAATGTTGCACTGGAATTTTACTGTGGCAGCATTTACAGGGCTTAATCATGAGATCCCCTCGCCTGAGTCGTCAAACCACTGGATTCATTCACTTTAAGTGCCTCAACAAGTGAGGGGGTGAGCTTGCAGAAACCAACCTTCTCTGCTGCTCAGTCCTGATTCTTTTTCAGAAAGAAAAGACATGTAACATATGAAGCTGTAAAGTAAAATTTATTCTGAAAATAATTTATTCTGCATCTGTGTAAGCACGTATATACGTGTGCAGAGCCATTTTCTTTGATTCTGAAGGGAATGCTTCCTGCTGTTTACTCTTAATAACCCTACACATCAAATCTCCAACCAAGGACCATCCATGCTTTATCAAATTTCAGTTAACTGTAACTGCTCAAGTTCTCAAGCCCATGGATGCCAATGAGGCCACAAATGTGTCTAAGGTGTCTAAGGACATAGGTATGAGACAATGGGAACAAACATGCATCACTTAAGAGCTATTTCTGCTTGTGGGATCTTACAGGGCCATAACCATACGTGATTTTTGAAACGATGACTGATTCTCCAGACCTGGCCATTAAGATCAGACAAAAACTCAAGCTTCAAATCAAAGTCCTCCTTTCATCACTGTGGTGTGTCTTTTATAGATTTTCTGTCCATTTTTCATTATCCTCCTTTAAAAAATAAGAAGCTGGGTGGATTCCTCCAGGGGACCTGGATGTTGCTCCTTCCCTGGAAGTGGCTGATTAGGATGAGGTGCAGGAGCTTGAAGAGCTTCACAGCTTGAAGAGTATGGCAAGGCAGAGAGGGAGGGACACAGGAGAGACCTCAGAGCCTGCAGATCATGCTCAGATGGAGAGGTTGCTGAGTTAGGCCACAGAAGCGCTGGAAAGAAAACCTGCTAGGGAGCGGAGGGGAGGCTGCAGAGTTTGCTGCAACTGAGAAAGTTACTGAATTGACTGCAAATAAGACTGGAAGCAAGGTCGGATTCCACGCTGCAAGAACATCGCAGGAGGAGTTGGCTACAAGCATTTTCTATTTCTGTTCTGGATTCCTCACTTTGAGTTTACTGAAAATATACTAGCCTATATTCTAACACAGTCTGGTTTTTGAGTTGAAAAGCCATTTGATCCATTTTGAGAAGTCCATTTTAGGGAGGGGTGTAGAATTTTCATTTTCCTCCTCATTCTGTGATGCACACTGTACACTAATGGATAACAGCACAGTGGTTACAGGGGTTTGCTGACCTTTGTCTTCAGAGAGGACGTGAGGCAAATACTATTTCCAGAAGCAAAATGAGACTATGATAGACCAGTTGTCTGTCCTCGTATGGCAAATTCTGTAAGAACACCCCCAAAAATTTCAGTCATTCCCTGCCCAATAGTCAGCTGAAAGCATTGTTCAAACTGATTTTTTTTGGCTCGGCAATGGAAGTTGATAATTTTATTTCAGTGGGATAAAGAATAGAGCACAATCCTTCTTCTCCATTATAAAAGAGTGCATGAACTGAAAAAAACCCCACAAACAGCAGTGAGAATGGTTGGTAAGATGCTGCTTATTCTTTGACATTTGAATTTTGATATAAATTGACTGATTTTATCAAAGATAATGATACGTTGCTAGTATGAGAGCTTACCACAAAACTCAGCTAATCAGTCTTTCTTGGAAAATGGGAAGACACTGCCATGGATTGTATCTACTGGTGTATGCAGTTGAGTGATGTGAGGACTAACAAGGCTTACATTACTTAGCAAGCAAACTATATTTTCAGATGGAATTCATGTCACTGCTCTTTCTTTAATTGTCTTCTAAGCTGAAAAGCTTGTGTGTCACACATGTTTTTACAGAAAGCTATCATTAAAGGACTAACAAGAAGAAGGAAATGGGGATAAAGTAGCCTGCATACAGACATGCTGTAGCCGTGATGACCTTTTTTGCTTTTTCAGTTTAATAGAAACAAATACCAGACTGGACACAAGCAGTACAGACATTTAACAGACAACAGCCAGGAATGTGGTGGCCATTTGCTGGCTCATGACCATAACGGAGAACTTCTGAAAAACTATCAAGACCCAGTTCATTTTTTAAAGTATTTTCTAATATCAGTAAGAATAGCCTTTCCTTGAGGGAAACAGCACACTAGTTTGAAATCTGAGTGGCTGAAATTTGCTTTAATTTGTACCTTACCACCAACATTAAACCACCGATTAAGTAATTGTTATCACATCACTGTATATCTCATAAGGTAGTGCTGAGTTTTGCCTTGGTGACTTGTACAAACTAAACTTTGGAGGAGAAAAAATAGTTCATCATTTTGCATTTTGGGTATCCATTTTGCATTCTGGATTCTCATTTGATGCAAATTGATCTAGAAACTAGGAAGGTTAAAATAAATGTGTTTCAAGGGGAAAAGTGTTGATGGGAAAAGACCACAAATGCCTGAAGGTGTGCTTGAAAGTTTATCAATCCTTTTGTCAACAAAAAGAGCTTCTACGGAATTTAAAACTTGTCTTCATAGTCGGGCTTTGGCACCTTAGGTTAGTTAGCTGCTAATTAAGATACTACTTAAAAAGGTATTTTCCCTTGTCAGTCTGTACACATCCAACAAGTGTATTCCAAGCTTGGACCAAGAATAAATATTTGTGGTTTGAAGAAAACACAGGGGAGTGATGATACCAACTTTTATAAACATGTGAAGTGACTGTAGATAATCCAGCATTATTTATTTTGACGTAAAGAGTCCTATGCTGATATAAACATCCTCAGTGCAAAACTACTTGTTACTGATTTTGTAAACACAAGTTCCTAAACAAATTTCTCCGGACAGGAGAGTATTAGTCTTAGTCAGTAATTAATATCACCTACCCTGGGGTGAAGAGCAAGAGACTTCATCATAAGAAATTGCAAGATAATTTGTACATACCATTTTCATGTTAAACACTATTTAGCAGATTATTTTGTATATTCCACAACAGCTTTAGTTTTAAATATTCTTCTTTAATACACTTTCCTAAGTTCAGGTGTTCTTATCAGTGTAAACACTCCCTTCTTCCTTGAATGCCAACATATACTTGACCTCACCACGGTCTCACAGCAATGAATTCCACGGGCTAAATATATATGTTTTTAAAGCCTTCCCCTTCATCATTTTGGAATTCCCCTATATTCAATTTTCTTGAAAGCTTGCATTCTAAGACAACTACACAGATATCAATATTTTTCCTTTTTACAATATTCAGTTCTAAATAGTTCTATCATCTTCATTTTTATTCACTTCCTTTGTAAAATAAACATATCTAATATTTTCTTCCTCTCTTCAAATGGAAATTTTACATTCCTCTGCTATTTTTCAGTCCACCTCTGAAGATGCTGTATGTTTGGTTTATATTTTGGGGAGTGGAACAATGAAAATTGAACGGAGAATTGTAAGAGTAAAAAGAAACTATCTCCATAAAGCCATTGTAATATTTTCTGTATTAGTTTTCATCCCATTCTTTATGCATCCAAATATTTTTATTTATTAATTTTTTGCCTTTCCAGCCCCTGGTGTACACAGAGCAGCAGTTTCGTCTAACTCTTCACAGTAAAATCGTGGTAGTAACTGGGCACAGTTACTATAGAACCTAATAAGACATTGTACCAGATGCATACCGCTTCTTCCAATGTATAGCAGATACACATCACATATTTTAAGTTTTCTGGATAATTTGTTGGAAACAATGGTCTTACCTCATCTCTCTTGTGTACATCAATGCGTATGTAAATTTGATCATAAATATTTGTATGCATAGGCAAACAGAGAACTCATGCATATCCCATGCTTATGGGAGCAATTAAATGTCTCCTTGGGCTGCAGGTGGCCATTTTTGAACATTGGCTTTTTGAAGACTTGCAAAATAATTCCTTACTAGGATTCTTAGTTAAAATCTCCTGCTTGAGGGCTGAATGGGACAAGAATCCTGTTGCCTTTGGGCCAGTGAGCTGTTTTGTTTTGCTAAATTAAAATGCCTTCTACTTGGGTTGTAGCCTGAGGTTGTGGCTTGCAACTCAGAAAATGTCCATTTTTCTTTCCTTGAAGAAACATGAAGGTCTCCCTACGTACTCCAGATAGATAGAAACCTGTTCTGCTGGTTAAAGCTTGCAGGACTGATCCTTGGACTTGTGCTACTTGACACCAGTCAGCTAAGGAGTTTGCCTTTTGATTTTACTTTTCAATTCAGTCCTTTGGACTTCTGCTAAGTAGTAACTTAAAAACCCACAAGCCTGCAGAGAGGTTGCTTGTCTGTCTCCTTGAACTGTGTTGGGTAAAGAGGGAAAACAGTCGCACTTCCCCAACAGTTCACTCAGAGATGTTGGCAGTGCCAGATGGTGACAACCAACAGGCTCTTCTCCAACAGGCTCTTTACTCTGCAGCCCTCGCCCAGGGCAGAAGGCAGCACATCTTCCTTCTCGGCTCAGGCAGGGACTCAATATTAGGAAGCTTTTAGTATGCACTGGGCCCAAAGCTTGGAACTATTCTATTCACGTGAGAAGTCTTCTGTCCTGGTGAACTACATAGGCTCTGAGCTAAACATGGAGGCAATGTTTGTAGGATCAGTGATGCCAAAATTCATCTCCTAACAAGGAAGAGTGATAGCAAAATTTAACTCATCTGAGCACTTCATATGCACAGAAGATGATCTCACTTTTGAAACTAATGTCTGATTTTTATCATACAGTCACAGCATTTTTAATCAAGGGAAAGGAACCCCCTGAAGGAGCTGTTTGTTTAGTTCGTGCTATTCCTAAAACTCCTCTGGGTACCAGCATATCCAGCTTACCACTTGAACTGTTAAGTCAGCAGTCACTAAAACCTATACTTTAATGTGACGCTGTTTCCTCCTTCCCACCTTCTGAAAGCACCCCCAAAACAAACCCACAATGTGTAATTCTGCTGGGCTAGTCCTCACCCCATAAGTGCAATCTGCCGGCATCTGAAGCAAGGGGCAGAAATGGACACATCTGATTTAGGAGGACAGAGGGCATTTTCTTCTCTTGTCATGAAAAATTGATTTTACAAAATATTTTATTATTAATATTGAAAATGTCCTCTGGTTGGAAACTCATTTGCATCAGCATGCTGCCCTCTGCTTGTTATTCCTTCACTGTAGAAAGGTACTTCTCAATGTTACCTGTATGAGAAGTTTTTATGTGTGATTTCTTTAGGTTTGATTTTTTTTCCCCCTTAACTGCTGAACAGTGCAAATAACCTGTAGATCTCTGTTGAGATAAGGAGTAGCAAAGGGAATTTTTGCTCAAGGCCACTGTGTTCAAACAGACTTGGGCAGCTCCTACTAAACCATGTAATCAAGATTCAGAAAATGACCTTGCCCTCCCTCTCCTTTCAAGCCCCCAAGTAAGTGTGTGTTAGACTGTGGGTATCAAAAGTTAATGAGGCTGCAACTAGAATAAGTTGCATCTAAGATTGCGGATGAAGCACAGATGGCTGAGGAGGATCACAGACGGCTTTCCTGTTAGAGAGAAAGATACGGAGCTGGCAATGAAGTTCAGCCAGGACCTAGATAAAGAGGGGGAGAGTCCCAATTCCCACAAATTAGGCTGATGGGCTCAGTCATGAAACTTCTCATTTTCAGCACTGTATTAGCTGTAAAGACTACCCCAACATCTGCACTCCCAGTGCTGTATGCTGCTGTGGTCAGACCATCCCTGGACTTACACAGATGATGAAATATGACACTTGCACAATGTGCAGATTTAATACGAATTAGTACGTTGTACTGGGGGAAAGTACTGGGTCGGCCAGATGATTGATTGCAGACTATCCAGCGTTAGGCAGCTGGAACTGCAGAATCAGTGACAGTCCTTTTTAGCTCTTTGAGCTAGGCTGAGTCTGGGTACTTACTTAATACTGATTTTCTCTGATTGAAAAATTCCTTGAGCTATCACAGACATCCTTCCCGTCTTTCTGTCCTCATCTTAACTTGAACTGACTATGTACCAAAAATGAAAGCAACAGTCAAAATCCATGAAAGATTAGTATTGCAAAAGTCTGTGGGGAAAAAAAAATAATCTCCTAATTATACACAGTTTGTTTCCTTCTCAGTGGTGAGACTGGCTTTCATACCTGCAACATGAACCACTGTTTTTTTCTGTGGCATTCAGGTTAATACATAGCCCATCTTTGGGGTTTTAGTACTCAAAACTAGTTTGGAATACTCTCCTTGATGTGGTCGTATTTCTTCCAAAAAAGAAAAAAAAACCCTGAATAAAATTTTTTAGTGTTAAAAAGATAATAGATTTGCTTTCCTTTCTTAGGGCACAGTCTCAGCTCTGCATTGGGAGATCTGCAATCAGGTTCTATGGCAGCCCAGTTCAGCCCTGAATGAAAAAGAACAGGAGCTCGTGAAAACCTGCCAAGAGTTACTGTGTTACAAAGCTCAAGCAAAGCAAAGAACAAGAGCTTAAATATTCATGTAAAAGTGGTGCAACATCAATAGTAATATCAGTGCATGGATATAATTTTTTTCTTTGAAACATGCAATTATGATTTATGACCGATAAATTCTTATGCTTGCCCTATCTGCTGTTTCTAAAAATAGAGCAAGGTTAAACGCAGCTGATAACTCTGAAGACAAAGAGCCAATCTGTCAACTGAAGTTGAGGCATTGTATTAAAACAATTAGAAGATCCACCGCGCTTAATTATAAAAAATGTCCTTATATCTGAGCTCATGACCAGATAGTATCGTTGTAGTATCTGTGCAATCACACAGCAAGCAATATATCCTAATGGGCTTTATACCTAATGAAGAATGACACAAAATGCAAATCTCTTATTAATCTGGATTAAGCAGAGAAAGCATACTTGTTTTAAACCTAGTTTTATAAACAGAAGGTCTAATCCTGAGCCTGCTTATATAGGGGTGTTAAACTAAATACAGTAGAAATGGTGTGTTTGTTCAGTGGTGGAGAACAAGGCAGGAGGCAGCCCATTCCCGGGAAGGCAGCCCTACTCACTGCCGGCGAGGGGGTTGCTCTTTGCAGCGAAATATGGGTCACAGGATCACACACACAATTAATAAGCCAAAATCAACACAGGCGGGGAACATTAGGCTCATTTGTTTAATTATTCATTACAGGCAAAGTCTGTTGTTCATATGATTTCAGAATCTGGGCAGCACTGTTTTGCGCTGGATCGGTCCCCATTCAGATCTGCCTCTAGACCAAACAAGGGAGTTTCTGATCCAAGCAACGGCCACATCTAAGAACTTTGGATAAAGTAGTATTTAGCTTTTGTCTAGGAGTTATGAACTGTCTGCAAGGTATAATAGCTTAAATTGACACATGCCAAAGGATCACTAAACTTTCAACAGCTGTATTATGTATCAAAAAGCAATTTTATATAAAACATACACAAGGAAAACAATAACAGACTAAAACCAGATTCATTCAAACACTCAGGAATTTGGTGAGAATCTTGATTATTGTTTTTTGAAGAAGGTTTATGTCATTAAAATATGCCATTTCAGCTACATGGAAACATTTCATGCAGACGTGTCAGTGTTAACAGCAGTTTAAATGGAGTATTTTATCACATCTCATATGGAGCTTTTGGAAAGATAAAGATGATTTTTTTGACCATCAGAATTTGTGTGGCTCTCAGAGAATTTTGTTCCATGACATTCTTCCAAAGACTTGCGTTCAGCCCACTATGAGCAGAAATAGATGCCCAAACTTCAAAACCTGTCAGGAAACTGAGCCGTGATCTGTAAGCGATCCCTACAAGGCAGTAATTATTTTGCATAAAGGGAAACTAAGGTATAATTTCTCTTTTGACCATGAAACACTGACTGATAAGAAATCAACACTGAATTTTACTATTTATTTTCTAAAGGAAAGGTGAAATCAGCTAGTGTCCCTCGGGTATTAACAGCGGCATCTGGCCACCAAACTGGTTCAATGCTTGTATGAGGAAGAGAGAACTGATGGAGGATGTCAGGCATCAGCTTTTCTACAACAATGAAGAAAATAATGATTACCTAGATAAAACTGTTTCTGACTCAAAATATACAGTGGGCAGAATTAAAAGGAAAGACTCCGTACTGTGTTTCTGTGAACATATTCAGGCATTCAGTGCATGTCTGGATGTTGAGGAGTCCTGACCTCTCTCAGCTGGTCCATGGATTTCAGTATTTAAGTAGCTGAGCAGGAGCTTGCAGGCTCAGCACTTTCGTACATCAGGCCACCTGTTGAAGTGCCTAAATATAGTCCTCTGAGCTTAACCTCAGGCTTGACAACCTTGGCTATTACAAACTGCTGCTGCACCTCCAGCAGTTATTTGAAAAGCAGTTCAAGGATCCCATGGGTCAGGAATTAGCAGCAAGACAGCCCCAGGTCTCTCCGTGCAGAGAGAAAGGCAAAGCTGAGTGCATTAGCAAAATAATATAATGAGATTTGGCAAATAGCTGAAGCGTGAGGAACCACTGTGTTATCACTTAGCGCTAAAGCTGATGCCCAGCTGAAGCTTGCCACTAAAGAGCTAATGCAAACTGAGCTGTACCCACTTCTTCTGGTGGCTGTATCACGTTTAGGCTACCAAAGGATAAAAATCTAACTGTGGTGCATAGCTCAAACATGGAAACTTGTAGAGGCTCTCCAATACTGGATGCATCTCCTTGTCTCTCCTTGTAAACATTGATTTGTTTTGGGAACCTGCCAAAGTGATTGGAGAACAGATTTTAGTGATTAAAATAAATCAGGTAGTTTCTAAATGCTAAAGATGTAATTATTATGCACAGGGATGCTTGCATGTGACCATTTGTTTTTTAAACAAGATCATTGCAGCAGCATAAGTAGATAGATCTCTATATGCAGCTGTAGCGTTATTGAGGAGACTCACACCAGTGTAGTTACTCAACTTCTGCTGAAATGACCCCTTCAATCTTGAAAAAAAAACTTTTATATTGCTAGATCTGCAGAGACATTACATTTGTGCACATTTCTGTGTATATTATGTAAACATCACTGCTACCATTTATGTAAACACAGCCCTTGGATTAGCAATTTCCACAAGATCATCAGGCACCATCTTGCCAATAGGATTAGCTCACCTCATTTTCAGAGTAAGAGAGAAAACAAAGATCTGTGTTCTCAGCACACTTGGTAAGCATAAACAAAAACACTGCTGAAGTCCAATCACTTCTCAATCAAAAAACTAATACTGTTTTTCTGTCCTGAACACCAGAGGACCCATTGAGGAACATGTGACAGAATGCCAGGGAAGAACGTAGTATTATAAAAGGAAAAGCCAGTGCAGCTGCTGTAATCAATGTGCTGCTCTGCTGGGGGGAACCTGGTCAGAGACCACAAGTTCTGGAGAACACTTTCAGCCAGTCTCGATTAAACAAACACCAACGGCACAAGCACTAAGAGTTATTTCCAGAGAGATCTTTGAACCTTGTTGATGGCTAGCTGGCCGCCAACAGCAACCACCTGACAGTCGGCGATGTCCCCCCAGCGACTGCCAAGCACTCCGGATGCCTCGTGTCATGCAGCTGGGGAAACACAGCCTCCAGCCAGGATGCCAAATGCTACTACCAGCATCAAGCAGTAGCTCCCACGTGATGTGTTCACATACAGCTATGTGTGCTGCATACACCTCCACCACGTTACTTCTTCAGACTGGTTGCAGACCTGTCATAACAAAAGCTTTGTTTTTACACCCTGGAGATCGTTATACCTGGAGAAGGTTACTCCTGAGAGACACTCTGCAGTCACAGAGAGATGCTGGACTGTTCTACAAATAACTTCTTTGTTACCAACTTTCAAATGCTAATGTTTTTCTATGAACCTTACGCTTAAATAGAAAAGATGAGGAACACGCAGAATCAGGCTGCAGGACTTTTTCTGTTGCCTGATGGATTGCAATATGCCTAGGATAGAGGTTTTGGTCCTATTTTACCTTCAGTTAATTGATTACCAATTAACCTGAGTTAACTGAATTCAACGCTAAGTGCTGGTCTAGACATGCCACAAATGTTTGTTCCAGGACATTCTGAAGAAAAACCACAAGTATTTGAGTCCTGGAAGAAAAAATGTGTGGAATATCCAGACTAGCATTTGCAATTGTGCTATTAGGTCAGGTTAGTATTGCAATTAATTACTGTGGGGTAAAGGGTACTAAAAATGCTGGCACTGACATTACCTAATAAATCTGGTGTTCCAGATCACCACTGCCAGAAAATTAATTGTTTCATGTCACTTGGAGCTGGTCGGTAGATATGCGAGAATTCACTGAGGTCAGGATATAAGGTTATAATAAATATGTAAATGTTTTGGGCAAAATAAACTTAGCTACACAAATATTAGCAACTTTCTTGTTTGTAATTTCGACATGTTACTTAAAATACTAGCAATGTATTTACATTACATCTTTGCTTAGGTATGTTAATTAACTGAAGCTTAACAGTCATAAACCACCAGGAATGTAATGAAGAAAACTAGTATTTTCTTTACTACCTTTTTCCATACTTTAAAATATTGATGTAAGCTCAGTTTTTAAATTCTTATGCTTTTCCCGTCTTTTAAGTCTCCCCCCTTTGTCTTCTTAAATCTTTGTTCTTCATGGGTGGGAGCAAGCAGCTCCACATCTCAACTTGTTCCAATTAAAGTAATATGATAAAAACAACATTGTAATATTTTCCTTGACTGACATCTTCCAGAAATAAGTGTTATGATCAAATGATAAGCCAGTTCCTGCCCCATGCACAGCACATTTATGTTCTTAGTTGCAGCCTCCCACAGCTCCGCTACCAGCCAAGTGGGATATCTCATGGTATTTGCAGTTTGCACCTAACATTTTATCCCCTGCCTTTCCACAAACAAACTTCTCAGCTTGCTTGTGTTACGTGAAAAAGCAGTGGCAGATGTCTGGCCTTTGGCTCTGCCACAGGCATGTAAAAGTTGCAGGGAGGAGGATGAGGAATTAGCATTATGCTGCTATCTGGGGAATGGGCCTTTCAGAGAGTCCCCTTTGAGTACAGGGCATGAAGAATCCCAAGGGCAGCCACAGCAAAGGGGTGCAGTACCTCTCCTCTACCACCCCCCACAGTGCTTGTAGCATGGGAGCTGACCATTGGAGCCTCCTGCTCAGAGTACATGAACTGATGGGTTTGGGAGGGGAAGCTACTGGAGAGCTTGCCTTGCATCCAGGCTGACCTACAATGCACTAACTCACACATGGAGATCCCACCTGCAGTACCAGCTTCCAAAACTCACTTCTGTCTCTGTCCTATACACGGGACAAACTGTCTCAGAAAACACCTGTACTCACAAGCCCACATGTAAGTCAGATGTGTAAAGAAAGGGATGACAGCATATACAAAGATGATAGGATTCATCAGGTTGTGGTAAGAGTAAGGCTGCTCCATGAGGAATAACAAGCTGGGAGCTGAGGATGACCACCACACAGACAAGGGTCTCACTAACAAGGCACAGTTCTTGAGCAGGGGGGGCAGAGGACAGGATAGCCACAGGCTTCACCAGCACCCCACTGAGCACTAGAAAGGAAAATAAAAAGTCAGGTCCAAGACCAACTCAGGAAAACCAGCAGCAATTTGGAAAGACCAGGAAGAAGCACTAGAAGCAGGTACATCCACAGCCCAAGGAAAGACAGAGAGCCCCTAGACCCATGGGCAGGGCTGGGGGTGAGGGTGAGCATGGTTAGGGCCATCGAAGTCTATTAGTGCCCTTGGGGCCCTGACCACAGGCTCCCCTCCCATCTGGGTGTGTCCCCTTCCTTATAAAAGTGTGGGGCTGGAGGAAGGCTTACTGTCATATGCTTTGGGAAAGCATGCAGAATGTCTCCCTGGGCTTAAGGGTACTGGTCAACTTTGTAGCCCTATCAGCTGCTGAGATAACAGACCTTCTCCTGAAATAGAGTAAAAAAAAATCGTTGCGCTTAATGCTCTGGCTGCTTCTGCCCAAGGTTTTGGGGTGTGTGAGCTGGGCTGATGATAGAAAAGAGCAGAGTGATAGGGCTTCAGCAGGGAAATATGGAAAAACTAGATGAATTTGCAGGGACTGTGGGTGCTCAAGGCAGTTGGTTACTGGGCTGATGAGGTCAACAGTGGGAAAAGGCTCCAAATAACAGTGGTCTGTTTTGGCAGATGGTCAGGCTGTGTTTTCCAGAAAGCTAAACCTGTCTGCCTTTGGTAGCAACTGGTTGGGAGCATGTGTCTGCTTGCCTCTCACAGGTACTTCTGGCTTTATTTATGAGGAGAGCATGAACCTGGTGGAATTGGGCAAGCAGGCTACAGAAATGTGGGAAAGGGACTGCATTACTTCAGTGGTAGAAACTGAAATTAGCAAAGGATGGAGCGTGTGGCATGGGTACATGGATGTTATTGCTGTAAGCAAAACTCTGCCTGGTGTGGGGAGGTAACCCAGCCATCCTGGAGAAAGTTGGTGTGATGCTAGAGGTCTTGTTACAGGATTTCATACACTCGCTGTGAATGAAACAAAAATGAGGTAGAAACTAGTTTGCCTGCTGGATTCGCAGAATCAGAACAGTTGAGGCTGGAAGGGACCTCTGGGGGTCATCTTGTCAAACCCCCTTGCTCAAGCAGGGCCACCTAAAGCTGGTTGCCTAGGCCCATGTCCAGGTGGCTTTTGAATATCTCCAAGGAGGAACATGATTTGGGGTTAGTGCAATGAGGACAGGTGGGTTTACGCTTGGAGGAGACCCATGAGCTCCTTCCAAAATCTGGCTTTGGCCTCTTCAGTCCTTAATGATGGGGCAATTAGTGCCTATTAGGACAATTGGGGTACTGGCAAGATTCTGGGCTTCCCCAGAGTAAAGTGATGGTTATGAAGGAAAGATAAATGATGCTGACGGCTCTTTTTTTTCTGAAAGTCAAGTGAAAAGTGTTATCTGATGCTATTCTTTAAAGCTGTTATGCTTAAACTATACCTGTAATCTGGGTGATTCCTCCCCCCCCCCCCACCACCTTTGAGCCCATTGCTATGTTTCCGTAAATTCAGGGAGATCAGCTTTCTTGCATTTTCTTAGCACTAGTTTCTCACTAGGATGTGAAATTTAAGCATGTTAGTGACTTTGTCTGAATGTTATGCTTTCCATGTGGTTCATATTATAAGACTGGAATAAAGGCGATGTTCTCAAAAATTTACTCACAGGATACAGAAGCATGGATATGCTTGGCTGTTACATCTTTGACAGCCGTAATAATATATAAGCTAACTCGCTGCTTTGTTCCTAGAACTTAATTTGAGATTGGTCTGCAAAAAACCAAATGCTTAATTTAAAATAGGGAGGGTGAGTTTCTCACTGTCATGCCTCTTACTGTGTCCAGATCAGGCTACCTGTTTGATAACCTTTTTATCATATCAAATTAGTAGCTGCAAAAGCCTTCACATCATCTCCCTTGAACGTATTTGCTGCTATGTATGGTTACTGGTATAAACACTTTCCATTGAAATGTGCCTCTTTCAGAAAGAGAAAAGGGGCGTCATACCTTTGGGTGTAGCTTATAAACTTATTCATTCCCATCCAAGGTTTTTATTCAGTGTCTGAGTTTGTGTCATCTGATAGTGGTGCTTCCTGGAGGTGTTTTATCCGTATAAACACACTTGCTGCTTATTTTCTATGCGACTTTTTTAGACCCTGCTGTACTATGAATAACAGGTTATCGGAATGCATCCTCTCACTCTTACCCGGATTTTGATTTCCTCAGATTTCATTTTACCTATAGAATGGTAAATTAGAGCCTCAGTTGGACTCAGCTCATTATGAATCAGCTTTTTTTTTTTTTGAGAACAGCAAAAAAGCGAAGTTATGGGAACATCTTCTTTCCCAGTCATGTTGTTGATAAGCTTTTCATGCTTAGTTTCATAATGCCTAGATATCAGTGGGGAATGGGGTCCCACTGGTGTAAGCTTTTTCCAAATACGTGTTAGAGTCCCTCCACTGAAATGATTACAATAAAATAGCTAAAGTAGACACAAAATGGAAAATAAAATATAAGGAAGCAGATGCTCTTTCTAGAGCTCAGCAAACATGAGAAGTCAGCATGCAAAGGGGGTACAGGGAAGCTGTTACATCCTCAGGTAACTACTGTATGATGCGGTAGTCTGCCTATCCCTGAGACCTGCCAAGTAGCCTCCTTATTTAAACTGCTAGTGCCTCTGCCCTCCAAACATATGGAGAAATATTTTAAAAATCTGGATATTTCTATGAAGATTTTGGTGCTCCCAAAGCTTCAACTCCAAGTACAGAAGCTACAGCTTTCTTAACCTAGAGAAAACAGTTGAATTAAATACAGGCTTTATGCAGCTACTGTGTTGGGAAGAAAAGGAACCAGCAAGGCCTTACTGTGCTGAAGGTGACTGATTTCTTAACTAGGCATAGGGTGCCACCTGCAGCACCAAGTTTGCAGCTGAAAATGGGGTACAATAAAATCATAGCCATAATTGAAGTGAGTGTAATTTTATTGTTTAAATAGCGTAATGGACAAATCCATAGGACTGAAATTGGAGAACCTTTAAAAAAATCTTATTTGCCTCTTATGTGCCTTTGAAATGTCACTGAGAAATTAATGAATAATCAAAATAAGTAAATGAATTGATAAAGCCAGTACATCATTTAGTAAGAAAATATTTTGTGGATTTTTAGGTGGGATATATCCAGAAACATATGTGAAAAGGCATCATGAATGTCAAATATGTATTTCAATTAAATTTATTTTAAGGAGTCCTTAAGAGTCCTTTAAGGCTCCTTAAGACTTGGTAACTTACACTTTGATTGCTATTAATTAAAAAAGTGTATTTGCAAATATATCATGAGTAGTCATCACTGAAATGGATGGAAGCTCCTTAATTCCTGAGTAGTTACATGGGATCTGAGCTTTTCAATAGATTTTGTAGTTGTTTGTCTCTTTATGTGGACAAACTACCATCCCGTATTTCCATACACTTGAAATCTGAGGAAACTGCAGCCTATTACAGATTCAGATTTTAAAGCTCACTTTAAAATACTTACAAATTAATTTTGCGAACATCTCAAACATATTTTACACTTTAACAGAGTAGTGCATGGAGTCATTAAAATAATCTGCAGGTGGAAGCTGATCTTTCAAGAACTCAGAAGAACAAGAAGTCTGCAATGGAAAAGAAAAAGGCAGATGGTGGTAGCAGCTCTGGCATCTTTAGAGTGGTGCCTTGTAACCATCTCTGGCTTTGGATGCAAAGCTGGGATGTGCCTCAGAAAAGCACGGAAGAGCACTAATGTAGTACATGTACATTGTGCTGCAGCTGTGACTCCCAGATGCTGATAGCGTAATGCTAAGGATTTACCCAAGATGTTACAAGGAAACTACCATGCTAACCCTGAAAAACCTTGGTGGCCTTGGGAATTGCTCTGAGCAACTTTGTTTTATTTACTACCAACCTGAGTTGGAGACAATGTTGTTTAAAGGCCAGAAGTTATTTTATCATCAAGGTTCAAGGACAAAGAAAGTGGCCTATATTTTACGACTGAATGGAATCATAATTTCATTTTTTAAGCAAAACAACTTTTTTGCTGCTGTACTCAAAGGAAAAAAAATCTGAAAGCAGTGTATGATACAAAAGCACTCAGACGTACTCCATTTCAGAGACAAACTGCAGTTTCAAGGTTCAAGGTTGTTTATAAAAATACTTGTTGTAATCCACTAGCCTGAGTGACACTTTGTACAAGTTTCTAATTTTTCTGAAATACCATTTGCAGGATTTTTAAAGAAAATAACACTTAAAAAAAGACAAGATTCCTGCTGGCTTCTGGGCTAAAAAAAAATAATCTAAGCTGCGAAAAACACAGTCATTAAGATCATATTGGGAGCTAGGTGTTGTGAATAAGTCAAGAGGACACTGGGGACATGGGTGTTCTTTTGGTTAGGCATTTAGTTTTTCAAATTGAGAAAAAAAAGTTGAAAACTATAATGGAAAATTAAAATGGAAGTATAATTAACTTCTGACATATGGATTGTTTATAAAATTGCTCTCTATTTCTTAACTTTATTAGGCACAGTCAATTTACTCAAAATAAGCCAGTCGTGGTTAACATGGTTATCAAGAATAGAAACACATTTTCTAAGTTCAATTAGTTAAAGGACAGAATGAAGACTCTTAGGTTCTCATTGAAGGATCTGGAAGGGTGATGTCATATTTCTCAAAGAAAACAGTAGGAAAATAATTTTCTGTCACTTCTGAAAAAGCTTTGAAACCATAAGAGTGAGTCTTCAGCTAATACATAGCAGTGTAGCAACTTGCATTTCTGACCCATTATCAGTGGCTTTCAATTGTAAAGGTTCCCATTATGTAGTAAAGGTAGATTTGTGGTAGAAGATTGTGACACTGTTTTTCCCTTTCTGTACTTTCAATTTTAGCATAATGCTTTTTTGTATATATATGTTTTTGCATTATGTTGGGTAATATTCAAGGAACCTGAAACTGCAAAGATTGAAAGTGTAAGATAAAATATTCAAATCTAGCTCATAGTAGTGTTACAGCTCAATCTCTTACACTGCTGGGGGAAATGGGGGGGAAAAACCAAATGCAAGATGGCAGAGGCTTTGTCACTGGAAATACCGTTAAGAAAATACTCAAGGAGACTGGAAGGAAGCCCGTTTTTGATGGTGGATTTCTGGAGGCAGAGCAGCCTCTTCTGAGGTCTGTCTGCAGGAGAAGCAGCTGCTGCTGGTACTTCTGGTAGCTCCTGCCCAGTCTGGGGTCTGGCTGCTGTGGCTCACCTCAGCCAGGGCAAGGGACAGGTAAGCTGGTAGGAGCTGCTGCCTCTGTGTCTCTTTGCTGTGATGGTGACCCCCTGTGCTGGGGTGCTGGTGCCACCATAGGTGAGCCTGCATCGTGAAGTCAGTAGACACTGGGTACAGCTGGTGGCCTTCAAGGTGTCCCGTCTGAATTGGGATTTGAGGAATGCCTCCTTAAGCTTTTGAGGGATGTTTATGAAGGGGATTGCATGATATGATGTGCCCTGAAACACAAGGAATCCCTTTTACCCCATGGGACCTTACAGAGGAAAAACGTAAATTTGTGATAAGGACACCTCAGTCATGTCTGACTACGGTATGATTTGTACACTTGACTTTAATTCCAGTGTACTCTGTGGCAAGGCAGTGAGTCTGCGGTAGGCTAGCAACCCAGCAGGCTTTTATGTTTCTTTTTCAGAAAATGCAGTTTAAGGACTGGCCAGGCAGGCTTGGGTAGCTTAAGCCACTTAGGTCTATGCACCACAGATGGGGAATAATTGGCCTTTATGCCACTTGGCCTTCCCAACGCGCCAGTCAGCAGCAGCAGTGTCCCCATCTCTTTCCTTTTACATTACCTGAGGCACAAGGTGTTCCCAAGTATGTGTGAGAAGGAGCCAGGCATTGCTGCTGCAGGGAATTCTGTTGACTGGGTGTCTAGGAAAAAAAGCATCCCTCTGAGAACAGCTGATTTAGGGCTAAGTCCTAAAATAAGAAAAACTAATATTAGAATCTCCACAAGAGGGCATTTATAAATATTAAAGTAGCATTAGTTTCCAGGGCCTGCATTTGGAGGTGGTGGTAACAATATGATTCATCAGATGCAATTTATTTTCACTCAGTTTTTTATAGGTCTACCTGAGTTCTGAGATAAAAACTCCTTAGCCTAGAAAGGAAACAGCAGGCAGCAAATATCATTCCTCTGTGTTATCTGTAGCACAGAACATGCACGTGTACTATTGCCAGCTCCCCATCATCCTGGTGGGATGGAAAAAAGATCACAAAAAGACATCCTGGGGGTCAGTGCTCCACAAAAACTAGTCCCTGCCCCGTAAATGACATGAGACTGTACTTAGTATTAGTTAGCCTGTTAGAAGTTAATGGCTTTACTTGGGTATGTAAGTATCTACTTATATGGCTTGTTGGGACTCTCACATTCAATAGGGGGGCAGAAGGGGAATTTGATCTCATGTGGTAGGAAAAAAACTAAAGGTAAATGGAAGGAACAATTAGGAAAAGTAGATTGTGAGGTGTGGGAGGGAATTGTAGCAAATCCTGAACAGCCAATATAAAAAGGGACAATTAAATCACTGAAGAGAGGTTAAGAGCAAAACACAATGAAAATAGGTCTCCTCTCAGTATTCTAGTTATAGCCAGCTACAGACAAGTGACCATGTCCTCGACTGTGCTTGCTCCCAGTGGTGTTCAGTGATAGGCATGGGCCCTGGCATGGAGGACAAGGTCATCCTGGGTCCAGTCAGCTTCCTGGTGTCTTCACAGCCCTGTGCCCCTCCATCCCACAGGCTCCTGTTTATTTGCCAGGGCTGTGCATTTGATTGCTACCCCTGGTAGCTCAGCCATGTCGAAGAGCAAGAATTTGGGAATTATAGGGAGAAGAAATAAAGAGAAGTGATTATAATAAAGAAAAAAACTCGCCCCAAGCGGCTTATGCTTACAGAGACTTTACAATTCAGCCATATGGTGCATTCTACCCGTATCAAATGCTTTTTTCTATGCAAAAAAGGATGCTTAAAACCACCAAGATTCAGGCTGAGATCTGCCACAAAAGTTTTCTAAATTGCAATATCTTTTTCTGGATTACTTTTTTAATGGGAAAAGCGAAGACATAGAGCCAGGTGATTTTCCCCTGCCAATAAATACATACAGCACAGGGTTGCTCTGTGTATGTATCTTGTTGATTTGGTGGTTTCTTCTTTAGTGTACAGTTAAAGCCACTAACAGGCTCACAAAACCTGAAGAAAATATTCCCCAGATCCCATACCACAATATCATTACATCCAGTTGTGCAGAAACAGCTCCCTAAAAGGCTTTGCTGTTGGGTCTTTGTTAAAACACTTCCATTTTTATTGCCCCTTCTCCCACCTCATTTGGTTGTTCATTTGTTATTTTGTTAACTTGGAGTATTTAACAGCTTCTGGTGAATATATAGGGCTGACTTGACTTGAGGAAATTAGTTTTCAAATGAGTTTTCATGCTTGAATGATCCCCTCTTGCCAAGAACTTCCTTTGGTGCTGAAATTTTTGTTACTTAAAACACATTAGAAAAACAACTTGCAAGAAATGATCGCACCCTTCAAAACTGCTGTTGTAATACTGCTTCTAACAAATTTGCTGTGGAGTCAAATTGTTAGTATACTTCTGAAAGAATTAAAGTGCATAAACCAAACAGGCTCTCTTTTTTTAATGGGAGGGGAAAGATAATAATTAAGACCCTTGTGTCCCCCTAAGGGCCTCTAGGAGTGCATCCTGTAGCCACAGCTCGTTTCAAATTGTCACAGGGGTGTGCATGTGTGCATGGGCAAACAGGGCCTGAAGGTGGGAGGGAGAATAACTTCAGCACCTTCAAGAAAAAGATGGGGCCAGATCCAGCCAGAGGAGTAATCTTCACCTTGGTTGTAAGCAACCAAGAATGGGTCAGGCAAAAAATAATTTGAAAAATCATCTTAATTCTAGAAGTGTAGTAGAAGGCAGAAGCACCTAGGCCTTCCTCCTCTAGATGAACCTTGAGCATCTGGTGAGCTCTGACCACAGCAGGTTGGAGAAGGACACCAGGGACCCACTGGGCTGCCCCAAGGAAGGGATTATGGCCCTGCTCATTGCTGCTGTCCTCCCCCAGGGGTACTTGGAAGTTGTGATGAACTATAGAACCACTTAAAGAGTAAATGTGTTCTGCCTTCTTTTGCTGTTCTTGCACAATTTCTGGTGCTAAACTAGCACCTTGATCTCCAGAGAACCTCTACAGTGTACACAATTTTAAAAAGAAAATCAATGAGTAAGTTTTCCTCTTTTCCCCTTCAAAATATGCATATTGTTTTAGTTCAGCTTCTTTGATATTTGACATTTTACCTTTGAAAAGGAAAATTCTAGCTTAGTGATGGGATTGGCTACTTGGTTCTTCTAGTTGTGGCAGCAATCATGTTAAACTGACTTTTGATATGGAAATGCTTGCATTTGCATCTAAACTTATTTGGTGACTTTTTTGACTATCTTCTAAGCACCATTCTTTGTGCAATAACCCAAGCACCAAAACTAACTGAAGAAAGCAAGAAACAGTTCCAGAAATTATCTTAAGCACCTGATCCTTTACTGTTTTTCACCTGTTCAGTGCTTACACATAGCAATATTAATATATTCACTTTATCTTGGAACTACTCATGTGTAAATTTAAGTTAATGCACAAATGTTTGCATAGCAGAAATATGCCTTTGGTAGTTATGTCACTCATTAACTTGTAGCCTTTAGTGACATATATGTTATTTCCCATTATGTCTCAGAGTAAGATGCTCAAGGGTCCTACCTTTTGTTTTCATCATGATACAGATTTATGAATACATGCACACGTACTTGATTTCAACACCATGACTAGTCTTCACCATTGAATTTTTTTCCCAGGATGGCAAAAGATAAACAGTCACTGAAGTGCAAAGGCATTCATATATTCATGATCTGCCATGCTTGGGAGCATAGTGGCAGGTGGTGTTGGCAGGCTCCCTCTGCAGTAGCCCAGCATTGCCACAGAAGTAGCCGTTTTGAGGGTCATCAGACAACCTGGAGATTGTGCCTTCAGGTGAAAGTCTGAGCAATTATTCTTGATCTCATATCACCTACCTGCTAGGTGATTTTGGAAGTTTCTTACTTTGGGCTTTTTCAGGAGGCTTCAGTAGGGGCGGACATAAAGATCAGTCTTGGGAGCTAGGTGTTGGCTGCATGAGCCTTCTTGTCAACTTTGCTGATGATGTCAGTCTATGGGAGTAGCAATGATGTGCAGTTTTACTGAGAGGGGCTATATATGGACCCATGCTGTCTGGGCCTATCCCTGTACTTATAGGTCTGAGCATAAAATGTCTGTGTGAATATGTACAAGGAAATTAGCAAAAATGTTGGACCTCGATTGTAAGAGAAAACTGTTACTTGTTCACCGTACAAACTAGGAACTGGAAAGGACAAGAGTAACTAAATCAAAAAGAAGAGGAGTCTAAGTTGCAGAACACAGACTGGGAGACAAGCTTGCTCTTGGTTAAATCTTTTTTTGTCAATTGTAGCATAAAGACCAGTAATAAAATTCTAAATTGTCTCTGGGGAATGTATCTTCAGCAGAAGGTGAGAGAGAGGGTTAATTCAAACAGTTTTGGATTGAGGGAGAAGGGAAAGGTTTTGCTTTTGATTTGATGGCCTGTAAAATGAGGCTTAATTAAAAAATGAGCAAACCATAGCAGTGACAATAGGTGGCAGTGTCACCTCAGAAAAATCCATTTCTTGTTTTTTCACTTTTGCCTGGGATTTCCTCTTTGAAGGGGATGGGAGGGAATAATAACCCTCTTTCACTTTGTGGAGAGCATCACGAGTCAGAAGTCAAGACTATTACTAGCTTTCATCTGAGGTTAATTTTCTTCCCAGCTTTTTTTTGCCATCATCTTGAGGATTTGTGAGAAGATTTCCTACTTGGAATTGACCTTGAATCCTACAGTTACAAATGCAGACCAAAAGCTAGTTTTTTAATACTTGGTCTGTATGCTGGGATTTGAAAGCCTAAGGGGCCCAATCAGCTAGAAAGCAATTCAGTTGATTAAGGGATGAGTTGAAGTGGTTTAGGATGCTCTGCCTGCCTGTCAGCTCTTCTGGTGATTCTTTAAGGTTTCATATTTCCTGGCATTGCAAACAGCAATCTTCTCTCCCCTGCTGCAGTGTGAGACCCTTGCAAGCAGCAGCAGTAGGAAATGTCACTAGGCAGATAAACAAAACTACTCACAATGTTGATAAAACCTGAGAACCAACCTGCCTTCCGGGCTCACAGAGGTAATGCTTTCCCTGTCCTTTTAGTTATAAGGCTAAAGAAAAGGGATGCTCTGCAGCTCTGAACAGGGTTCAAGGCCTCTCTGCTCCTTCTGCTATGGCAGATGTTTTCTCATGTGACCTCTGGCAACTTGCCTAATCTCCCCACTGCTGCTTATCCTGTACAAACGGAGATAGCAGTTTAATTTGCCTCTCTTCAGGGTAAAGCTTGTCCCTCGCTCTGCTGTCCTCTGCTTGAGAAGTTCTGGTATTGAATCAGACTTGTTAATTGTGTAATACGAAAAAAAATTAGCAGTATTTGCTTAAGACTTTCCAGGTTTGAGGGGAGCAACAGAAGCAGAATAAAAGTAGCACATGGGTGAATTCACTTAATATGAAGTGCTTCAGCGGACCAGGACCAGAGATAGCCTGATCCTAAACTGGAAACCAGCAGTTAGATCACTGACCTAGAATATGAAAGATCTAGATTAAATTTTCGCCTCTGCTAGAAGGTGTTTGAAGCTTCCAACTAACAGGAAAGAACACTAATTCACAGGAAATGGGATATTTATGGGAAAACAGGGCTTGGAATCTACTAATACTAATTTTGTGCACAGGAGAGTGAAAATTATAATTTACTTCCATGCTTAGGGCACTGAGATGAGTAATAAGAATTGCAGCACAGGTCTTACCTGCTTAGGCTGATGTAAGGAGTGCTGCTCATGGCTAGGTAGCAAAAGCACCTAGACAGGGTTGAAACTCTCCTTTGTTATCTCTTCTGAGGCAAAGAACTTGGCCTTGGTTGCCTTCCCCTGCTAGTTCACTGCACAAGGCTATATTGGATGAGTCCCTCTTTTTTCCCCAAAAGAATCTGGGCACTCAAATTCTGCATAGATTTTTTTTTTTTTTTTTTTTTTAATTTTTCCTCTCTATTATCACTGGAACAAGTAATACCTTTTTTCTAGGTACCTCCTGGATTGGGGCTAGAGTCAAGGTACACTCTCCAACATTGCCTCTCAGGTAGATGAGAGCCTCTACTTTCAGTGGGCTACCTGTTCTGTACTGCATTCTTGGTACTGGATCCGCAGACGGTATAGAAAGCCCGGGTATCGAGGCTGCTACGATGGCTGATGCTTGGCTGCTAGTGAACACTGAACATGTTTGGATTCTGAATCCTATGGTGAAAGACGTCTTGCTTCACTGACTGACCTGAAGGCTGTAAAATGCTACTCCGCTCCTGTTGTGGAGAACTGCTGATCTGCATGGCTAAAAATTAGACTTCTTGTATGTTCCCCTCTCAGGGTCTTAAAGTTGCTCAGTGTTCAAAGGGAATTAAGTCTCACTGTTGACATGATTGTTTTGAAATATCACCCTGTGGAAACTTATTTGCTATGCAGTTAGGTGAATTCTGGGAAATAATTGAGCTTTTCTCTGGCTGCAAGTGTGTATTTGTTACTTTTATTCTTACAACTGATCTTGGAAATACTTGGTGTGGGGAATTGGCATACCTTGGTAGAGAGAGCTGACACTCACAGGTTCCACCCTCTGGATTCTGCATCATCGGTTGTGCTCTGCTCTGTAGGAAAAAAGCATGTATGAATGTAAATGCCTTTATAATTGTTGCAAAAGTAGCTCTTCGGTAGGTCACTGAGGCATGCAAAGGAGAGAATTCCTGTGTGCCAGGTCCCTGGCAGATAACCTAGGACAACAAACCCATAATAAATACAGAGAACGGCGTTATCTAGCAACTTTGAACAGCAGTGAAATGTGGGATGCTGTAAGAAGAAAAGAATCACTTCTTAGCTTATAAATTTTGGGCAGCTAGTTGTGTGATATTTTAGATATAGCATGATAATTATCCAGACTAACAAGTCTTTCTCCATGTCTGGTGCATATGGAAACTGTATCTCCTACAGACAGGCCTCCTGAGTATTTCCTTCCTTTATAGCTGCCCTCCCTGCAGTCTGTAGAGATTCATTGTGTGATGACTGTTGTCAAAAGTCCCTGAAATACGAAAATGCTTAAATCCCACACCACTGAATTCAATAGGAATTAAGTACCTAAACATATGCTGGGTATCTGAGTTCTCAGAATAGTATTTTTAAATTAAAAATCCCCGGTATAAATATTCAGGTATGAATTAATATGAAATTAATATGAAATGTATGGTTAAGGTATGAATTATGCTATGAATTATGACACATAATATATTAATATGTATATTGTAATTCATATATTTATTATAATTACATATGAATTATGAATATGGTGTGGTACGACTACGAAATCTATGGTTAAATTTGTACCAAGCTCCACTAAGTCAGGTAGCTGTAAAATTAAGAGATGTCTTTGCCCTATTCGAAGCAGAAAAGAGGTAGCAGAAGATAAACCATGAAAACAGGTATTCTCTGAATCTTATTTCTTCATCTGATGCTGTTCAGCTCATGCTGCTGCACTTTCCACCGTGGAGTGGCTACTTGCGGAGGATGAGCTATTTTCCTGAACTGTGTTCTTGTAAAGCACTACTCAGAGCAAATGGAGATGGGGAAGGGTTTCCCACATGGCTGCTCCTACATAAATGCCATCAGCTATTGACACTCTAGCTGGCTGCAGGAACTTGGGATGTCTACTACGTATTCCTGTTGCATAACACTTTAGAACAATTTTGTGGGGTTTTTATTGAACGAGAAAAACAGGAGTAAGACAGCACAGAGGTCAACTTGCTGAAAAATCCCAACTTAAAATCTTTAAAAATATGACTGCAAATAGTCAAAATTATCTGATAGTCTGGCACTAAACAAATGAATTATTCCTTCAGTGTTCAGTTCAGTCCTTTATGACCCCATTCTTTTGCATTATTTTTTAAGAACATATTATTCTGCTTTTTCTCTTCATACAAAGTCTGAGACTGTGTTTACCATATCTGTCAGAGTTGCCCTGGAGCACTTCTAGCCCTATCTAAAATCTTTATATATAAAGGAGAATGTAACTTTATTACACTTTCCTCAGTGAGACAAACGCCATTATAGGTTTTCTTTTCTCTTCCTTTTCTTTTTAAGCTGGTGAGAGGGAAAAAAACAGGACCAAACTTTTAATAGCAGGTTACATTGTGATGTGTATTAAAGCAATATCATTCATGTATTAATATCTATTCTGTTACTAAAAACACAAGCCTTTCAAGAGCTAAATAAAAGTATTCATAATACTTTCTTGGCCTAATACTTAGAAATGTTGGTAAATGATAGAAATATTCCCTCATGTAGTTCATACTGCTAGCTGATAAAGCTTGGAAATCTCCTAAATCTTTACCTGTTCTTAAAAGCAGTATTGTACTTAAAGCAGTGAGCCTTTAACTGTAATCCTCCCTCATTTATCCCTCACTGTGGCCAGTTATACCATGGTAACTTACTGTATGTGGAAAAGTGAAATACATAAGGCCAGTATACTCCTGTCTATGTGCAATTACTCTATTGATGCAATTGTTTGCAAAAAAATAGATGGTAAACCTTTAACTGATCTACCTCTGAGTAAAACTTAAGTGGCAGGTTTGGTAAAATACATGTATAGGTGCCTGTATCTCAAGAAATTAATGAGGAAAAAGAGAGATATTATTAAAGGCTAAGTCATTTTTTCCAAACTTGACATGTAATATTTTATCTTAGGTCCAAGCAAAAGTACAACTAAATATATGGTCCAAACTAGCCTGTCTCAAGCCCAAATTCTTTCAGATCTCCACGTGTCCCCTTCTTCCTGATCTAATCTGCAAACACATTTCCTGTCAAACTACTTTCTGCCTAGCATTTGCTTAGCATTGGTTCTTTCTGTATCGAATTTATTTGCCAATCTGAGGTATTGATTGGGTAAATTCTATAGAAAACTGTCTAAAAGGCCTTGCTGTAAGAATTAAGGGGGGGAGCCTGAGTGCTGGAATAGCCATTTCTATTCATTAATATTTAATTACCTTCTTAGAGTACGTTACAGCTATATGAAGTAAATAGCTAAAGCTGTAATTTCAAGCCTGAAATACATCCAAATACAGTTCCAGGAGAAACTGCTATCAAACCTGAAGTGTATGTACAAGCCGGGTTATGTTGTCTGTCTTCTGCAAATGTAAACTTTTTCCTTTCCATGCTGTTTCCAGTCCCTATTTCTCTTGTTTGCTTATGAAATGACACAGGGTGTTATTTCAATCCAGTAAGTTTTTAATATATAATAATCTTCAACATTTTGTAGAAGCAGAGGTGGTGACACTGGAACTGAACTAGCCTGCCTCTAAAAGATGAAATTCAGATAAAAGAAATCCTGGCTTCCAGTAATCACCAGCTCAGGCCGAAACTACCAGGAAGCTGTTTCAATTGTTAAAACTTAGTATTTATATGTACTGATGGGGAAGATTTTGTTGTTGTTGCTTTGGACAGCCTTAACAGGCTGACTGTTTTTCTGCACCCCAGCTCCCATCTTCTGAATGCTTTTGAAGAAGTATGAGACTATTGCTTTTATGCACGCAGATACCAAATCACTGTTTTGCTGAAAACTTGCTTTTTGGGCCACCAGGTTTTGAACGCTGTAGGGAAGACTTTGTCCTTGAATTGATTCTCTAAGCTACATGCAGGAGTTGTGTAGTAAGTGTGATGGAGTTGTTACTTATACTGTAGCATACATACAGTTATTTAAGTTCCACATGTGACCAAGAGGTGAGGTACTGAAAATGAGCATTTTATTTTGCAGGATTATTTTAATTTCCTTATTACAGCTCTTGATCCATCAAGACAGACACTTACAGTAGGGTTTTTCCATGTTTTCAAAGGCTGTTCTCTCCTGCTGTTTCCTAAACACTTATTCTTCGAGGCCTTTCTTGAGCACCTGTGCAAGAAAAAGGAAAGCTGATTTGGGATTTAGTTTCCTGTTAAGTGAGGAATGGGAATGGCAGGATGGGAGAGGGAAGGAGGGATTAGTCCTTGTCACTATGGCACTAATGAAAGTATGCTTCCCCATAAAAGAAATGTGTTCTGCTTTGAAGTCCGTGGAAGGACTAATGACAGGGAGGAGCTAACTAGTGACGTGTAACACCATGCAAATTTGTATATTTTCAGCTTTAAACTGCAAGTAATTAGTGTCTCCTGTCACTTCCAAGGAGGTATTTTTCTGCCACCTGCTGTGGATATTGTTCCCAACACACCCCATGGATGCATCACACTTCATACTAACATAAAGCCCTTTGGTCTGAGCATGCTCCCTGCAGGCCTAAATCCTAGTATGTGCAACCTTTCCTACAGAAGAGAGTTTGGATGAGGCTAACTGTGCTGAGAGAAGCGTATTTCCAAAGGAGTGCATTTTCAGAGTCTTGGGTGTTTATCTTCTCTTTTGTGGAGATAGCTGGTACCAGTCAGATGGTTTAAAGTCTGCCAGGACCACTAGAGAAGGAAAAACCCCTCTCTTCCATACCAGTTTTGAGGAAAATCATCTGAAGTAAAAGGCAAAAAGAGACACTACAATGCAAAGTCTGCTAGCTGTGCTTCTGGCACACTGTGATGCTTTAGCCAAATAGATGGCTACCTGCTGATTGTCACTTGTTTAGTGAGTGTTTCCTCTGTTCCCTCCACTTCTTCCTTCCCCATTGGAATGACTGTGTAATTACTCCTTCATTTTCATTTTTGCTTTTTGATAGAGGTATGAGGAACGCTTCACTCTGAACCTTTTTTTTTTTAAAACAATTCTACCACATATCTGTATGTGTCCCCCCTTTTGTTTAGGGATGAGCATTTTTTTAAATCAGTTTCCTAGAGTTTTTTTAAAATCAGTCTCCTAGAAACTGATTTCATCCATGCACAGATATACTACTTCTGGTTTTCTTAAAGTGTGAACTTCTGAACTTATTTTCTCTGAAAGTCTTGCTTCCTTTTCTCTTTAGTACCAATTCCAAATAATTCTTTATTGAATTTAAACTCTCAGCTGGGCCTAAGTTCAACCAGGCTTATGAGACTGCCTTTCTCCTATAAAAGGCTTTAGCAAGATTTTAAGAGATTTAAACTTCCCCCACAGTGGGGAAAGAAGAATGAATTCAGAAAGTCTTAGCTAAAATTGAGCAGCCAAAGAGTACTTTGGGGGTAAAGCAATCAAAGAAAGATGACTCTTTGTCTTAAAGAACCATAGGCCTTATGCTGATGGGAACTATAAAACGGTGGCTGCAGTTTCATATAGTTTTTGCAGGTTTTTTTGCTTACTAACTGATTTCAGCCATCTTTTTCCTTTGCCTGCCTTTTCTGTAGTGAGCAAATGCTTCAACTGTTCTTGATGATTATTTTTTTTAAATGCTACTTTCTCATGCATTTTAATATGTTTTAAATAAGCACATCTGTAGTATTTCAGCTGAGAAGCTGTTTAATGCCAATTTGTGCACAAAAAAGTTTGCTCCTCCCAGCCTCTGAAACATTCCTTCTTCTACCATGTAAATCTTTCCACTTGATATTTTACTGAAAGTAGTTTGCCAGTCTCTACATATTACCCTACGTTTGTCCAGGACTCTTTCTAGCAAGATCTGTGTCAGAGGAATCGCTGATTCCTGGAAGCTTCCAGCAGCCTCAATGGAACAGGGAGCAGATTTTGTATATCTAAGGTCAGGAAGGAAAGAAGCCTGACTTCAGTTTACTCTCAGACTGCTGTTGACTTGAGTGTAGTGTGGTGTTGGAGAAAGGCAGGACACTTACAGGAGAGGCATCTTGCAGGTACTTGTCAGCTCACCATTGCTGCCTGCAGTGCTCAGGCTGGTGGAATACAGAAACTGAGCTATCATTCCCAGCACAACAGAGAAACATATGAATTGCTCCTGTACATGGCAACTGGGGTGTTGCACTTGAGGACGACAGTCAAGTTTCTACCCAGCAGCTGGTCTCCGGCTGGGAGGCATGTTGGAGGTGCCTGTTTGGATGGTGGGTATGTTGCAGGCATTTCCTCTGCATCTGGGAAGGAATACAAGTGACTGACTAAAGCTTTTCCTGCAACCCAGGCGCTGCATCGGCTGGCTGGACATGCAGATGGGAGTCAGCTGTCTGCAGCCACAATGCACTGTACACAGTTATTAGGGTCTTCAGCTCCTGTGAAATAATGACTTCAGTCACTATCTGCCACCTGACAGATTGTTGCTGTAGCTTCTCCTCATTGAATCTGCTTTGCTGGTGACAACAGAAGCTACTTTCCTTCTGCAGAAAGGGCTTTGAGTGCTGACACAGCACACAGTCTGTACCATGCCACATTTCACTTCGGGTTCTGTACCACTTTCCCACTGAAATTTTACTCCAGGCTCTCAATTATAGCTGGGAGAGTTACCAACTGTACTGGCACTCTTGTGTCACATGCTTCAAGATCTCCGGCTGGGCATCTTGTAGGAGCTCCTCCAGGCCTGGCACCAGGTAAGCTTCTCAGCAGTGAGGGTATGCCACACAGTGCTCCAGGAGCCTGCGCTAGCCGGGAGCCGCACCATGCTGCTGGCTAGCATGCACACAGCCCAGGGAGGGAGACTGTAGCTTTTCTGCCTCTGGGATGCTTCGATTAGTAGCAGTGATGCAGAGATAATGTACCAGTTCTCCCTATTAAAACTATTTTGAAACCATTGTAATAACTTCTGCAGAAAGTTCCTAATTATTCTTTGGGGTGTAAATGAGTGTCCTGTTTCCCAAGAAGGTCACTAAACCGAGACCATAAATCTAAGTTCTCCTTGTCTCTCTGACCATTGATTTAATAATTCCTTTCCCCTCAGAGCAGCATCTATGGATGTAAGTTTCATACTGCTCCCTTGGAGATGGCTATTTGCCACCTGTTCTGCAAACAAGACAGCAGAGAGATTGCGATTTTCCCTTACAGAACTAGAGTTAAAAATTCAAAAGCTGCCAGAGGTGTAGCAAAGCATCTTGGCCTGTGTGGGTACTCCCTCTCCACCACACTTAACCTTTTTTCCCACCACTCAGCTGCTAGTTGAACTGGCAAAACTTAAGTGTATTTGCTACTGTTGGCACCCCTGCACTCACAATGGCTTTTGAGGCAGAATCCCCCCATTCTCTGTAGTTCTGGCTGTTTCCAAATGTATCAGACTGAACTAATTTGATTTGCCATGAAATCTTAGCACTGTTAACAGACTTGTGGATGCATGGAGCATATCATGGCTAGGTTATATGCAGGAATGTAAACTCCTGCTGCTGTCACGATTCCTCCGATTTAATGTTCAGCAATCCAATTAAACATATATTCATGCAGCTTGCAATTTCAAAATTACAAACCACATCCACAGGCAGAGAGAGAAACTAAAGTTTTAATGCACAGTCCCATCTACTCCTGTACAGGTTAAATATCTGAAAATGTTTGTGTAGCTGTCTAACAATTGTAAATCTGCAGAACTTTCCATTTTTCTCTTTGCCTGCCAGTAAGTGGTTTGTTTTGAATGTGAGACTGAGTTCAGACCCTGCTTGTGCCCAGTGTGAAGACAGGGGTGATAAAAGAAGAGATTCCACAGTTATGTTGAGAATGGTAGATGCTGCTAGGAGCAGCGACTAATGTGAACATTTCAAAAAGCAAATGTCCTTGTCACACTTTTTATACAGTGTATACCTGCCTAGTATCACTAAAATAATCTTCAACAGAGTTGTCCATCAAAGGTTTAATCTTTTGCACCCTTCAAAGGATTTTTTTTTCTGCAGAAAGGTTTAATGGTTGGATGGAGAAGGTACCTTCATGCAGCATGCATCTTCCTGGTTGCTGGGTGTGACAATGGTCTTGTATCTCTTCCAGTCCTGAAGTTCATGATAGGGGCACTGCTGTAGCTTGTGTGTGCTGTAAGGTGCCAAATGGGAGCTAGAATGCAAACTTTATCAAGGCTACTCTCTAAGTCATCACAATCAGATGCTAAAAAGTCTGCATATGTCATTTCCTAACCTGCTCTTATTAAAATCAGTATGGCAAAACCCATGAGAATAAAATTTTTCATTTGAGCTTGATGAGAGTCCCAATTTAGCAAATCCATGACATTTTTTTCTTCAATAGCATTTTAGGCATGCAATTTATATGATTTGCTCAATATATTTAAATTGTTCCCTCAACTAGTTCTAGTACATGGAAACCAGTGAAGCTAAGATTATGCAAAGCAAGCAAGCAATGTATTTGAGTTGAAAGTTACAGAAAAATATAGAAACAGGCTGAAGGAGCTGTACAGCACCTGCCTGAAATAAGAAGTCTTTATTTGTTTATTGATGTTGATCACCCTTGTCCTTCCCTATTTAACTTCTTGTGTGGTAACACCAGTTGACAGTCTCCTGGTTTTAGGAGATGATATAAGGGCCCAGACTGAATTTCTCTCCCTCCCACCTCCCAAGTCAGATGTCTTTATTCTGTGTGAACCCACTTGTAGGTCAATGTATTGAACTTCTTGGATCAGGGAGAAACTATGGGTGGAACAGGAGTAAATTCAAATCTGTGGCAAACAATCAGATCTGGTTCCTAAACAGTAAATAATCTCTAATAAATTCCCCACTTGTGCTACTTATTCACATTGTAAAGTGGCTGGCTGTCACTGGTGACTACCCCTTAAATTCAGCATATGAGCTGGAGTAACAATAGCCTCTCCTAGGGATGCCAGCAAAAAGCGAGACTTGCAGGGTGACAAACTCTTGATGTGGCTTTCAGTCAAAGCCTCCATTTTCTTTCCACATTGATTCTTTCCCTTTTTTCTCTTCCCAGTCTCTTTTACTGCATTTGAGAATGACAGGAAGAAATACTAGTCTTGGAGCCGCCTTCTCCAGTACCTGTGTGAATTAAGAGCAATGCTGAGTGGGTAAAAGGAACTGAGTCCCAATTCTCTGTCACCTTTATACCCTCTCTAGAATCACTTTGCAGAGGTATCATCAATCTAGATACAGAAACAAGGAACCAGCGGGATGTATTTACCATGCTGCTAATGGGCTTGTGCTGTAACCCCATGGAACTGCTGCTGCACAGTCTGTAGGCGCTGGGTTTCTGACACAGCAGCATTGCAGATTTGCTGGCTGGGGTACCTGCTTGATTGCCTTCCTTCCCTCTGGGGGGGAAGTTTATAGCCTGCTGCCTGTTTGTAACATGACAGTTTAGAAATGCCAGAGACTGGAAATTGGATCAAATGTGCCATTCATAGAGTTACAAATGGGAATCATTTAAAGCTCAAAACATCTCCTGCTTTTCCTCCCCTCTCTCTTTTCTAAAGGTCAAGCTATTTGTGTAGAAACATTAAGCCAGCTGTAGAGAGGTTGCAAGACCATTCCAGCTACACTGTGATGTGATTTTTATCTCCCACCCTAACAGGCAATGTCAGTCATAATTAGTGTTATACATAAACTCCTTACTGGGATGCAGGCTTCACATGATTAGGACCTAAACTATGTAGAGTGCTGCTCTTGTGACTCTGTAGTTTCAATTAACAGATTCAGGGATGAAAAACCACAGTGAGAGATGATGGCTGAGGTCAGAGGGGTTATCCTTTTTTGTAGCAGTTGTCATCTTAAAGGAGAAAACACAAATGAAAGGGGGTTTCATTAACCTGACTAGGGAAATGGCTGCCACAGATAGTGTGTCAGCAGGAAAAGCATGGCCAGGCCCAAATCCTTTCCATGACCTTGATCACTGCTATAATCGTCCTAATCCCCAATGGGTATGGTAACGATGTGCAGCACAAGCCTGCTATAGCCTAGCTCTGTTTCATCGGTGAAGCGTGTAAGCAGATTATTACTGGGCTGATCAGTGCTCTTGCCAATCATGAAACTCTTGTTATTTTAGAGTGAAGCACAAGAAATCCAGAAGATGAAATAAATACTGCACAGTGCTGGGCAGAGACAGAAATCCACCATTGTAGTCCAGGAAAGTGACCCTGGATTTCTTCCTTTTCTTTCAAGGGGCATTTAAGCTCTGGAATCCCATTCTGAGAAACTGTGAAGGGATACAGTATTTAAAGGAAGGAAAAAAAAAAGTAAAATACGTTTACAGGTCTGGCATTAGCATTGGCAAAGTAGGTCTGCCTGGGGTAGGAGACTGTCAGCAGTGGCAAGGCACCTACGGGCATGCTCCATACTTGGTCTGTGCCTGAGCTCTGGGGAGCTGGGTGAGGTGACTGCCACGGAGAGGTGTTATTATGGAACTGGCTCACTTTTGGGAACAGTCATTGCTGTCTTGCTTCTCAGGCCCTCAGTAGTATTGGGACTCTTCTCCGTTTCTCTGGCCCTTTTGTCCCCATTTAGCTCCTGCTCCTGGCTGCTTGACACACTGCAGCCTCTCAAGTCTAAGGGGAAGACTGAGATGGTGAAGTTGTGGGGCAACAACTAACTTGCCTCCATTTCTGAGCAGAGTTGAGCCAACCCTAGGCTCGTATAGCTCTTTCTTCACAAACGTGTTTACCTTTATCCTGCAAAACATTAATCCTATTACAATTTTTATCAAGAGCAAAATGGGTGACTGACTGGAATTGCCTTATGGGAAAATGCACAGGATGTTATCCCTTGTTGCAAACATAACCTGCTGGCCCAGTGCTTGTTGCTAGCCAGACTCCACTGAAAACTCAAGGGTTCATGCAGGAAGACGAGCTTGTTTCAGAGAACAAATAGCTTGAGAAGTTAGATTTAGATCCTTTCCTTGCATTGGAGGGAAAAAGACCCACAACCCAAGTTGTATATGCTAATTTGACTATCTTGGTGTGCTTATTTGGCCCACAGTAGTATGAATTGTTGCACCAGGTAAAAAGTCCAAGACTTGAAGGATAATTTCAAGCTGGAGCCCAGAACATGGTATGGGAAATGAGGCTCAGTTGCCCCTGTGCAACATGTTAAAAAGTGAGGAAGTTCCCTACATGCAGACAGAGTGCTCTTCAGAAACAATAATACTACCTCTTCTGGCCTGTATTCTTTTTGTTTGCTGCTTGTGAGACTGCATGGAAGAAAATGCAGTTAAGGATTTGGAAATACCTTCTTCTGTTAAAAAACTCTCTGAATGGATCTCTGTGTATTTTTTTTTCCCCTGCCAGGTTGGAGGTAAAGTCAGAGAGATGGCATTCATTACCTACTCTTGCAAACATGAACATAAGTGTAACTTCAATCAGATGAGAAATCTTAATAAAAGGGAAATGTGGATGGACTGCTTAGTCAGTAAAATTGCTTTTATAAATATAAGCAGAATTGGACATCAGAAGTGCAGCTGCTACTGTGACCACAGAGGCAGGCAGGTAATTCCCAAAATAATTTAAATGTAGTTTCTTTCTGCTTCGGGAATACTTGTAAACTGTTCTAAAATTAGTATTTGTAAAATCATATGCACAGTATCTGCGGGGGAAGCAGGGGGGAAGGATTTTAGCCAGCTTCATGAACAAGAGGCTCATAGACAAAAGGGAATGGGTATACATACCCTAGTATCTTTAATATGACAGTTCTGAATGCTGGGGACACACGACAGTGGCCATGTCTGCATGCTCTCCCTGTGAACAGCAATTTCACAGGATCTCAGGACCATTTGAGTTAGAAGGACCTCTGGAGTTCTCTAATTCAACCTCTTGCTCCCCAACAGGGTCAGCTCAGAGGTCAGACCAGGTTGATCAGGGCTTTATCAAGTTGGGTCTTGAAAACCTGCAAAGATAGAGCCTGCGCAACCTCAGTGGGCAACCTGTTCCACCTCTTGTCTCTCCTTGTAGTGAGAAAGTAATTCCTTATCCACCCGGGCCTCTCCTGGTACAACTGATGCCCTTTGCCTCTCTCATCCTCCTACCGTACACTGCTGAAGAGCCTGGCTCCATCTTCTCAATGCCTTCCTTGTAGGTGCTGGGGAATGCTGTGAGGTCCCCCTGAAGCAGTCTCTTCTCCAAGCTGAACAAGCCTTGCTTCCTCAGCCTTTCCTCACTGGGCAAGTCCTCATGCTCTAGCCCCCACCATCCCGGTGGCCTCTGCTGAACTTACTGCAGCTTATCTATACCATTATGGGACTGAACATTGGACACAGTGTCTGGATGCAGTCTAATGAGTGCTGAGTATGAGGAGATAACTGTTTTCCTCAGTCGACGGGCTGTGCTCCTGTTAATAGAGCCCTGGATATTTTGTTAGCCATCTTTGCTGCCAGGGCACATTGCTGGTTCATATTCAGCTTGGCACCTACCAACACCTCCAAGGTCTTCCCAGAAGAGCTGCTCCCCAGCCAGTCTGTCCCCAGCCTGCGGTGTTGCAAGGGGCTCTTGCTTCCCAGGGGCAGGACTCTGCATCTGTCCTTGTTGAATTTCATCAGGTTAGTGTTGGCTCATGCCTCCAGCCTGTCCAGGTCCCTCTGAATGGCAGCCTTGCCCTTGGGAGTATCAGCAGTTTGATGGGAGACAGAATTTAGTGACTGGTCTGACACATAGGACATTATTAATGTTCTTTTATTCTTATTTATTTGGGTTAATTTATTAAATTTTTGTCCTGCTGGCTTTGTCACAGTTTCTTTTCAATGGAATAAATAACAGCAAGTTTCATATTATGAAGATGCTCCCCTGTTATGGAAAAGGAATACACAGCTGCAGTAAGTATTCCTACTTAGGCCCACTGTGGCCTATTGAACTCCTCAAGCCTACTACCTGGATTGCTTTTCCTTTCTTCTCTCTGCTAGACAGAAGTCTTCCAGGGAATATAAAACTTCCAAGGAAAGATCAGTTAATGTGCATCTTGGGCATAAAGGTGCTGACTTGACCCTAGATTCAAAATCTATCAAGAACAGCCTGATCTTATGGAGGAACAAATGTATTCTGCTTCTCATGGCTGTTTGCATAGCATGGAGCTCCTCTATGGGTCAGGGTCTTCTGCCTGCCATTTCTGCTTCCCTCTTTTCCTTCAGCAGACCAGGAGTGTGCTGGCTGGACGGAAGGGATGTTCATATCTTCTGCTTGATTTAGGTACAAGTTACAAGGCTGTGGCAATTAAGTCATACAGATTGATGTTGCCTGCGTTCTATTTGGGAGAGTCTTAGACCATCAGGGAAGAGTAGATAGTAGTTTCTTGTTCAATCAACTCCTCACTACACACACAATAAGGCTTTGGATATCTCCGCCTTCAGAAATCACTTGTAGGTTGAATGTTAAAATGGAGGGGGAGAAAAGCAAACAATCCCATCTTCCCCTCAACCTTTTACTCACTGATATACACTGATCTACAATCAATGTCACCTAGTGCTGGCACAGAGTGACGTTCATGTATGCAGATAGCTCAGAACTTGGGTTGTTCACATCTTTCAGTATTAAAGCTCATCTACATCTATAAATGTTCACCCTGATGATTGCTCTCTGTCACATGCTTGGAGTGGTCTGCAGTTCCCAGTCTGCATCACCTGGCTCCTCTGGTTGATCTTCAGGGCTATCTCTAAGCAGAATGCCTATGAAATAAGGTTGTAAAATGAAAGGTCCCTCTGCTGTCAACGTGGGTGTACAACTGTTATGTCCAAAACACAGATGAATTTTGATTTCACTTTCTATTTTTAATGGTAATTAATAATTGAATAAGAAAAATAATTAAAAAAAATTGTAATTGCTTGCAATTTAAGGGAAGAACTGAACTGTTCTCTTCCAGCTTGTCTCTGAACACCCTTACTCCCCATTTGGTTCTTGTTAACAGCTGTTCTTGAAAGCCTGTCAGCTCCCAAAGCAGACCCCTAGCACTTGCTCCCCTTCATTAAATGGGAATTAACCAGGTCTCTCTGGGGATACTGAGAGCTGGATGGATTTTTTTCATAAATCTGGGCTTCTTGTGTGGCAATGCAGGGTGAGTGTTAAAACCAAATGACTTAACTGCAGCATTCCTGACTGTTAGGAAGTATCAACCATAATACAGGAGAACAGAACTGAAGTTACAGGTAGAGACCTGCTTTCATTTGAAAGTATATCATTAAAAAAGAAAAAAAATAAACATCTGAAATACATTTTTAGAAAGCTAGAAACAAATGTGACTTTTCTAGTACATTTGCAAGGAATTATATCAAACAAGCGCTTTCAAGCAAACAACATAATGGCCTATTAAAGAAACATAGTGTCACTTGTAGGTGGCCAGAAGTACAAAGTAGGAAGATGATAGTGTCGCTAAATGCTTTTTGTAAATTGCAAGGATGGGTGTTCACTGAAATGTTTTCTGGCTGAGTAGAGATACAAGTGCAGATAGATGGGGGCAGGAAAAGGCAAGAAGGCTGTTTTCCCATCAATCCCGTAATCTTTATTTTGACTCAAGCATCCAAAATTTGTGAGTTCCTTACCGAGGCTTTAACATCATTCAGCTATGAATAGATACCAAGTGAACATAGAGACAAGTGTCCATGTCGGTTTCTCTCTCCCTTTAAAGCAGTGTCCAGAATGCTATACTCTTGCTATCATTATGGGGGAGAACAAAAACAGATTCTGTTTTCTGGTGTGTAGGGAGGAGTTTTTTAGTTGTTATATTCTGATGGCACTATAGAAAATAAAGCATATTTAAAAGTTGTGCTGCAAAATGCTGTGTAGCTTGGGGATATCCCTACTAATTTTAAAGGACTCAACTTGAAAAATCAGGAGTTATCCAGCTGTCATTGTACAGTGCTCTGCACTGACTCATATTGCCGTGTTATGTAGGCAAACTACTCTTGAAGAGGTAACTTGATAAGTGCATCACCTTAGCAACCAGAATATTAACATATTACAGCAGCAAAGTATAGCAGGCTTGTACTTTGATTTCAGGCATAGGAGTTTGGGGTGGTGATATATGTGCTATAGTGCTATGCAGGATTGGGATAAAAAGTAATGGTAAAGCTAAAGAAGAACCAAATGTAATATTTATTGTGTATCTAATGCCTAGGCAGTTGTGGTGACTGGAGTGATTTCAATGTTAAAAAAGTAAAAATAATACATGAGCCAGAATATATGGGCAGATCACTCCATGTTCTCTTTCCACTTCTTTGCCTCACCTTCTTCAATTTTACATTTTATTTCTTCTTGAGCAAAATCTATCATAAGCTTTTTAGCACCGCCTATTTTTTTCCTGTCATTCATGCATTTCATCCAATATGCAAAACATTGCATAAATGGAAAATATTTTTAAAACAGCAAACATGTAGCAAGTGGCAGATAATCTGTCAGAGCATAATCTAAGAGAATAAACAGAGGACTTGTCTAACTGACAGACAAATTCCAGTTTAATTTTTAGGTGGCTTCGTATTTTTCTACATATGGATCCAAAGTAGTGAGCAAACCACTATCAAATGCAATGTTGCCATCCAGGACAGCCCTGATTCACCTTGTTTTCCTGCTTGCTGCAGCTGTAGGTGCATTTTTCATTACTTCCTGAATTTCAGTGTGCCCAAAAAGTATTTTAAATGAGACACTGTCTGAACTTAGAACGTACAACTATATTCTAGTGCTGGGCAGACTGTTAATTCCAATGCAGATGACCAGTTATTACCATATTCAGCTTTGGCCCAGAGATGTGAATGTGACTGACCTCCACTTGTGTAGGATGCAGAAAGCTACTTTTACATCAAACTGTTATCATAGAATCAATGTTTTGGGCTGGAAGGGACCTTAAAGATCATCTAATTCCAACTCCCCTGCCATGCGCAGGAACACCTTCCACTAGACCAGGACGCTCAAAGCCCCATCCAACCTGGCCTTGAACACTTCCAGGGTTGGGGCATCCACAACTTCTCTGGGTAACCTGTTCCAGTGCCTCACCACCCTCATGGTGAAGAATTTCTTCCTTGTATCTAATCTAAATCTACCCTTTTTCAGTTTACAGCCATTACCCCTTGTCCTATCACTACATGCCCTTTTAAAACGTCCCTCTCCAGCTTTCTTGTAGGCCCTCTTTAGGTACTAGAAGGCTGCTATAAGGTCTCCCTGGAGCCTTCTCTTCTCCAGGCTGAACAACCCCAACTCTCTCAGCCTGTCCTCAGAGGAGAGGTGCTCCAGCCCTCTAAGCATCTTCATGGCCCTCCTCTGGACTTGCTCCAACAGGTCCATGTCCTTTTTATGTTGGGGGCCCCAGAGCTGAACGCAGTACTCCAGGTTACTTCAGGTAATTATCTCATTATTTCAGATAATTATCTCTAATTTCAAACTCGGACGCAAATTAAAATGGGCTTGAGCAAACTCTAGAGCACCCAAATGACTGTTCTAAAGCCATATGGAATAGCTTCATAGGACTCCTCTGCTGCTCAGTTGTGAGACAGCTTTATGTTTCAGTTCTGTTTTGCCCAGATCTTCAGAGCTATGTTGTAAAAAACTCATTCTGGCATTGTACTGTCACAAAAAAAGTCTTCATTTGCCTCTTATGAAACAGCTCTTTGTTTATACAGACATTATACTTCTGGAGGCTGGGATCATGCCTGTAATTTCATTTAAATAAAAAGCAAAAAGTGATTTATTTTACATTATTGCTTGTTCACTCCAGTCTTAAACGCAAAAGGCAAGTCTTGAATTCTGTTGTTTGAAGTATGCCTTGGTGTATGCAATAGGCACCTAAAGAAAAAAACTGCTAAAAAAGTATCTTGTATGTGAAGTTTATGACATATATTTAATGCTCTTTTGACAGCCTCCTTAATATTGTGTTCTGGTGATGATACCCACAGAACTCCAGGCAGTTTGACAAACCTGTATAAGATCATCAACGAGGTGCGGATTTTCACACACAGAAGCAGATGCCAAACCAACTAGCAGTTCAGGGAGATAGGCATCAGGAAATTACAGCAGCAGCAGAAATTAAACACTTAGTGTCAGTGGTCCAGTTTCTTAAGTGATGCAAAGTTCTGTACTTGATGGTCACTGTATTATGAAAAAAAAGGAGGAAAAGGACTAGATACTGCATGTTACAGTTGTGCTTTTAAAATAGCCTGGTCACTATGCACTAAATATCCTACAACAAGGTCTCTCAGAGTGGTTAAAATGCAAAAAAAAATCCTACCCTAATGTAGAGTTTTGGTATTTTTTTCTCTGAAACTTTTTGTGCCCTGCCATGTTCTTTAACTTTTTCACAAATATGACTTGCCACTTTGCTACTGTGGAAAGCACTGAATGTGAGACCCAGAGCGACTGCCTGGGAGGCAGAAGTTAGAATGAGGAAGTCCTCTTGGTGTGTTAGAGAAGCAGTTTAATGGAGAAAGAAATTACTGCCCCTACCAGCATAAAATGTCTGGAGATGAATGTAGCTGGGTCATAAGCTAAGAGTAAAGAAATGTTTCATACAGGTTTTCCAGCTCACCTGGTAGTACATCTTAAATAAGGCATCTGTTACAACAAACATTTCATTCTGAAAGTAACATAGGCAGATCCTAAAGGAAGCAGTTGACTTTATTGTTTTACTTTCTGTGGAGCTCTTTTCAGGAAGGGGAGGAGAGAGAACAGCACTTTGAAGGTAAGGAAATTCCTCCCATGCACCTACTTTAAGTAGCCAGGCCCACAGCCCTAGCCATCTTTCATTATTTTCTCTGCCTTAAAAACTTCTTCTTTGCCTCATTCCTCCATCTTCAGAAAGAAAAGACAGTCCCAATACTGTCTCGAATCCTGCAAGTACACATGGTACATATGGGCAAAGTAGCATTTGGTATCTGTTGACAGGCAGCATCTGTTTGTGAAGCAGTGGCTCTGCTGACTTGTGTGACTCCTGTAAAGTCAGGTACACTCTGATGGCAATTTTCCTGTAAGAAAACCTTCCTGTTTTCATTCAAGTAAAGATAAAGGCTAGGGAGAAAAGATTTTTTTTTTGGGGGGGACAGGGGTGCGGGTGGAGAGAAGTGAATTGCATTCACTTGCTTCTCAGGGTAGGAGGAAGGAATAGAAGTTTGAAGGACTGGCATTTTCAGATTTAAGGCTGACCTGATTTTTAATTTTGGAACAAGTAGCAGCCTTCAACTAGCTTGGATGCTTCCTCTAATGACAGTCAGACCACTAATCTGATAGAAATTCTCTGCCTTATGCTAATCCCGTGAAAATCTGGCTAAGACTAATTGAACCTTTTATTTTGAGTTCAGCTAAAGGTGAATTCCCAGGAATCCTGCACTTTGCATGAAGTTGAACAATGCTGCATTGTTGTATAAACAGGATAGCTCCTTGAAGCATGATGGCATTAATTTATTTTTTTTTTAGAACTAATTTCATCAGTGTGAACAGCTTAATTTTTTTTTTTTATTTTCTCACCCAGTGCTCATTGCAGAACAGAAGGCCATCAGAGCTGTTTCATCATTTCTGAAAAACACAGCCATCTTAATTCTGAGTTCTAAACAGCTGTTCTGCCCACAGCCTGGAAACAGGGAACTGAGTACGGACCAGCATAGCTGTGGTTTTATTGATTTCAGTTTTACAGAAGCATTAAAATTGAATGCTTTGTCATGGATCCTTAGACCATCTACTTAACAAGAGTGATAGATTTGCTGAAATTGCTGCCTGTTTCTTTTCCATTTAATCAGTTCCATAACCTGCTATATGTTCCTACTATGACACCTCTTCTTCGTATGAATGTCTGGCTTGCAATAAACCCTGAAGATTTGGGTTCTGTATATTAACTCACATTCTAAAAACAATAGCTCTTGCTGGAATATTTCACAAGCCAATAGCATGGCTAATTAGTGACAAAGAACTACTTGTATTCCTGTACATGTCACTTAGGACCTTTGACAAAGACATATGATAGCTGTCAGAAACTCCTTAGGAGAGTTTAGCAATGCTGTTGGTTATTTGAAACAGTTTCATTTCCCTCCCACTCCCATGTGCATCTTCTACCTTTCCATGTAGTTAGTTTGCTTTGCAAAGAAATTGCATGAAGAAGCATTAAAGGCTAAGTCTACCTTAAATTAGCATATTCTGTTAGGTATTATCCTGGTGTCTCTTGTTTGCGGAGAAAAAGGAATGATCAGTCTATATCAAGTTAACTCTGCTGCCAATAACTCTCTATAAATACTGAAAGATTCTCAGGGGAAATTGAGATGGAAAGGTCCAGAAAAAACCCTTCATAGCAAGAAGTAAGGAACATAGTTTCTGCAGAATTAGGTGCTGTTTAATCAAAGTCAAAACCTAAGACGTGCCTATAGTTGAAAAAAAACAGTAGACTACGTAAGTTGCATAGAAAATTGATGATGAGTTAATCAGAATTAACAGGACAGTTTGACTGTGTCCTCCTGCTTGTTCAGGAATAGACTTACTCTGGAACTGTGGGTGTATATGACAAAACTTTTTTTAAAAAGCATACCCCACTAAAATTCATAGTTCTAAGCTGAATCATGGATTTCTGATTACCACTGGCATGGATATATGAATTCATTATCTGCATTTAATCATACACAAAGAAACCTTGATCTGTGTGATTCACAGCTTCAGCTTTTCATCATAAATTAATACTGATACGAAGAGTGCAAAGCTAAAATTCTTGAAATAATAATCTTTTGAGTCTTTGCCAATGACAATGGTTTCCACTCAGATTATCAGCTTTGCCAAACATGCTGATGTGTTAGGTTAATACTCAGTAAAAAGAGAGTGCTTCTTTGTATGTTATTGGAAAATGAGTTGCTTTGAAACATGATTTTGGTCAATACCTGTTCTTTTTACAATATTTCCCCCAATTTTATTAAAAATTTAAACATGTTCTATCTAATTGTATGGCTATTTCTAGCTATGCTTTTGGAAATAGTTCTGTTTTCACATCTATTTCTTCTTTTATCTCTGAATGCATGCAGTTGCTGTCTAAAGTTCTCAAGCATGCTACATGGAAGGAGTGTATTTTCTTATAAGCCTGTATCTGCAAGATATATTTATGAGTCCCAATAGGATACATTTGGGGCCTAATAACCTTCAGAATTTACCTAGCAAAAAATAAATTATTTACATGGACCTTTTATATTTACCATTGCTCTGAGTCTCTCGTTTCCTCTCTACAGTGTAAGGGAGATGTCTGTAGTTCCTCACTGCATGGAAGAACAGAGGTACTTAATCTTTTCTACAGTCCAGCTGTGGTGGCTTTAGATATCTGCCTAGGCTGTGGGGACCTCTGCACAGAATAGCAGAGAACTAAACTGAGCTAGACCAAAGGTCTGTTTGGTCCAGCATCCTGTCTCTGACAGTGCTAAAATGTCAGAGAACAAGAGCAGAACAAGCTCAGATGTATTCTCAACCTTCAAACATTTTACAAGCACCAACGCCAAATACAGTGGGATAATCACCTCTTTTGACCAGCTGGTTATGCTGTGTTTGATGCACCCCAGGATGTGGTTTCCCCTCTTGGCTGCCAGGGCACACTGCTGACTCCTATTGAGCCTGCTGTGGACCAGCACCCCTGGATCCCTTTCTGCTGGGCTGGTCTCCAGCCACTCCTCTCCCAATTTATACTTGTGCCTTTCCTAGGTGCAGAATCCAGCATTTGAACTTGTTAAATTTCATCCCATTAATCATTGCCCAATGCTCCAATCTATCTAGAACCCTCTGCAAGCCGGCCAAGAGGTGATTATCCTGCTGTATTCAGTGTTGGTGCAGCCTCACCTTGAGTACTGTGCGTAGTTCTGGGCCCCACCATTTAAGAAGGATGTGAAGGTCCTTGAACGGGTCCAGAGGAAGGCAACAAAGCTGGTGAAAGGGCTGGAAGGAATGTCCTATGAGGACCAGCTAAGGCCTTTGGGTTTGTCTAGTTTGGAGAAAAGGAGGCTGAGGGGCAACCTCATTGCTCTCTACAGCTTCGTGAGATGGGGAAGTGGAGAGGGAGGTGCTGAGCTCTTCTCCCTGGTATCCAGGGATAGGACGCATGGGAATGGTTCAAAGCTGCACCAAGGGGAGGTTTAGACTGAACATTAGGAAGCATTTCTTTACCGAGAGGGTGGTCAAACAGTGGAACAGGCTTCCTAGAGAGGTGGTCGAAGCCTGTCAGTGTTTAAGAGGCATTTGGACAATGCCCTTAATAACATGCTTTAACTTTTGGTCAGCCCTGAATTGGTCAGGCTGTTGGACTAGATGATCACTGTAGGTACCTTCCAACTGAAACTGTCTATTCTAGTCTAACATTTTAGCTTAGGGGTTCTATGCATTTATAATGTCTCAATGGATTTACATCAATTTTTGATGTAAAATTTTAAGATCCACCACATACCATGGTAAATTCTATAGCTTAACTACACACTGTGTGAAGAATCAGGCCCTTGCGCTTATTCTGAACTAGGCAACTGGTAGCTTCATTGAAGGCCTGCAGCCTTTACATTGAGAGGAGCAGGGAGCAATTGATTCCTGTCTATCTATTTCTATCACTATACACAGATTTTACAGACCTCTGTCATGTCCTTCCACAGTTGTCTCTTTTCCCAGTTGAAAAGTCCTAACTTATACTGTTTTTTCTTTTGGAAACCATTGCATGTTTTAAATCATCATCATTGTCCTTCTCTGGAGGGACAAGGAAGGTCAGCGTTGTATATGGTGTTGTCATGATCACACACAATTTGAGAATGAGAGTATCCATTTTGGTATTCAATCCTTTCCCAATAATACCTAGCTTTTCTGACCACTACTGAGCATTGAGTTGATAGTAACCCCAAGACCACAATCTGGTGGCTGGAAACCCATTGTTCTATATGTCAATATAGGGCTGTTTTCCCCATGTTGCTTTAACTGTAATAAAGCTACTTTATTTCTCAGCAACTTCATGAGAAAGCTCAGACATGCTTGCTTTTGTTTCAAGGGCTGAAAGTCAACTGCAGGAGAAAATCGGAGAGGAATCCTTATGGGCACAGGAACTGAGTTTAAGCCAGTTCTATATTCTGTAATCTCCAAGGGGCGTCGTATTAGAAAGTCTGGTTTTTCTTTCTGGTTTTTTTTTCCCTCTCAAAACTCTGAACTTTTGTTATGCAGCCATGACACTAAATGGTGCCTATGGGCAGCTGTCAATCTTTTGCTGCATGTTCACGCATTAAATTTCATGTACTGTTAGAGGTGAAATGCTGTCATTAAGAGTAAGCAGTCTTCCCTTCTAGTGTATTGGATACAAAACACTGAAAAACAAGGAAGGGAAATGAATATTTGAAAAAGACGCAGGATTTAAGCTGTGTTAGCAAAACTTCTGCTGAGCAGTCAACCTTGTCCACCTCCATCTCTGCTCTTCTATAATGGCTAGGCCTTCAGAAGTCTACTCCATTTTGCGTTGAGCCTTGCTTTGTAGTACAGCTCATGTGTAAATGACAGATTTTGTGCCTTTAATGTCAACAAATCTGGAAGAGAAGCTATAATTTTGAGGAAGACAGACACACAAAGTTGCCAGGTGTGTTACTGGGACTACTCCTACACTCCTAAAAGTTGGTCTGCTTTATCAAAGCCCCATCCATGTTACAGATGTGTAATTTTAAAGTGTGGGGGAAGAAGGGGAAAAGATAAGGGAAAACAAAATGTTTTACTGGCTTCTGGAAGTAGACAGATTTTCATAAAATCTCATAAATAGCGCTGTTCCTAGCGTACGGACTTGCAGAAAGCTTTTTTTTCTATTCCTGCTTACAGACATCTGTTCACATTTCCTGGTGGGAATTCTGGGATTTAAACAGCCATCTGCTTCCTACTGTAGCAGCTCAACAACAAAAGGAATTTTCTCAACTAACAAATAAAAATCTTTGACTAATATAAAGGCACTGTTAGGAACATATGCTACTTTTTCCTTTCAACCTTAGTCAATATATTTTTTGGTCCATTTAGATTACACCAATTTACCAAAACAAACTGAATAAAGTGTTCAGCATCTCACGCAGGGAATCAAAACGCTAAATAAAGCTTCAGGTGTGCTGCCATTGTGTACTTCTGCATGAGCATGTTGCTGAATTCTGCAACCTAGTAAAGATGAAGAAATTCAGTGGGGTTGTACCACAAGCCTATTTGTTTGAACAAGACGGGGGAAAAAAGTACATGGCTTTTACAGCAGAAAGCAAACCAGGCCCAACCTGCCTAAGCAGCACAAGGCATCTGGAAGCTGTATAGCTGTCTGTGTGTACCCTTCCACTTAAGCCTAACTGGTCAGCATGAAGTATGAGGCTAACAGGGCTAGGCAGTTAGACAAGAGTACACATCCTTTATGATAGGTTTATGGGCAATGTGTTGTGTATTAACTTCCTATAACTGGTATGTACTAAATACCATGTTAAAAGGGTTGGTCTTCCCCCTTTCCCCCCCGAGTGCATTCTGAGTATTATTGACAGTGCTTTGTATTATATGAATAATCATATTACATGTCCAAGATATCATCTTTCTCTGAGCATTGAAGATCTTCAAGGATTAATTCTGGGACTGATCTCCATTTAAAGTATGTAGCATATGCATTATATATATATTTAATGAACTGAAATGAAGTTGGAATGTACTGTCAATACAGAGGAGATTAAAACAGAGAAGAGCTAAGATCAACTAGAAGAACATAAAGTGATAAAAAGGGGATATAACACAAGGTCATGAACAAGAATTTCTGCCACGCAGTACGCAGTAGACATTTATTAAATAGAAGCTATGTATATACTTATTAAATGATTCTGATTCTGGGACACAATTTTAAGTTGCACCCAAACATGTATTTCCACTGATCACATACAGAACATCTGTGAGCCTTGTAATGTAGCGTGTATTTGTTTTGTTACTGCACTCGGGAAAGATATATTCCAAACAAACTAGAGAACAGAGAGAAGGCTAGTCAGAAGAGTGGAGCCTCTGACTTACAGGCAAGAGTTAAAATTAAGTTAGCACTGGCTAAAAGGAGGTTAAGAAGAGATGGGTGTGCTGTCCATAAATTCAGCAGGAAACAAGCAGCAGGGAGAGTAAACTGTGAAGTAGCCTGAAAAGTGATGTTGGCACAACAGCAATAGGTATAAGCTAGCTATGAAAATAATTTATAAAGTATATTAGATTCTGGAATAGCTTTTCAATGGAAGTGGTATGAACAAAGAACAACCTTCAGAGAGACTTCAATCAGTTTATGAATGGGATTAAATAATGTATTTTATAACACTGACCCACAGTGGTTTCCCATAAGAATTTGGGGGAGGTGTCACTCCGGCTCTACTCTGCTGTGGAGAAAGACTGGAAAATTCTTTGTGATGGACTTGCCTTCAGGCCATGAAGATGCATAAGTTGTCTGTTGTTAAGTTCTCTATCATAGTTTTCAACCTTTCTCGCCTCGTGTTTTCTTTTTTTCTTTTTTTTTAATCTTTTTGCAGGCTCCATTTGCTGCTTATTGCTCCATTTGCAGTTACTTCTCTTCTCTCCAACAAACATGCCAAACAAACCTTGTAATGTATCTTCTCTCCTCCCTGTACCTGCTCTTCTTATCCAATTTAGCAAAACTATTAATGTGACTGGTATGAGTTTGCCCATCGCGAGATGTGTCCAGCTCTGTATGTGCAACTGAATTGTTTGACGATATCCCCTGCAAATGTCTTTTGCCTATGTCCCCTAGAGGATGTCCTGAATCTTCTGGGGGTGGGAGTCCCTCTTTTAAGAGATCTATAGTGTCTCTGTATTTCTTCCACTTCTGAACTGCACACTTTTAAAGCTACCTTATTAGCTACCTGGAGGCTAGTTTAACATCTTGCTACATGACAATTATCCAGATAAATTCTTGTTTTTAAAAGGGCTTATAAGGGCCAGTAAAAAAAACAGGGGAAAAAAAAAAAAAACCAAAAAACCTTGTGAAAATGCTGTTTATCATTTTGCTATGGATTTAGTATAATCTGCAGATTTGCTATGGATTTAGTATAATCTGCAGATCATCTATGTCCAGAATTCTTACAAGGCTGTTGATATTCTTAAGCCATTTGTCCTGTTAACATGAGAGACCAAGTCTCCTGGTGTTCTCATTGCAAGTCTGTAATGGATTTTTCTCTGGGTAATTCTGGCTACGAGTTTGGGGGACCAAGCTTCCATATTAAATCTTATACTCTCGTCATTGTGGGTAAGTTTCTGTGATACAGATCCATACTTCATCTTACCTATACTCGGTGTTGGTCCAAAAAAATGAAATGAAGCCCATCTTAGTATGCCAAATTTTAAAAAGTGTAAATTTGTGTAATTATTGAGGATAAAACCCGCAGTCCACCCATTTGCTGGACATGTGCTTGGCATACATAATCAAATTCAGAATCTTGAAACACAGTGAATGCTATCTAAATAAAGTCTTTTCCATGACAAATTTCAGTAAGTCTGTTGCTACAGACTACTAGTGGGGCACAAAGATTAGAGTGTCACGGCCAGCCTTATGTGAAAGGTCAATTGAAGAAAAGTATTTTTCTGTGCTCTCAAATTCCCTATATGCAGGTCATACCATTACATCTGTATGCCCAGGTGGGATTTAGTTTAGGTTTGTGTTATCACTCCAAAGCGTCCCATTGCTAGAAATTTCTTAATATGGTCCTCTTTCCAGATCTACTTCAGTTATGAGTGACCCTAGCTCTACCACAAGAAGACGACCACCTTAGAGAAGGGATATGCTTATTCTACTTGGAAATGGGCATATAACCTAGAGTTTTGAAAGTAGCTCTTGACTTCTGAGGAGTTACCTGGCATTTTTTAAAAGCACTGAGTCCTTCTAAGATCTGCTGTTTTCTTACCCACAAGACCACCCAGAAATCATTACTCATTTTTAAATCTTGGCCACTGTTATTCACAAATTATCTTCCTCTCTGTCCACACAAAACCTTATTAAGGTACTTGAATTATGACAACTGGCACAGCTTGTCAGTCAGAAGACTGTTCACTCTGGAGTCACTTAAAACCAGTGGATGTTGGCCAGAGGGTCTCAAGAATACACGCGAGCCCCCTTCCACTGGTATTAGAGCTAGAAGATTATGTACATCTCTTGTCTAAACTCTTTGGTGTTGAGCCTGGCGAGAGGAAACAGGAAAAGTGACCTTTTTACTGCATATATAACAAACAAAAATATTTAGGAGGGAAATGGTATGCATCTGTTTCAATAAGCAAAACAAGACAATTAAAAAGGAAAAAAAGGCCCAAAAGAATTAAAAGTACCATTAGATGAGACAAGTCCAAGATGATTCTGGGATCCATGTACATGCACACAGACCCTGACACTGAATTCTGAGTGGTTACTAGAGATTAACTGCCATTTCAAAACCACTAAAGTTGTCCATGCAAATCCACATTTAATATCCTACTGAGATGCATTTAAAACCCATTAGCAAGAAAATGTTCATATGCCTCATAGAAAGGACATGAAAAGAGTAGATTTTTAAAAAGACAAATCCTCACTGATTTTGCTGGGAGCTTGCCTAAGGAAGGACAGAGAAAACATTTCACCATCCCTGTCAGTACTGGTGAATGGGGGCAAAGGGCCAATCTTTTCTGGCAACCAAGACTTGGCAAAGAAGCAAGCCCTTGAATTCCTTCATCTCAGTGGGGCCTAGAAAGCTGCTGCCCCTACCCAGTTAAGCAGCTTTTTCAGTGGAAACGCATTTACCTAGCTTTCCAATGCTGGAACAGTCTATTCAAGGTCTGTCTCACGAACAGGTCAGAATATGAGGTCATACGTCTTCATCTAGTTGTGTGTGAATGCTTCCCAATATGTTTTGCTGAAATGTCTAGGGCCTGATCCCTTTCCGGTGATCAGAATCTTTTCATTAGTCTAAGCAAAGGAGGTTTGACTCTCTTACTGGTTTGTTTTTGATGCACCAACTCAATGGAAGAGGGAGGGTCTCTTACAGTTTAATCAATTTATTTGCTATCACCGTAAGGCTTACTTGTCTCCCTAAACCCAAAGACAACTTGCCCTCTGCTTTGTGTGTGTGTTTTTCGGTACATGACTTCTTATGCTCCGTTCCTAACTACTTTCCTTATTTTGTTCTTATGTTCCTTCAGTGCTCTTAAGTATGGTGCTATCTCAATGTTACGGTCTCATTTACTTTATATAACCAGCATCTTTGCCCCCCCACTGTTTTAACACTTCTCTGACAGGGACTTATTTTATCTATTCGGATATCTTTCTTCCAATTATTCTTGCCCATATGAATTTCTGACACAAGAAACAAAACAACCTTCCTTCCCTCAACCAAACTAAAACCAACTTCAGGAGCAATCTGGACTTTAATTTTATAAAACTGCAAAGACAAAATTTAGTGTTGTAACTGTTAGATCGCAAAATATACTTGGGCTGCTACAGAAATGTAAAACATGCCCTTGACGCTAGAGCTGCATGAAAAATTGTTTATGTGGCTGTTTTTCTGTTTGACCATTCAAATCAAAACCAACAATGGAACCCTACATAACAAAATGAAATGTCATTTTGTTTAGAAATGTAACGTTCCAATCCAGAGAGTTGAAAGAAAACCAAAAGAGAAACAGGTCTCACTTCTTGGAATCTGGGGTGGGGAGGGGGTTGTCTCTTCACTTTTTCCTGTCCAGGACTACAGGAGTTGTGCAGGATTTGGGATGAACACCATTGCTGTGGGCAAGACAGTCTTGACTTCAGGAGTTTCACTTAATTTAATGCCAATTAAGAAACTTTAAGTTACTGATTTGGGTATTGAAAAAACCCAAGATGATAAACAATTAAACACTTACAGAAACATCTTTCTTCTCCCTTCCCCAGGCTCAGTTTCAGTCTAGTATCTGTCCTCCTCCCTTTCTAGACTCAATTCCTCTTGTTTTCATTGCGAGTCATGTTCAGGTCCCTCTCAATTCCCTCTGTGAGGCAACAGGTGGCGCTGGAGGCTGGGGTCACTGCATAATGGCTTCTTTCAGATGCTTCTTGCTTCTTACTCTTTTTCACCTCCACTGCTCCACGCATCTTACTTACAAAACACAGAACCTGGAAGGTTACAACAGTTTGAATATCCATTACAAACTCCACCCCTTATTTCTACACACTAGACTACATAATAATCCAAATTTGCATTACAAACTTCTGGCCTTCTCCGTGCAAGGCTCACAGCTAAGAACAGTACAGCAGTTTGATTACGCATACATTACAAATTACAGAATCACAGAATGATAGGGGTTGGAAAGGACTTTTGGAGATCATCTAGTCCAACCCCCCCACCAGAGCAGGTTCACCTAGAGCAGGTTGCACAGGAATGTGTCCAGGCGAGTTTTGACTATCTCCAGAGAAGGAGACTCCACAACCTCTCTGGGCAGCTTGTTCCAGTGCTCTGCCACCCTGGAAGTAAAGAAGTTCCTCCTTATGTTTAGGTGGAACTTCCTATGACCAAGTTTGTGCCCGTTACCTCTCGTCCTGTCAGTAGGCACCACTGAAAAAAGACTGGCCCCATCCTCGTGGCACCCACCCCTTAAGTATTTATAAACATTAATAAGATTTCCCCTCAGTCTTCTCTCCACACTTTGTCACTGCAAGGGGGTATCTCCTTGGCAGGAGCAGCAGGATCAGGCCATCACTGATCCCAACCTCATCTTGCATTCCTCAGGGCAGTGTTTACAAGGGGCACAGCCCCCAAGTTATGTAGACCAATGCTTTCTTAAAGCCATCACCTGCATCCCAGCAGCATCAGTTTCCCAGCATTGCCACTGCAACAGCATCTCCCTGGGATGGTGGCCATATATCCCGCATTTTTGTAATTTCACTTTCAGCAAAGGACTGATGGGTGGTCGCACTCTGGGGAGCAGTTTCCCATAGGTCTGCTCAACCACTGTAAGCAGGGCAGCCTGAAAGGGCTCAATTTTCAAGCCTGTCGCTGCCCTCTGTTTGCCCACCCGAGATGCTGGGGTGCTCCTTTGGGCGAGGCATCACCTCCCTCCCTCCCTCCCAGCTCTCTGGCTGCCCCGGCAGCAGCCCGCGGAAGCTCAGCGCCCGTCGGCGGCTGTTTCCGACTGGCTCCCCCGGCTCAACTTCAGCACGACCCCCCCCCTCGCTCCCTCCTGGCCTCCACCCCCTGGTTGTGGCGGCGCCCCCCTCCAGGCCCTTTCTTCGGTGAGAGGACGGGCGGCGGTTTCCTTCTGCCGCCTCCTGCTTCTTACTCGCTTTTGGTTTTTTCTTTCTCCTTTCCTCCTACTGCTGCCTTGCTGCTCCTCCGGCCTGGCGTGGGTCCTCTGTGGGTCACGGCCCCATCGGGCCTGCCTCCGCCCCGTCGCGGGTGGGCCGCGGCCCCTCAGGGGTGCCCCTGCCCCCGCGCGCGGTGCCCGCTCTCCTCGCGCGCCACTCGGCGCGCCTCCGCCGGCTCCTCTGATTGGCGGAGGGTCTGAAGCGCGGCGGAGGCGGCTGCAAGGGGCTGTGGCGGGCGCGAGGCCGCGCGTGGCCTCCCCCGGCCCCCACGTACCCCCGTCGGGACCGCGGAGAGCCGAACTCAAATCCCCGAAGAGGACTGTGGTCCCTGCAACGGGGCGTTCCGTGGTGGGGCGCTGGATACGGAGACTGTTCCGCCTGCAGTAAACACTGACATACCCATCGCTCGAGGGAGGGTGAGCCAAACCGGGTGTCCTTAGTCGTTAGAGTCGGAGGCGTCTCTGGCTTCACGGTCCAGAGGATATTCTTGTGATCTGAGAGGAACTGAGGGCATCGACAGGGGAAACTGCGGGAGCCCTCGCTTAGCAGTGGTGCAGAGCCAGGTACAGAAGACCCTCACAGAAGCAAAAACGTAAAGCCCAATATAGAGAACTGTGCGTACCGCGATTTCATCTCAAAGGCCCACTGGAGTGAAAAGGGAGCAGTTAGGCAGCAGTAAAAGGAGTGGAGGAATAGTCGATGAATTTTTTTTCTCAGAAAAACCCAACACCTTTAGGAACAGTCTATACCTGTGTTTTGCTCTTGCAGTTTTGTAAAATAATTTTTTTTTACAGTTTTTCGATGGCGAGATACTTTTTCTCACTAGACCTATGTACTGTTGGTAGCTCCGAAGTGATTCCTGCTACTACAGACTACAATATAAACTGCAGAGTAGTTTTGTGCAATTTCATTCCCCGTCTTGACTCTTTGAGAGGCAATGACAAACTGTTTTCTTGACTTGGCTGGCAACAGAATTGGATCCTTACTTAGCAAGAGTGATGTAGTCACTCTTACTGATCTTATTAGCTTTCTTAGCAATTCATGAATATTTATGCCAACATATAAGCTACACAGTTCACTCTGTTCCCTTAGAAAGTTTTATAAAATTGCACAGAGTTCAGTGATTTGCAGGCATCAAATATGGCATGTTTTTAACCTCATGTATTTATGCTGAGTAAGTCTGCAAGTAAATATACAAGTGGTATGCTTTAGCATCTCCCCTTTTCTGTTTTCAGTTGAGTAGGTTGCCTAGAAGTGGACTTGCTGTGGTCTGAACCTTAGTCAAATTCTGATTTGCCTAATGAAAAAATCTATGCTGTCCCCATAGGGAGTCTCCAAGGATTGGAAAGAGAATGAATTTTAGGCCTGCAGCAGGTTTTTGCTACTGTTGATATAGATTACTTCTTTAATCCCGATACCTTTTTTTTGAGAAGGATTTCAGTTGTTTGAAGTTTCATGGCAATATCTAAATTGGGAACTAGATCCTTAAGCACATAAGGAAATGCCGCATATAGCTGACTGAGGGCAAGTATTGTGAGTGTGACTCCAAACCATTCCTGTACGCTCATCCTTGTGCATTGTGGAGTTCAAATCATCAGCACTGAACTGAAGGGTTCCCCATATATGCAGCACTTGGATTAATATCTCCCTCTAACTATCAATAGGTTACTTGATTTGCATGCAGCTTTAGAAAATAATGTAACTTTGCATATGTGTGAGCTGCAGACTGAAGCTTGTAAAGTGTGTCAAACGGCCTTCAAGCTGTGTTACAGACGTCATTTCCGGTACTGAAGATACCACTCCACATACATACTGCAAAAACAGCAACAGCAGTTCCCTCCATCTGCACTGTAGTGGCCTTTCTGCTGTTAGAAATGCCCTTATTTCTACCCGAATGCCTCTTCCATCAGTAATTTTTGCTGGGGTGGGCTCTCATAGGCAGGTTTCTGCCACAGGTGGTGCTGAGTCATGGCCTTGTGAGTTATACTTAGGAGGTTTTTGTTTGATGTAGGCATCTTCTGCTTAACTACTGGGGCTGAGCTCAAGCGATTAAAACTACACAATTAAAAAGAAAGGGTAGCTGGGAATGCAATCCACAGAAGCTAGCCTGCTACTGTAGGTTTCACAGCTGACTGCGTAAGTGCATATCTGATGGCAAATGTTGCTTTGAGCTCTGTTCTCTGCTGAGCCATGGCAGTGATTCCATGGAGGCTTGCTTATGGGTCTTTATTAAGAAAATTAAAACAGCAATGTTCTGACTACTCAGAATCTGCCTTTGCAGAAATGAAGGAGATAACGAGGTGAAGAGTAACAGGGGGGAGTAAGATGCTGTGGACTGCTGTGGTGATTGTTTCTCAGCAATGTCATGAACTCTGTCGTTCTACTGCTCCATAATAGGGGTGAAATCCTAAAATGCAGGGAATTCTGACGTCTATGGTTCACAGATTAAAAGTGATCTTCGGGGTGGAACTGTGAAATGGTTATCCAAAGGCCGGGGCGGGGGGCAGAGAAAAGCAGTAGACACTCACCTCTTTCCAGGAACCCAAACTTGCAAACTCTAAGATGGCTGGTAAATATGCCAAAGTCTGTCCATTCTGTCCATTAAAATGAAATTTTGCAAAATCTCTGTATAACTATACAGAATGTTTAGGATAGGCCAGGCTGACAGAAGGGAATTCAACACAGAGGCTGGAGGAAGCATTAGCCAGGGAAGATGAAGAAGCAAGAGGTGATGGTCTGTATTGATGTTCTGAAAGAAATGAAGAAGGCACTGCAGATCAGTTCAAAAGGTAACAGAAAAACATGAAAATTCAATGTATTTTACTTGTTCAATTTATTTTACTTACTTTTGCCTCAGTGTTATTAGAAATACATTTTAATCTCACCTTTTTCAAGGTCACAGTGTATCATTAGTCTTGATGAGAATTCAGGCATTGAAATGTTTTCTAGTTGCCCTATCACAGATGTTACAAGATGACTTTCCTATGGACTGTTGCAGAGTGTAGTGGTGCCCGTTAAAATAATCTCCTAATATATCACAACAGATTAAAAACCTGGAAGACTTTCTGACCCTAATAGTAGTTTATGTGCACTATTGTCTGAGATATTGCAACACTGTTTTGATACTAAGATGAGAAATAATGAGTAGCCTGAGAAGAGGAAAGACTTCTTGTCAGCCTAGTTCAGAAAAGTACATTATAAACAGGAAACCAAAAGCTGTTACTTTACAGGGAAAGGATTGTTGGAAACAATCCAATGTTGTTCTCATTTCTTTTGTAGTGAAGTGGATAATGGTAATCAGTTTGCCCCTTTTTAAGTCATTATTGCCTTTGCATCTATTCTTAATTATGTGTTTGGAACCTGTGAATCTATCTGATGAACATTGAAACTGTCACTTCCATTAGTGGCAGCTGGAACTTACACCAATTCACAGTAAGCCTACTTCAATATTAATTCAAAAAGTATTTTGCACTTCTAGCAGGGGAGATATGGAGAAATTTGTCTGAAAGCAGAATTTTAGTAGCTGAGTGTGTCTGGGTTGTCAGATGGTAGCTTGCTCCTAACCTGTCAGTACAGTGAGGACCTGAAAGTGTAATGTAGTTTCTCCCCTCACCCACACATATATTCACAAAAGGACATATGAGTCAAATGGTGTGAGGAAAAGCAGTAGAAAACTGTTTCAAAGTCATACCATAGACAGTCCATCAGTTGCTAGAGTTACTTAAGGAAGCGATGACATAAATGCTGCATTTGGCCTCTGATCTTTTAATGCAAGCTCCTTTAAACAGACTTTAACCTTCTTCCTTTCCTTTTCAGTGTGTGTACTTATGTGTGTTTTGCTCTTCTTCTACAGTGACTTAGAGAGCTTTTTCCTCCCAGGAATAGCAGCCACTACTTCATTCCAAAAAGCCTAAAGGAAGATCCATTGCCATGAGTTTTTGGACCCAGATACATGGTGGGAGAAAAATCAGATTGTAGGAGGGGAGAGAGGGCTTAGAACTAATTAGCTTTCTTGAAAAAGTGTCTTCCAGGGATTCTTAAATTAGATGTACAAAATGATCCATTTTATGAAAAATGAGGCTTCTGTGAATACTTATGGCTAGTGAGGCTCTCTGAGCAGTATTGGTCACACTCTTTGATCTTAGAGATGGAGCAGCTGGGAAGCCTTACCAGCTGGAACACAGGGCGGGTGAAGTTCTCCTTTTCCCTGCACTGGGAAATGGACTGAGGCAACAGAGAAGAGCACTTTGGTTAGACAAAGAGAGCCTTGGCACTGCACTTAAGATAGCTTTTTTCTTTCAATTTTCCTGGCAAAACTAAAAAAAAAAACTAACAGCACAGCAAAATAATATTTTCTGGCAGTTTTTGGGCTAAGTTCACAACTATAGATCCAGTCTTATGGCAGTGTAATTTAACTGATGATTTCCAGCAGTGTGATAGTGGAAAAGTCAAAGCAGTTAAGTGATGTGCTAATAGCATACAATTATATAACTTAAGTTTTCAAAAATGTTGTAGCTCTTTCAGGGAGATGGAGATTCTGGAGTGAGGGGTGCCTGAAAGTCTTCTCCTCTTGTTGTAGAGGGTATGATGTATAGGTGAATAATGTGGTCCACCTACTCTGGTTTGTTTATTTTAAGTTTCTTTCCCCAGACATTGCTGTTTTTAATGCAGTCTTGAGACTGACTGATTTTTCTCAGTGTTGTGCTCCTTAGCTTACCTACTTTGAGTAATCTGCTTATATCCCAGGTCTGGTATCCCTAGATGTTCTTCGAGGTAGATGTTTGAATTTAAATTTCCTTAAAGGTAGAGGGAAGGAGAGGAATAGGAAGAAAGAGATCCCTGAGGAATTACATTATGGAGAACGATACAGATTGGCACAAGCTCAGGGTCCCTTGGTGTACTGCAGACCTTGGTCATGTTACCCCATATAGACCAGGAGGGATGTGATGTGTTTCTTGACAGTGTTTCAGGTCTGTCCCATGTGATTCTGATTTTTTTGGAAGACACTGAAATGTCAGCTAATGTTCTCTTTTTTGGAAGCAGTGTTGTGAATACAGGTGCCTGACATTGTTTCTTTCAGGTTTTCTATTGTCTCCAATCTTCTGCCATTTTTAGACTGTTTCAGTTATGCAATCTGGGTAGGTTTTCTCTCACTGACTGAAGCAATCCAGAGATTTCAGTCTGAGGAAAATGCTTTAAAATGGCCAGCAATTCTGTGGGGCTTTGAAGGGAATTGAGGCCCTTTTGCTTCTGTTGGGAGGATTTAGCATCCCCTGTCAATTGGACTAGAAGCCCCAGGATACCCTACCGAGGGTTGTCCTTGGTGATAGCAAGCTGTTTGATACCCTTGTTCCTTCAGCTCTTCCTTAGGGCTCTCTCTTTGTGAGAAAACAGCCTGTTGGAAAACAATTAGCCAAAATAGCTCATCCTAATAACATGCTATGTGTGGACAAGAGCATAACCTAGTGGAAATTTTAGTTTTGCTCTTGGGGAGATGTAAACCATTCTTTCGTAAGGAAGCTTATGCTTTCACCTGACTATTACCAGGGATAATTAAGCTAATGATGGATTGCACCCTAATGGCAGCCATATATCTGTCATGAAGCACTCCCTTCAGACACCTCAAGATACCTGGTATCTTTTGTAATCCCTCCATTTTCGTCTCCTTTTGAAACAATTTATTACACCCTTCACAGCACAGCTATCTCATTATGGAGTCCAGTCATTATTGCATCATTTCAGCTGTTAATGGGGTAATGAAATTAATGTGTAGTTTTTCACTCACTATTTTGTTAATCTAAACCCTGGAAAACATGGATTTTCTTTTAAGGCCAGCAGGTTGTTTGTTCTCCCCAGCCTGAATTTTATAATGTTATAACACTTTTAACTGCTTCAGACTTCACAGATGATAGTAGCAAGAAGGCTTGGTAGGTAGCTGGTGAAAAAGCACCCTTCTCCTCATTACCCCCCTTTCCTCCCTTCCTTCACTGCAGCCTTTACTAATACAGTTTGTGTACATCTTTGTATCCGTCTGCTGTGTCTAGGGAAGTAGTTTTTTAATAAATACAAGCTGATGTAGCAATATTTTTAGAGAGCAATTACTAGCTAATGGATGGAGCACTAAACTGAAATTCAAGAAATCTACACTGCCTTAGACTTTGCAAAGTGGTTTCCAGTGAAGCTTTACAATGAAAGTAGTATGCATTATGCATTCCTTATTTATTGTGTTTTATTTTAAACAAAGTGTGCTCAGTTTTAAAGTAGAGAGAAAGGAAATGTGTGAATTAGTCATCCCAAGAACTCCCTTTGGGACCCAGAAGTCAAACTGGTGCATTGATTTACGCATCATTGCTAATACCAGAAATTTCCACTGACAAAGTTATATAGTTATCGCATGTCTTCCACCTATACAGCCCTGATTATACAAATGAAAGCCTCATCTATGTGGTGTATGTGACTTTATCCATGATATTTATTTATTTATTCTGTGTACTATGCTTTCATGTTTTGAAGAATTAACTGCCTATAGCCCTGGGCAAAGAAAGACAGAGATCAGAGAGTATCAAAGGCACACTCTGTTCCTGAACTGGGACTTGTGATGCCTTAAGTAGCTGCTGTGGGTACTTAACAGATTTAAATTACAGCTGAAAGGCTAACTTGAATGCAGTTGGCGTTTCATTAAAATGTACTAATGGATTATGGTTTTCGTTGTGTGGTACCAGGGGGGATGATTACAGCTTCTATGACCTGCGTTATGTCCTGTGCCAGTCCAGAGGAGGCAGAAGAACTTTTTATTTTAGCATAATTTATTTGAGCTAGAGCTTAGGGTAAGGCCTTAAAAATACCTAAGTGGTCGCTATCTGTAAAAGACATCTTGTGAAGAGCAGTTGTTGACTGTTCACACATGGGAAGCCCTGGCAGGGTGGAATAACCTGCTTTGAAATTGTGCCCTGTTACACCTGTGACCATGACTGTGAGTCTGCACAGATGCACTTAATTGTCTTCAGTGGGACTGGGGTTTATGGAGAGTAATTGGCTCTACAGGTGAAACTGAGGCAATGTGGTGATGTGTCAGAATTTATATAGTCAAACAAACAAACCATACTTTCCTCACCTGTAGCTATGTTGGCTTTGCAGTGCGTACAGGAGTGGAAAGCACTTCAGTGAGTCAATTCATGAAAAGTGATTCTGAATGTTATTGGAAAGGAGATATGGACAGTGAGCAGATGCAATCTTTACGTAGTATAATTGCCTTGCATGGAGATTGAAGGGTAGGCTTGTTGATGGAGAAGGTGTAGCTAAATGTTCTGACCGCTTCAGCATTTGTACCTACATTGTGTTTGCAGCTGCAGGTATGGGAATGTGCAGCCTGCTGGTGCTTCAAGAGGGCAGCGGGTCCCATAAATTTAACACTAGGCGCTCCAGGTCTTGGTGCTTGCACATGTGGAATTGGATTAGTTAAGAGCAAAAGTGTGTGTGTAGTGTTGCTTGTTGTGACTGCAGAAGGGCAGGTAACGTGTTTGTGCGTAACTTGTTAAAATTAAAGGTTCTTTTGAGTGGACATCTAAGGTGAGTTTAGAATGTAGCCTGGCTGGAAGGACTGCCTGGGAGCGTACTTCGGAGAAGGGAGAAGTTTTTAATGTATTTTCATGAGGAAGACATTAGTAAATGACGGTTAAAATGGTGGTTTGCAAAAGCAAATAATCTCTTTCTGTTACAGAGTCTTCAAACTATTATATCTGGAAATATAAGCATAATTGAATAATTGATATTTTTATGTTTGTTAACAAAGGAATTTCACTCAAGAACGTCCTTTTTTTGACCTCTATTTTGAAAGTCCTATCAGCTGGCTTGATGCAGAATCCATTTTACTGTATCTCTCTGTGTTGCTATTTCTTGAAAGCTGTCATTGTAGCAGGAAAGACTGTTCTCTGCTAGAGATGGTAGAGCAGTTGATGGCTGTAGAGATGAGAGGATGTGGTCTGCTAACAGTGATTTCTGTAGTATAAGCAGAGTGGTATTTTGAGGGAAAAAATAGAATAGGGACAGACAGTTCGTTGCCTTTCTTTTTTAAGAATGTTATTTCATAAATATTCTGTTCACTCTAAAATACTCTGAAAACATCAGAAGTGAAATAATGTTCCTTTTCTTCTTTCCTCAGTTAAGTAATAAACCTTAGACTGAGAAACTATATGGGAGCAGAGTCACGGGGCTTACCTGGTAGATCTGACACCAGAAATAGTAACCATTTTGTGAGTGGGCCCACTAGATGAAAGAAGCAATGGTAGGAGAAGCCATTCTCTGTCAAAGTCCCAGTATGTCTGCAGTGGAAGGTATTCCTCCAGCCCTGAGGATCAGGCTGGCCAGTTGGAAATGGGAAAAAAAAGGAACATACTGGCTTGGGATGCATAGCCCTTCAAGACATTGATGGTGAGACTGATTTGGTAGCCTAATAGTTGGGGCGTTCACTTGGAAGAACAAAAATGAGTGCCTAATGTTTGAGAGCTTGAGACATTCCCTTGTTTAAATGGCATAGATCAGAATCTACAGAGCTGACTGACTCTTTCTGGTCTGATAATGAATCATACTGATTATTTTCTGTATTAAAGGAGAATAGATGTTGCTTACTAATTCTACAGAATGTGCAGAGGAAAAGAGATTTGCTGTGGTTAAGCTTCAGACTTGCTTTTTATTGAGTCAGATGTCTGTAAACTAGTGTCTTTTTTGTTTGAGACTATTGCTGATAATTTCTGTGTGTTTTCAGTGAATTGGTACATAACTGTCTCCTCCCAGTCTATGCTGAAGCTCACTTGTTTTCTTTTGCACTGAAACAGCAGAGGAGTGCTTAGGCAAGCACAGAGAGCAATTCACTGAGTATTTTGCCAAAGTATCTGTACAATTTACAGGTCCTGCTGCGTAAAGGAAGAGCTGTCTTCCCTGGCAACCTGATACACCTTTGGTATTCTGTTTCAAGAAGGTTTCCAGGTATTGTAGGAAGAGAACAAAACCTCTGAAAAGGCTGTGAGGAATGGTCTGAAAATTAAGCTCCGATTCTAACTTAAATGGAAATTTGTCTTGCAGAGTGAATATGCCTGATGTTAGTTAATTTAGACTTGTATTGCATGTATAGGCTTCTGAACTGTTGCGTTCATTGTAGATGAATGATAAATGAATGTAAGCATGTTCAATTTAGAGATTAATTTAAACAGTATTACGTGCATTACTGAGCGCAGACAAAATGCATCTAAGTTTATATTCTGCAAAGCTGTGATAGAGTTGTTTTATATGAACCTCAGCACTTGTCAATATTTAACTTGGATGGTGCTCTTGTATACTATACTCCCTCTAATTTTGTTGTACTGGGCCTGAGTTAAAAGGGGTCTGAAGTGTGCTGGTTTTTTTTTCATCTCTGATACTGTACACGTGTGATAGGTTTAAATTAACAAGTCTGCATATGGCTAACAATTTAACTATGAGATGATAGACTTACTTTGCATATCTGAATAAATGTATTGGCTTTTGTGAAACTTGGTAGGATTGTTGTTACTGTGCTCTGTGCCTAAGCAGGTTTGTCAAATTGCACATTCAAGAATCTGTGCCTGAGATTAAAGGATAATAGCATGTAGCCTATATTTAGTGAGGGGAGATTTCTTCATGTCTGTAGCTTCTTTTTTTTTTTTTTCTTTTTCTGACATCTGGTTGCTATTCCTGGAACTTTGGCTGTTTTCTGCTTCTTAAAGCAAGCAAGACTGAAGCAGGAAGCTTTGCTTTTCTTTTTTTTCCTTAATTAGTTCTTCATCCTGAATCATTCATGGCCATTTGTTTCACGGCTACTTTGTAAAAGTGATTAGTTACTAGATATACGTAGAAAACAGAAACACTCCGGAAAAACCTTATTGAACAGACCTTTATGTGCAAAGAGGTGTTATTGAAGTTAGACTGTGCAGCTGTTGGCCACTGTAAAGGCAAACTGCTTCAAGTAGCTCATGCACAGAAGGTTGCTGAGGTGAGGGAGTGCTTTGTAATTGGTCTGGTGGCAGCCGTGCATGAGTACATCTCTCAAAGCACTGTTTGGCTGTGAAGAGTGATTGGTAGAGTGACTTTTCAAGGAATGTAGGTTACCAAGATAGAGGGAAGTAAACATCAGGAGAGGGATTGTCTTCCAAGTTGGGAGCTACTTTTATTCTGCTCCTGTAACTATGCAAATACTCCTAGAGTCTTTTTGCTGCAGCAGTAATGTCACTGTTCCCTCAATCCAGACTCAGTAAGTGGATGGGTTTTGTAAATTGATTGCTAATGGCTTTTTAAAAAGTTGCCTCTTTTCCCTAAGTTCTATCATCTCCTGCTTTTAAGAGAAACTGAGAAAACCTGGAGTTTTGATTCTTTCTGTGCTGCATACATCTTTATTTATGCTAACTAGCTGAACCTGACACATTCAAATGAATGTTACGACTAGCATTTTGTATCAATTACTGTTGAAAGAATGATGGTATTCAAGTTGTGTAGATGACACCAGACACATTAGACTTCTACTCTTTTCTGATATTCAGGAACTATGGAGCTGTATATAATTGTTTTATTAGTATTATGACTGGTATACATTTGTACCTGTAACAGTCCTCTTGCAGAAGAGAAAGTTTATGTATCCAAGAGATACAAAGGACTTCTCTATCAAATTGACACTTTGTGTGTGTGTGTAAGTTGGAAGGAAAGAAAAATTATCAGTGATGACATATATACAAATCTCAAATCATCACCAGTTTCATTCTACTCTTATGTACACTTAAGATGGAGTGAACACATGATAATTTAAAACATGTAAAGAAAATTGTCCCACTAATTTGTATACTGAAGCAGCATACTTTGCTTGGAGATTGTCTATATAGAACAAAGTTTAAGAGGTCAGCAGAACAAGGGACACTGAACAAAACTTCTAAAAAGACCTCAAGAGATACGAATGAACAAAATGGTGAACACCAGAGGCTACTAAAAAGTGATCTTGATGACAGACACAGCCTCTGTGGAGCATGAATGCCACTATCAAAAGCTTCTGTCTAGGCTTTTTTTTTTTTTCCTGTTCTGTTAATGTTTTTCAAGGGCATGATTGTCAAATTTCCGAAGTCATTGCCTGTAATGAGAGGGCTTTGAATCCCATCCAAGTGTTATATTTTATTTAGTAAGTGAGCAAGCAAGATTTTCAATTCTTGGACTTGATGACTGTGTGAATAACTGAAGAATATTTCTGCTGTTAGTATGTGTTTTGCTTGGTGACGTTTTGAAGATATAGGCAATTGTAACTTTGAGACCTTACTCTCATCATGCTATGGAACAGATGACCTGTGTGGTGTAGCAGTTTAGGTACTGAAGGCAAACATGATACTTTTGGCGACTAAAAATACGTGAAATTTGACTGGGATTGCAGTCTTGTCTTTCGGACTCAAATTAAACATGGATTTTTAGTGATGAATTGGATAATCCTACCTATTTAATAACTAAGACTTCTTCCTTCCCAAATAGTGATGGTGAAGAATAAATTAAAAAAATAATAATTTCTTTTTATTAGAAAGTGCTCTGTATGGAATATTTTCAAGGTTTTTCTTGCAATTGGAAAATTTATACTGAAAGGAGAGTTGCTTACCTAACAGTTGGGCTCCAAAATTTGGAGCTTGCAAAAAATATACATGCACCACCCAATGTAGGAAGTGTCGTGATAAAAGCAATGTAACATCCAACATTAAATAACCCCTTTTTCTGCAGCTGTTATGCACTCAACCTCCTTCCTTTGAAGTTTATAGAGAAACTTTGAATGATTTGGATGGAGGCATGAGAGGAACACGTCATTCTGAGCAGGACTGAGACTTAATCACAAAAAACCTAATCCTTGCCTTGCCAAATCTTTATGGTTTTGCTCTTTCAACTGAGATCAGACCAGTATTCATTTTCTTTAATCATTGCTTTTCTATATATCTAGTAAGATTTCTTGCACATCCATTTGTTATTATGCAAACTTTAAATACTATGTTTGATTAGGCCTCTAGTTACTCTCTCCAGTTGTTTGAGAAGAGGTTGTCTTCTGGCCTTGTTTTTTTTTGTTGTCTGCAGCTTACAAAGCTGTGGCTAAAATAATTCTGCATTCTTCCAAAGTGTTTCATAGTCAGAGTAGTCACACACGTCAGAGACAAGATACTAATTAATTTAGCAGTGGCTGTTATTTTGAGATGGCAGTGAAATCATGTGTCTCTTAAGAGTAAATCAAGAAAAAAATCCTTCTTCCTGTCTCCTCCAAGCTGTCCAGCTCTCCCCTGCGTCCACTAAATGTTTAGAGCTAATATATACTGTTAGAGAGACACATTGACGAACTTGTCAGCTGTAGAGTGGAAAGGAAGAGTGTCTAATGTGGTGGACTTTACAAAGTAGAAGCATGCAAGTTTCCCTTAGTTATGACTCATTACATGTAGTCTAAAGAATACAAGGCATCAAAACCTTCCAGAGTGTTTGTAGGAAGGTCATAGTGTGTATCCAGCAAGAAGGTCATGTTTGTTACAAGCTTAGCTAAGAGCTCGAGACAGGCAAAGACCCCAATATTGTAAAGAGCTTATACTTTAGGTGAATGCTGAGTTCATACAAAACTGCTCTGGCATCTACTGTTAACAGCTAATTTTAGCAATGCTCTGCATGGGCAGAGAGGTTTTTTCTAAAACTGGGAATTGGGAAGTGTGTATTTCTGACATAGAAATTAGAAAGGTTTTAAGTTAACTTTAAGTTAGCAGTTATAAACCAATTCTGGGTGCGACCTTTCTTTCTTATCCCATAAAAGCATTCAGAGATAGACAAGACATTCCTTCTTCAGATGCTCTTTTATTTAAAATGGTGTTGGCTTAATTTTGACCGTAACCAGCAAGATAGCTGTGCCCTTTACTGCTTAATGACACTTCAGAGTGAGACCACCCTGAATGAAGATGCCTGTGCCAGATTTACAGAAGCTTGCAGAACAAAAGGAGCTGATGGACTGATTCCTAAATAAGAGAGTTCAGCTGGAGAAGGAAGTTAGGCAGAATATGACAAGAGATGGGATATAATGAATGAGCTGGAAAGCAGTTAGGGATATTTAATGCTACAGAAAGGTTTGAGGTTGTTTAGTGATCTAGATATATTAAAGGGAACAAATGCTTTAAGAAATTGAGGGAGAATTCTGGGAAAGACTTGAGTAATTTCAATACCTGCTTTTAATGCAATACAGGTTCCTTCAACATGGCTGTGGTTAGCCCTTGGGGTGTTTTTCCCTTCTGTTTTTTGTTTGTGAAGTGACTGTAAGGTAGCGGTGTATCCCTAAGGAGTTGCGAACCTTTCAGTCCTCCTCAGGAGATTCTTTTTCTGCAGGTTTCTGTACCTGTATGGATGAGGGATGGAAGGAGATAGTGGATTATGAGGGTCTGTACCCTGAGCTGGCAATGTCCCTGTTCTGCACACCTTGGCTGTCTCCTGGGTCTAACCCATTGGTCTAGCAATAAATAGTCTTTGTTGCAGTCACATTTGGGGGAACCCTGTAGGGGACAGTCCTCCCAGCAGGAACAGACTGGCTTGAGGAGTATCAGAGAAATCAGTGAAGAGGGGGAAAAGGGCTATAAAGAACAGGGAGATTTAGAAGTCCCATTGATATCTGCCAGTCTTTCCCAGGTGTGTTTTACTCTGGGATGATCACATGCAGTTTATCTTAGATTATGGAAGCTCTTGCCGTACTACATGTTAGGTCGTAAAATGTTTTGCCAAAGGCTTTTTTCACAGCTGACTTTGCACTCTGAAGCTGATGTATGACTGGAGTGTCAGTGCATAGAGACTTTTTGACCCCTTTAGCTGTCCTTGATGACTTTGTGGAATCAAGTCTTTGTTAAGGTGCTAGCTTCAAAAGTGTGGTGGCACACGACTCTTCACATCCCTTTACTTGTTTCTAGCTTGTAGATAAATCACATCTTTCCATATTGAGGCAGGTCAAGGGTTACAATGCAGTAATTGTCACTGTCTGTTTTCTCCCTCACTCTGCAGCTTGCATTTGATAAAATTGATGTGATCTGTTTTTTGTTATGTTGGAGGCTTCCACAAGATTCATGGAGTTCAAATAAAGAGTTATGTTAGGCTGCTGATAGCCAGCCCTTGTGGCAATGTGGCAATTTCCTTTAACTGAACTTAGTGTTAATTGCTTCAGAAGAGGCTGCTGAATATTGCGTGTGTCACCTTTGTGTTGTCCTAGTGTGGCTAGAGGAGTTCCTGGTATAATTTAGATTGAGGTTCTTAAGACAACTTGTTACTTGGGAATCATTTCAGGAAACAGCCATGTGGAGCTGCCCAGATTTTTTTGGGGGTTGCAAAGTGCTGCTTTCCCCAGGATTAACCCTTCCCAACCTTTGAGGTGAGAAAGATGGAAAGTAGCCTGGTGTGTGTTTCCAGCGGTGCCCAGCCCAGAATTTGTTTATGGTCCTGTCAGCAGCATAAATGGTAACCTAGTGCAATTAATTTTACCTCTTTGGACCTTAATTCTCCATGTTTCAAATAGGAGTGACTAATGCTGCCTCCTTTGTAAGGTGTTTCCAGGCCTGCTGATGACAGGTGTTGTGTAGCACGTATGTGCAGCTAATATCCCCATCAAGCATGAGTTAGGTGTATTAGGTAATGTGTTGTGATTCCTCTATTAATAAATACAATATGGCATCTTGTTTGGAGAGAGATGGAGCAGTGGTCTCCAAAGTGAGGTGTGCACACCCCAGAGTGTGTGCGAGATGATCCATTGGGATGTGGGAGAAAATATTGTAACGTCTATTTATGTTTTAGATTAAAAAATAGGAACAAAATTAAGCTTTACTAATATTTAATATATGGCTTGACACTGGTGCCCTCACTTGGTCCATATGTCAGATGGCCACATGTAAGGTATGGTACGCAAGGTATCCTGAGGGAAGAGTGGATGCTGCACAATGTGGAGAGGTTGATAGTGGCACCTTCACTCGTTCATTCACTTTAAGCATATTGTGATGTATTACAGTTTATGTGTGTCTGGTTAAGTGGATTTAAAGATTATATTCACAGAATCACAGAATAAGGTTACCTAGTTTTAATTAAACTAACCCTCACGAAATAGACAAGCATCTTAAAAAGATTCCTGCAAAGAAACTATGGATTGAATGCAATACAAATAATGTGAGCACAAGTGAACAACAAGAAAATGGCAGAGCTGACACCTCCTACTCCTAGTAGAAGCTCTTTGTCAGCCACGTTACGAGGTAAAAACAATGATGTCCTAATCAGATCGGACAAGACCTTGGCCAAAAAGAAAATTGAAATGATCAGTATCAAAATAAACTGAACTTTGAACCAGACCTTTGAATTGCTGCATCACAAAGTGTTAAACTAAGATTGTCAAAAATAATGGAGCAAATTTGATCACATAACTCTCCCCCCCCAAAAAAAAAAATTAAAAAAATTAGTAGTATTTTTTGGGGAGAGCAAAAAGGGGTTTTTTGTACTATTAATAAGTAAAATAAAAATTAAAAATATTGTTTATTTCATCTTTCATCCTTTTAATTTGTATTTTTTGTGTAAGCTTTAAAATGTACATAAAGTGTTAATTCAGTAATACAGAAATAAGTATACATATATTGGGGGTGCATGCTCAAATTTTTTTACCAATAGGTGTACATGATCAAAAAATTTGGAGACCACTGATCTAGAGAATAGACACTTAAACAGTAAGTAACAGATTAGATCATTTGCCTTCATTCATTTGGTGTCCTACAACACTCTAGACTGTTGGTGTTGTGGGGGAATTGAAATTTTCCTGTGATTTTTTTTTTTTTTTTTTTTTTTTTCCTTCCCCCCTACATGGGATGTTTCAGAATTGAATGAGTTCTGTCATGTACAGAACGCGGTGTCCTGTGATGCTGCTGTTATTCTGAGGCACATGTTGTGCAGTGTCTGAGTAATGAATTCAGCTAAAGAGCCTACATATTAACTGCTGGTATTTTGTTGAGTTCATTAACGTCCTTTTTTAGGTTTTAGGTTTTCAAAGTTAATGGCTTTGACTGGAGTGATTAGCACTAGCCTTGGTGCCTGTGGCAAGGTTAAAATGACATAAAATGTTTTGGAACACAAACTTTTTCATGGTCCTCATTATGTGAAATACCACTGTATAAGTCGGCCAAGGACACCTTGATTAGTCTGTACTGTCCTTCTAGTAACATTTTCTTTTTTCCCCCAATGATAGATATTTATTAATACAAGATATATAATGAAGACTTATTCCTTCTAGAGAGCTCTATATGTGCTCACGTATTTCTGATGATACAGTAATTTTTGAACCAATGGTAAAAGACTAATGACCTGAGGAAAGACATGTGGTGATTCAAAACTTTCCCAACTCTGAATGTGTGACATGGTGCTTTTTATGTTGATTCGACATGAATGAATGTATAATCATGTATTTAAAAGTGAATGTCAAACATTGCTCTGTGGTAATGAGTTAGCCCATTATATTTTGAAAGTGTTGCACAAAGAAATGCAATCGATGACATTTCATGTTCATTTTGGCTAACACCCATTTTTTATAGTCTTATTTCTGTCTTCTTTTCTCTGTAAAAGTCTAATGCTATTCTGTGTGTGTAGTAAATCTAAAAGCACGTTTATTAAGGGCACAACTTTGCATGCACCCAGACTAATTCTAAAATTTGAACTATAGGTGTGCAAGATAGGACCCAAGATACTAGATTTCCTTGATGCAATTATAATTTCTGGGCAATGAAATGCCTTTACCATAAATAATGATGAGAGTAAAAAATACTGTATTTAGTGATTTTTTTTTTTAATTTTTTTCTCTTTTTTTTTTTCTTAAATGCTTTTTCTAATAGTTTACATCATATTTGCTATGCTTTATTCAGAGGAAATGGGAATGTGGGCATAACTCATATCCACAGATAACCAATACTTCAAAAGGGGCTTGCTCTAATTAGCATGAACTGAAATTGGGGTAATAGACTGAGACAGAATTATGCAAAAACTGTTCTGTACATCAAGTTTTCCATCTTTTTTCCTCTGTGAGTGAAAGACACTGTGTAACTTCTGGAGGTACTTTTCCTTATTTGGAGTTTCATCTTTGATCTTCCTGTGCGTTTTTCCTCTGGTTCACTGTAAAGGCAGCTCCTTTCCACTTGGTTAATTATTAGCCTGGAATACCTTTCCGTATATCACCTTTATCTGTACCTATGCACCATTTTTCTATGCTTAGGCAATTACTTCGCTCTGCAAAACAACTGTTAAGGATCATACGGACCAAGCCTCTCCTCCTGTGGATCCACCACCCCTTGCACTGATTAAAAACGTTGTGCTGGTGCTGAGCACAAAACAGAACTTGTAGAATGGGCTGTATCCATTTCTTCTGTGCAGGTGACCTGTCTAATGTTAATCTCTAATGATGGGGGTGGATGGTGGTGTGTGAGTGTGTGTCTAGAAAATGTTGCATTGCTGGACTCACTCAGCTTGTCCTAAAAAGAATTCAGGTCTTTTTCTGAAAGTAGGAGGAGACCAGGGGAAACGTTGTTACCGTAGTTTACTTGCATATTGTGGAGGTAACTGGTGTGCCACTGCTGATTCTGTTTCCTTAGAAAAATGCACTGCCAAAATTTTCATAAAGGTCTACTGGGGAGCAGAAGGAGACTGTGAATGAGTCTTAGAGGATGTAGTTCAACAGAAACCTGGAAGGTTATTTACTTGCCACTCAAACAGTGATTATGTCAGACTACTAGGAAGTTTTTCTACCTTCTTGTTACAAAAGCAACTGTTTCCAGGTTTTTAAAAATAGTTGTGTATTTTTCAAAGCTCTAGTGTAGTTTAATTTTTTTCCTGTTGTTGTATGGAAGAAATTGTATCCATTCTTCATTTCAAGACTCATTCTTACCTCATAATGGCTTAGTTTTAAGAAAGTTTGGTTCTACTCTCTTGTGGGGTAACTTTCCAACGACTTTTTTACACTTGTATGTTTTCTTCTGTTTTGCTTCAGTTTCTGAAACCCCATCTACTTCAAATTTATTTGCAATTCTGAGAGGGGTTTTCCCTAGTTTTGTTGTATTCACTATTTCCTTTTATTAGATATACATATTTGAAGAAATAGACAAAGCTGGGATCACTTCCTGTTACCAAATGGTAGCCTGGAGATGCAATGAATAAGTCAGATGTTTAATATGAAACAGTGATCAACGTCATTTCTGCATCCTTAGAATCTGTGTATAATAATGTAATTTATCAGTAGTTAGCATAAAAAGACAGTGGTGACAATGTATTTGTTATAAACAGGTTTTAATTTACAGGTAAATGTTAAAATATTGAATGTTGAGGAAGGAAGGTAAACTCCTTTTTCCATCTGCTTCTGTAAATTCCCATAGCTATGGTGGAAGTGCAGAAGCATGAGCATAAATTATGAGTAAAATGTGTTTATTATTTAAGTAACATGTAGTGCTCAGCTTTTAAGGCAGAGGAGAGTATCCGGTTCTGCTTTTCAATTTAAAATTCAGTTTTTAAAAGCATGGAGATTTAGCTTTGGGTTTAAAAGCGACACAAATCTAGGCCCTGTCTTGTATTTCATCCTAATCTTGTGAATCCTATTTTTTTTTTCAGAATAAAGCGCCACTGAACTATAATACTGAGTCCTTCACTCTTGCTGTTTCTCTCAGCCTTATTTTCTCCCATTCCTTCTCCTGTTCTGTAGTAACTGGGTGTGTCTGTTTTAGTTGTTTGAGCTGAAGCAGCAGAGTAAGTGCAGATTATCTTTCTTTTCTTAGGCTCCAGTCTGCTGGTGTGATTCTTGGACTGAAATAATAAGAAAATGAGAGCAGAAATGGTACCTCGTGAAGAAAATTAAGTCTGGTTTTCTATAGCTTTTGGTTTAGTGAAACAGAGCTTCCTGAGTAATAGCAAAACAACATAAAAATTGGGCAGGAAACCATCTTGACAGATTTTTGGGGATCTGGTTTTAGTAAGTCCCACCTTCCATTGTCTTTCTGTCTTGCCTGGTCAAACAGGAAGAGGTTCTGCCTCAAGGATTAATGTTCCAAAGTTTGTGTTGATTTCCATTCCCTGACACTCTCTTCAGCAGTCAAGATTCCAGGCTGCTTCTTGAGAAGCTTTTTGATTAGACTTTCTCTGAAGAGGTAGTTAAATATTACATATAAATAACAAATGCCTGAATTCAACAAAAAGTCTGATTTTCTGGGTAGCTGTGGACAACTTCATGTATCAAGCTTTTCAACTGACCCTGATTATCTGTGAAGGAAAAATTCTTCTGCCAACTAGATGCAAAATTTCTGCCTATTGTACCTTCCTCCTGCTCCAATGACACTGTTTGAGCATTGTTGTAACTGACTGGCTGTAAGCAATATCTTTGCCATAGTTCTTTACTTTATCCTTGGTGTATGGAAAAACACCATTCGAACTACAGCTCAACGAGAAAAAAAAAATCCCTGTATGTTTTTGCATTTTTAGGGGTTTTAACGTTTTAACATATGTAAGTGTAGAGCATGAATTGTCTAGACCAACTTCTATGAAAATGGTCTTGGAGAGTGGCAAGAGTGTATTTCTGGACTGTCACAGTTTATAAATGTTTTATGGCTGATGAATTCCACAATACATAACCACATCATACTTTGTATTTCCTGCTGTGGTTGGAGAAACTTCCTGAGCACTCTGAGGTACAGAGGGGCAAATAATTTATTGGCTGTTCTCACTTCAGAGTTTTGTAGGCAAAGGACCAAAATACTTCTTGCCATATAACAACAAACCCAGACTTTTTCCTAAGTCTGTGTTATTTAAGCATCTGGGAAATGCTGTTTGCTGTATCACAGAGAAAAAAAGAAAGAAAACACTGTTTAGTTCCAGTGCATTTGAGGAAACTTGAAAGACAGGTTTTAATGTATAGATGTCACTATCAGAAGCATCTCTCCTATAATACAGATTAGCTTCTAGCAGGTAAGACTACGTGCTGTGACTTAGAAGTATCCTCGTCCTTCATGTCTTCCAAAGGATCTTGTCCTAAATTGAATTCTGTGACACTGTAGCTTTGCTAGCATCACAATTCTGACCAATACAATCATACACATTTCTTCTTGTCTACACTGTAACAGATTCATTTGAAATCTCTACCTGTTTATATTCAAGAATGCTGTCAAGAAAAATGGAGTGCAAGCAGCAACAGTGACTACCTTTAAAAGCTTAATAATGGCTTGTTCGCAGAGCAATTGTTGTCAGTTTTACATCTTTTGAAAACCTTCTATTTTAAGCTTTGTTTCTGCTCAACTTGAGAGACATTAAAAGTAGAACTGTACCAGAGAACATGGGGAAATGGGGAGGATTGGAAGTGTGGGACTGGGAGAGTCTAATTTGTTTAGCAAAACTCACAGAAAAGCTTTTGTCATTAAAAGCAGATATTATCTAAAGTGCCTTAGTCAGTGAATGAGTCCTAAACCCTTATCTTTTTTTTAAATGAAAAATAAGCCTTCTAAGCAATTTGGATGCTTTGGAAAATAAAGTTATGCTCCTAAATTGCTTGACACTTGATGTAAATCTAATTGGACACAGATTATGCGTAGTTCCAGATCTTCATCTTGAAAGAAGTAGGAACATGGAGAGCAGCATCTCTGCTACATAAAATCTTGTGGAAGAGATACCAATGCTAGGCCAGAACAACTACATGTGTGCATAAAAGAACTATACTTAAATACATGCATAAAGGCAGCACCTTCTATAGAGACTTTTTACAAACTATGGACTTGAGTAATGAGTGGAAGTGCTGTCTTCCTAAATATGCATACTTGTATAGCTTTCTGGCAGAATTCCTTAGTACCTAATAACTGTCTTTTGAAGCTTTTTTCCTTTCCTTCCCCTTCCCTCTCTCTATCATTTAGCATGCACTTTGCAGTCATTATGCCATGAAAGTGTTTTTACTGTCTGTCACAAAACTTAAAAAACCCCACTTTTTATGATGTAGAATAGACAGAGGATAACATTTTTTCTCTTGCTTAACTAGCTTATATAGGAAGCTCCTTTTTGTATTTTGAATGGAAAAAAGGCAAGGCCTTTTTATTACAATGTACTGCAAAAAGGTTACAGCCAATACTCCATTAACTTGGTTTTTTAAGACTAAAATGATGATAGTCATACCACTTTCTATTTTTTACTATGGATAAAAGTCTGCTCTTTGTTCTCTGATTACTTTGTCGAGATGTTTCATGTTGGCTTCTGTGTGATTACAACTTGAAAGGTTACTGCAGAAGTAAAATGACTGTCTTCTTGCAGAAACTCTAGGGAGACCTATGGGCAAGAAATAAAAGTTAAAAGCATATACTGATGCTCTGCCATTAAGGAGAAAGAAGTAGCATGCTACTGAACTATTATCATCTCCAAGATTTGCTCTTTTCTATGTCCAACTGGGAGTTCTTCCTACTATTTGTTGTCTAGTGCAGAAGCTAGGCATGAAATCTGTCACTGTAAACTTGCTTTGCTCACTTCTTAACTTTGACCTTCTGGTGTTTAAATGTAATAGACATAATAGTTTACATGAGATAATAACAGAAATATGAACTGGGCTTAGTTTTATGCATGAAATTAGAAATCCACAAGCTCTGTAGACTAGTGGAGAATCTTGCGTGAGTGCGTTTAACACCCTTCCCCCAACCCACAAAACCAAAATCCCAAACCCCACACCCTAACAATTACCTCTGCTCTTTTCCATAAACTATGTAGCATACAGAGAATTGGGTTGGAAGCCCATGACAGTACATGCTCTTCTTTCAGTAGTGTCACTCTTAACTACAGGAAGAACACAGGAGTTTTATACTTAGAAATCATATGTCATTTGAATTAATTTTTGCAATATTCTGAATAGTTGAATCCCTTAAAAGTTGCATTACATAAAATAATTGCTGACACTCAGACACTGACACTTCAGGCTTATATTGCAAGCAAAGGAATGCTTTGGCTACACACAAATGGCTAAGTCTTCAATACACCCAGGAGAGCCATATAATCTGTAATTACAAAGAGATTTTTGAGATAAAGACTTCCAATGTCAAACTCTCAATTTATCAGATGTATTATATGTAGCAGGACAGAGTAATTATTTTATGCTTTTGGCTGAAATTATTTATACGAGACATTTTCAGATGGTATGATCTCAGGTGTTCCAGTCTGTGGACAAGTGTTGTTCTGTGGAACATTGCCAGCTGTTCTGCAAGGCTGCTCCTTTTCATGAGGAAAACATCTGTCAAACTACAAATGAGTCACTTTCTGCTACTAAAAGCTATCTTTTGGACATGTATGCATGCACATGGACTTCTCTGTCCCTCACCCCTTTTTATGACCACAAAAATTGAGAGAGAACGCAGGTTGAGAAACTTGGAGGTTATTGGAATTCTAAACACAACAAGGGTGTCAGAGTAGACTTGGTGGGAATGATTTTTAAAGAATGTTTAAGCAGTAAACTGAATGAGGATAAGGATGTCTTAAAGTAGTTAAATTCTCTTTGAGGTGAGTACTTGTATCTTGAACGGATGCACAGAAATGTGCTTTGGAATGGACTGGCTGAGTCTCATCTCTATTTTTGAATGGAAATACAAACAAACCAGTGCTCTCAACCTGGTTTAAGATAACAGTGAGGTGAAGGTAGAATAGGTCAAAAGTAGACTATAAATCTAGTTGTCCTTGTAGGTTTTAACTAGTGATATACATTGAAAACAATTTCCTTAATCTTTACTCTTGCAATCTGAGTTAGATAGTGTAGAAAAATGTTTCCTCTCTTTTTATATATTGCCTCAAGAGCATCTAATCCAAGGTTAGTTTTGGACCTCATTGCAGTGGCATAAATGATGAACCACAGGGCAGTGTTTTCAGGCTTAGGAGAAATGTGAGAGAGCTAGAGACAATAGGTATTGCCAGCAGCTGTGCTTGACTGGATGGCTAGGAATGATGGGCGGATTTATTACAGGTAAGCTCGTAAAGGTCTCTGTGGTTCCAATAGCAGTGTGAATATATTGGTTGTAGGTGCTGTATTTCAGAGGCATAAAGTCAAAGAAGAAAGGCTATGCTCCCACAGGGTATTAGAGAACCATAATGTCATATGCACAGAGTGACTGTGGTTCGCAAACAAGCTAGGTATATGTCTTATTAATGGACTTACTCAGATATGAGTAAAACAGTACTGCAGACAACACGTGAACCATAGCTGACGATGTTATCAGTTTTGGTGAACACTGGAGCTGAAGGAGAACAGGAACTGACAGGTGTATGTTTGGGGAAGTGATGTGCAAGTTTAATTCCATTAAACTCAGCCAATTGCAAGGAAATAAGATTTTTTTCCATGGCAAGAGCCGTGGAAAATCTACACCACAGGAACGTATGTACTGGGTCAAACCAAATCATTGTGTACTCATATCCTATCTCTGATAAATGGCTAGGAGGTTATAAATAAGCTAAGATTGCATAGCTACAAAGAGTAAAAGAGCAGGGCAAGTGTCCACAAGACATATTCCTAGTTCTTGTCCAGTTTTGACTTGTCTTTTCTCGGGGAATTCCAGAGCTACCTGTGGCTTCTCCATACTTAGGTAACTCTTAGTAGATTTCCTTGCGTGAATGTGTCCAGTCTCTTCTTGACCTTGTGTAAATTTTTAATATGCACTATGTCCTTGGCAAGAAGTTCCACAACTTGTCTCCAATTTAAGAAGTAGCTGACCGGCTATGAAGATGGATGCCTATCATCTTCAGAGGTGTCCATTTTACTGAAAGCCTGAAAAAGACGCTAGTTCAGCAGAACATTCACTTTGCCTTCTGCATGATGGTGGCATACATTTTATGTCCACTATTATGCCTACCTAACACACTTAAGCCTCTTAAGCATCTTCATTGATAGCTCTGACTTGGTTAATGTGGAAGAGGAAGCAAGATAGCAGAGACAATGCAATACACAGGGTATATCAATTAATCCTGCTGAAATTTGGGGCATATCAGCCTGTGCAAATCAATGTGATGGCTCTTATCATCAGGAATCACTGTTTCTAGTAGTTCAGCTATTGGTACAGCTCCCTGCTTTGTAGGAATACTGTATTTCATTGTCCACTCTTTTCCTTAATGGAGGTGATTCATGTCACTGGCTGAAGGCAAATCTGCACTGATTACTGAGAATGAATGGCGGGTCTGAACGGGTACCTTATAAGGACTTCTTGTGGCATGACTGAACCCGCATTTCTTCTTGCACTTAAGAGTTCAGCAGGCGTGTGAAGGACAAACAAGAATCCCTATTTTATATTTGTATAGAAGTAAATTCAAGTAACTCACTCTCTTAGGTTTTTGTCACCCTCACCCCTTACATTTAAATGAGGAAAAATATGGCTGCTGTCAAGTAAGGAATGATGAGGATTCCTCTGCTTTGGATTTCTTTGCTTGCTGCAGAGACAGCAGCATATTGTACCATTGAAATCATAGCTGAGGCTATTCTTGGTTACAGATAGTGCAGGTGGTAGTAAGTGTTTGTCGCGTTAAAGGGCAAGGCAATTTGGCAGAAAATAAACCCCCTTGCGTTCCAGCTTGTCCTCAGATATCAGAGGGGCTGGGGGCAGCTAGGCTTAGATTCTGAGTGATGCCCAATTTTTCTGTGTTACAAGTCCGGTCGCGTTCAATGTATTGAACTCTCACGATTACGGATACACTCGTAACACTGCACACTTTCAGTCTAGTCGTGTTCCATGAACTAGCACAGCCACACTTCGGGATTTGGTGGCGTTCAATGAGAACTCGCACGGCTAGATTAGTGAATAGTGCAGTTTATTGAAGCAACAGATACACAAGTTCTTTTGGATTGCCGGTGATAAAATTACTGCTTGCAAAGCATGTGCAAATACCAAGAATATGAGTAATATAGCCTGGCTACAAATGCATTAAGTTATAAAGCAACTCTATAGAGATTTCTAAGTTTCCCGGGGAAGCACTCTGTATAACCAAGTGTTCGAATCTTACCCAAAGGCGTCCCTGTGGCGGGGAAGAGAGGCTCAGCCCATCGACAGATACCAGGTGTCGAAGGTGGTCTGCGATGGTATCTTCCCTGGCATCCCTCCTCTCTTAAGCCATTTTTATATTATTTGTCCTTACAGGTGGAGCTTGAGTGACTCTAGTCATACATACCTCTATTGTAATTGGTGTACAAGTTTCTTGTTTACTTTTAAAGGTATAGACTAAGAAAAATTCAGAGCGCAAGCTCAGTGAGGGGTGGTCGCACCTTGGAGGTGGGTAGCTTTGGGATGGAGGTGTGTTTTCTGGTATTATAATGAGATTATAATGAGCAAAGTTCACCCAAAGGATAGTATTTTGTCAAAAAATGACAGACTGTTGGCTCAGGGTGGTAAATATGCAGCTCAGGGTAGTAAATATGCAGCTTGTCAGTTCCATAGTACCTTCCAGTTGCCGTCTTATCACAGAGCCTGGCCGCAGTGTCTTCACTCCGCTCCACCCTCCGTGTAGTTTCTCTTAGAGTCAGTGCACCAGGCTCCCCTGGTGTTGCCAACATCTAAGGTTGCCTAGGGAACTTCTGTGGGATGGATTCCTTGCATATTCGCCACACTCCACCCTGAAGATTTCTTCAATACTGTACCTTTTAATATAAATTTAATTCCTGAATTACCTCCAGCAATTATTCCACAAAGAGACAAAGCCCAAAACTAATTAGGAAAGCATGCTTTTTCTGCTGTCCTGTTACAGTGGGATTGCTCACCTTGATTTTTTTTTTTAGTAGACTTTCTATTTTGGTGAAATAGATGGTATTTTATTGTGGCTATAAAATCAGAATTTAAACTTGAAATGTCCTGGGATGATTATTTTTTTGCTTGTAAGTAATGGGTCATGATTATATCTGAAAATACATAAAGCTGTAAATGTGTCTGAAGCTTTTCTTTGTGACTTTATTTCAAATAATACTGTGACTTATTTCAAACAGGGATAAACTGCTAAGTACTACATCTATAATAATAAAAAGCTTCTTTAAACAGTTCTGTGTCATTCAACAAGACCACTTACATGAGGGTGTTATTTTAGGAAAAATTACTTTAAAAATATGCTGAAATATGCAATGGAACTGTATACTTAGGATTGCTGTAGGAATTCTCATTCAGCTGTGCAATTCGTTTTTCTGTAGACTGGAAGAAACTTTATGATGGTTTCTCCCTTCCAGTGAATCTGTTGTGAATGCATGTGTGTGGTGTTTTTTTTAATTCATCAGAAATTCTGATATTTCATGAGGCTTCTTCATTTTCATGAAGAAAACCTCAGAAAACTCAAACCTGTTTTTGTGCCCATACTAGTGTAGCAAATAATAAAAAATTAATACAATCACCATTGGTATTTCAGCATGTCTCCTCTCTGGGTATCTCAAAGTATGATACAAGACCTGTGATACATTTGTGGTGGGAAGTTGTCACTGTTATGTTCCTGAATGGGTATTTGATGGTTTGCTTACTTAACCCCACAGTTGAATTTATTCTTCTGATTTAGTAAATACTTGAGAGCCTGTTCAGATGGCCTCTTCTTCCTGAAGAGGGCTAAAAGCTCAACATTACTTAACTGAACTGACATTAAGCCTTTGGTTTAGTTCTTTTGTAGTATGCAGCATAACGGAGTTGGACTTGCATTACTCAAATCCATTCTGAAATGTGTGTTTTAGGACCTTGCTTCTAATACTTGGTTTTACATGGAAACTTCTGTATGTTTACTCAAGGTATTCTAGGAGCAATAACAGAAAGAGTGTGTGTCTGTGTGCGCATGCACGCGCCCGGCTGGGGCAGATGTTGCCTTAGTCATCCACTACTGAGGGTTACCTGAGTCCTCAGATGCACAAGGAAAGTTGGCTTCTCAGTTTGAACAGTTTTCAGTCTTAAATGAGGCTTGTTCAGTAGTTTGAAGTTCTTTGACTCATGCTTAGTGACCTTGGTTTCTGGAAAAACAGTTGAAGCTCAAAGTAGGAAATTGTAGAAATATGTTTATGTATGATATAGCAATGCTAAAGTTGATGCAGGGAAGGGTTACAAGGGAATTTTGTCAGTATTTACAGTTTACGGATACCTAACTGTCATAAAACTCTTAACTCCTTGAGCTGCTTTCCCACCAGGAGCTTCCAAAGTGAGGATCAGTTAGATCCTTTCAGTCTGTGAGTTAATCAACAAATGGTTATTTAGTTTATTTTTATTTCTGAAGCTCTCCTTTTTTCCTTGTGAAAAATGTAGTGATTGGACTGGGTTGGCTGTCCATACATCTAAAATTGTCAGCATTTCAGCAGGAGTGCAGGCTGAAATTCCTTCTGGGAAGGAGTTTTGAGGCTTTCTGCTATGACAGAATTCATGTCCAAGATGCATAGGAATTAAAATCTATAGTCTGCAAGGTTTACCTGCTCTTGGGTTTCCTTTGCCAGCCAGCTCTCCTAGAATAAGGCTCTGTCTATCTTTGCAAGTATTGCAGCAGATAACATCATGGACCAAGGAGAGCTTTACTCTTGCCTCTAACAGCAATTAAAAAAGTTGGTTTCCTCCAAAATTTGTTATTTAAATGATTTCAGACCAACTGACTACTCAATGATCTATTGTAGGATAAGCAATATATTTTGCCTTACATTTTGCCTTTTGCTTTACATTTTAGTATGACTGGATGCTTCATAAGCTTTGGAAGTCACTTCAGTTTTACATCTATTCTTTTCTAGGTGTCCATTGTTAGCATTTCTGACTGTTTAGCTGCTTTCCTGTTTTACAGATCTATTCCCTTCTGTATTATAGACATGCTTTTTTGACTATTTTGATTATTAATATATATTTGCTCTGTATTTGTATTTGGGAAGAAATGATGAAAGCATACTCCTTTCAGGACATGTCATGGTTTAAGCCCAGCTGGCAACTAAGCACCACACAGCCGCTCGCTCACTCCCCCCCTGCCCTAGCAGGATGGGGGAGAGAATCGGAAAAGTAAAAGTGAGAAAGCTCGTGGGTTGAGATAAGAACAGTTCAATAAGTGAAATGAAATAAAATAAAATAATAGTAATAATGATAATAATAAAAATTGTAATGAAAAGGAAAATAACAACAACAACAAACAAGAAAGGCAAGTGATGCAAATGAAAACAATTGCTCACCACCCTCCAACCAATGCCCAGCCCAAGCAGTGGTCCCTCGGTCAGCTTTCCCCCTAGTTCATATACTGAGCATGACATCATCTGGTGTGGAATATCCCTTTGGTCAGTTGGGTCAGCTGTCCCGGCTGTGTCCCCTCCCAGCTTCTTGTGCACCCCCAGCCTGCTCTCTGGTGGGGTGGTGAGAGAAGCAGAAAAGGCCTTGACTCTGTGTAAGCACTGCTCAGGAATAACTAAAACATCCCTGTGCATCAGCACTGTTTCCAGCACAAATCCAAAACACAGCCCCATACTAGCTACTATGAAGGAAATTAACTCTATCCCAGCCAAAACCAGCATATGACACAAGTAAACTTCTGTAATTTTTCCTGCTTGCGGTATGTGTGTGATGAGGAAAAAATCTCTCCTCTTCTGATCCTGCTGTACTCTTTTACACAAACCATCTTCTCTCTTGCTAGTGCTTTTTAGTTGTTGTCTCAACAGATATTTTAGTGAGAAATCACTTGAAATAAAATCTGAACCATGTTTTTTGAACTGAATAATCTGCATGTATTCCTAGGTTATGCCTTTATATCCACTACTTAGATGATTACATTCAGGCATGTGTTTTCTCTATGCATGGCTGATAAAAACCTTTCCATTACGGAGGGTCTTTCAGACATGAGGCTGCTTCAGAGCAGAATAACACAGTGCTTCAGCTGTCTGTGTGTTTCCTGCATGGTTACCAGTTTTGGAGGTTTTGTTTTGGTTTTTTTTCTTTTAAACTTTGCTTTCTGTCTCACTCTAAAATGATTTGAGGAAAGCTTTGTCTGACCTTTTTCCAGGGCAAAAAAGTTGTGTTTTTTCAGTGTCCCTAGGTTACAATGCTTGGTATGCTGGGTACAGTAAAAAGTGAAACAAGGTGTTGTCTTCAAATTGCTTTTCCTTAGTTTGAATTGGCTTCTCTTTACTTTCAGAGATTTATCCTTACTGCTGTGAAGGATCACGAAGAACCAGGTGAGCAGGTGACGTATGGATTTGTGATCTGCAGTCATCTGAAGGTCTCCACTTCCTAGCACTGTGTTGTGATGCTAGTGAGATGGATTATTTTCTTTTTTCTTTCTTTTTCCCTTTCCTTTACTTTCTGTCAAAGCACAGGTTTCTCTTAAAATCGAAAGGAATAATACATCTGTAAGCTTACACAGTGCCTATTTCAGAGAACAGGAAAATGTTACTCTTCTAATTTTAGCTCTGGTCATCATAGATCCTTAATCCAAATTTCTAAGACAGAAAGTGCTATCAACATTAAAACACTGTCATCTGATACTACTCAGTGAACTGATTAGCTAGATTTCTCTGGGTTATACAAATTGAACATCTTTGCTTCGTGTTGAGATACAATAAATGTAAACTGCACTGTGGGTCTCAGAGTTCATTGTTACGGACACACCAGACAGTTGAAGCAGTTCATGTGAGCACTCTGTTGTATTCTTAAACTGTGAAAAGCATTTCTTGCGTTGTGAGTGTTGACTTAGAAAATCAATGCTGTTTTCTGTCAAGTCTGTTGCTACTATTTTTCTAATATGAGAGCCTCTCTTTTTGTATTCAAGATAATTCACAGGACTGCAGAAGCCCCGAGGGTTCCAGGAGGCACTGAAATTCTCAAACAGGTATTCCTCGCTTTGCTCTGGGGCAGTAGCTGGTAAAATAAATGGCTTTCAGTTACAGTCTTTCAAAACGCTGTAGTTGTGAACTATTAACATGCAAGGTCAGTGGAAATTTATTGGAAATATTTCAGAATTGAGCAGACCTGGAGAACCAGGGCTCTGAACACCACAAACTACTCTGTCTGCTCAACGGAGTTCATCTGGTGACCAAAGGCATTATTGACCTAATTAAGGGTGGTGCTGGGAAGGAGCTGGGTTTCAGGGAGCCCAGGGTTTCTCTGGGGTGGGAAGTTGCTCTGTTTCCTCAGGGGCTTTCTAGATCTTGGGGAAAACTGTCATATCAGGCCATAATTTTACCAGAAAGGAGACGTAGTAACTGAACAGTAACCTGATGTTCAAGGAGTGAAGCTGATATGTCTGACTATCTGTTTGGATGTGGTAGTATAACAGGGATAAGGGCAAGATGTTCACCAGCAATGTACCTCTTTGTCAGAACATCCCTAAACAAATTGTCTTTTCCAACTCAAGAACTTTTCTTAATTCCAAAGCAGATGTAGGGGGCTTAACTAGAACACTTACTTCAATGTACCTAAAATAAGTGTAGTAGCATAGGTTGAAGGTGTGTAGTATGACACTTTTTAATATTTGTTGAACTACAACTTGAGGTATGCAGGATGATTGTGAAGGTCTACAGAGAAGTAATAAAGGTGGTAGGATGTCTGTGAGGGAGAACAAGATAAAGACACTTAAGCTGGAGAAACTCAAAATTCAAATCAGTAAAACCACAGTAAAATAAATTACCTTTATGGTTATACAACACTGCATGTGAAATATCACGAGGAAGAAGATGATCCTGCTAATTTGAAGACAACAAATAAATTTATTTAGAACAGAAAAAAATTAAAATGTTCCAGGTAGTATCAGTAGTCCTTGTGGAAACCTTGGTTTATCTGAATGACATTACATTCTTTAGTACTTCAAAGGGAACTAAATTCCCACAGCAGAAATGTTTAGATTATCTAGGATAGGATTTTAGAAGTTCTGTCAGACTTTATTTTCACCCTAAGTCAAAACTGAAGTTAAGAAATCTTTCCTAACCTCAAGATTTTGACAGAGCACCCTTGTGATCTGCTTACATAGAAAATACTTAATGTTTTTTGTTTGCATGCCTGTGGTTATATTGCCTGCAACATTTTATTATCATCTGCTGTTGTCGCTGTAAAAAGGAGAAGGTTAAGATAGTTCTAAAAGTAGTTGCACAGGGAAGAAAACCTCAGTATCAGAAGAGTATTTCAGTAAGCTCTTGGAAGTATAATAAGAGCCAGTGCCTCAAAACTGAAAGTGAAAAAAATCAGGCAAAAAGCAAATAAACAGCAAAACAGTAAACTCTTGGAGAAAATAGGGAGAGTTATGAAAGTTTCATGTCACCCTGATTTACTATTATTCCTGAAACAAACGAACAAGATACTGATTAGAATAAAAAATAATTCAGGGGAATCTTTTCACCTAGTTTTGTAGGATATGTGTGTATCCTCCTAGCTGTATAGAAGGAAAGCTACCCTGGTGATGGTATTTGAGATTTGGAAAACTGATGATATTCCTAGTCCTAACATGTGCAAAGCAGGGTGAGGGTGAGAAGGAAAACCAGAGTGAATCTTTGTCATGGTTGGCAGAGATCCTACTTTGTAACTGTTAGCTTACAGATGAAAGATGGTAACTCAGGGTAGCTGAAGCCACCCATTTAGCTACTGTTTTATGTTGCTGTATTTCTTCAGTGATGTTTGCTATCATCGCTAGGTTAGGAATGATCACCTCTGCCCATAGGATGTTAGTAAATCTTGTGGCTGGAATGAAGTCTTAGCTGTTTCCCCCTCCATCTCCCTTGCCCCCCTTCCTGTGAGAAGCACTATAAACACTGTTCTTCTGCAGTTCTGTTGAGCTGCTCTCCACAGAAAGATGTAGATTCAAACAAAACACTTTTGAGGGTTTTTTTTTTTATGTTTGATCCATAATAAATAAATACTCATTATATGCAACATGACTAAAATAATGCAACTGTATAGTTGTCACTGGAGTCGAAACAATACAAATTTAAATGCAATAGTTATGTTTAGATTGCAGAAATGCTTTGTGCTTGAAATATTAAGAACTTCAATAAGACTTGGGAGTGTTTTTTATTTTTTATTTCTAGCTTTACTCTTCCCTTTTTGTTGAATACATCACTTGGTAGGACATGCTAATCTCAAATCAAGTTCAAGGTTTGAACACAATAGTAAACAGTCTTATTTCTCTGGGAAACAATGAGTATTTGAGTCTTTCAGTTATGCAAAACTACCGTTAATGTTATTCCAAGTATAAAGGAATATTTATCTGGAAAAATACAGTCCTATCTACATCATTAACTAATACTCAGGTAATTCAAGGCTGTGGCCTGAAATCTTCACGGAGCTAAGAAAATAATGGCTTTTTGGTCTCTGAAGTTCTGCAACTGATATATGGCCCTTCTGTTTGGGAGTGATGTGATCGCAGGTTGCATGTTCTGACTTGAATTGTGGATTTTCTGTCTTCTTCCTCTCTCCTCTCAGATCAAATCCTGCCATGAATTTTTGGTGATGTCATTAGTTCTGGTATTACTTTTTAAAACCTTCATGAATGGTAAACATTCACTTAAGTTTGGATTATCCAAATGTATATTTGTAGTGATTCATCTGGTTATAGCATATATAATAAACTAAGCTTAGTGTTTGTCTGTACAAACCTAATATTAATGTTTAATTCACAAGTTTGATTCCTTGACTTCTTGCACATTTGGTTTTGGCATAATAAGATTTTGCATTTAGGCATCAGCGTAGAAGAGTTTACAACAGCCCAACATTTTGCCAGTCACCTATTTTCATTTAGTCTCTGCCCTCTCTTATTGTATCTAGTAGATAAGAGTACTTACTTCCTGCACCATGATAGTTTTCCTTACTCCACCTCTCATTAGATGCTCTTGGGATTTATTTGGTATATTAATAACACTTCCCACTTACTTATGATAACTCTTCTTCCCTGAGATGTGGTGTGCAGTAACAACTCATCCAGTATAGGTAGTCTCTAACAGGAAACATAGGTGGGCCACCCATACTGGGTAAAAAAAAAAAAAAAACAACCCAAAACATTAGCTGATTACTACCAAAAGGCTATTCCCTATTAAATCTTTTTCCCTCTGAATGCTCAATTCACTAATTTAGGATGCCAGGAGGCAGGGGTCATGGGTCTCTTTTTTTTCATCTTTTGTTGCATACCCACCTCTACTCTGATCCTTTCCCCCTCCTTTGGACTCGTGTATGTCCCTATAAAACTGAGCTTCAGTGCAGCAGCTTTGTAGCCCACTGTGGAACCTGCCCTGAACAGGAGCAGCAGTGCCCTTCTTGACAGAGGGACTACACTAACCTCAGATACACGCAGTTAGGAAACTTTATATCCCATTGATATGCCATCTTAATTCCAAAACTATCTTAATGTTAGAGCTTTTTTGGAATTGATATGCATCTGCCATGTGTTGAACAGTTTAAAAAAAAATTAATTATGTGGTGGGGAGAAAAAACAAGGGGATACGGATAGTTTATACAGAGCACTGTTACATTAATATATGTTGGATGGGACAAGATATTTTGAAATGTGGGTAACTTATGTTTATCAGATTCTCAGAAAAGTTTTATTTTCTGAGAATGCCGTGTCTTTATAGGTAACTAATTTTTTTTAAGTTGTTAACACTGGACATATGGTTTTGACACCTTTCACTCACTTATTGAAATGCATTTCACATTTGGAGTACCTAGTGGCAAGGGTTACTATTTTTGGCACGTCTTTTACTGTGCTGTGTTCCTGTGTTTGCGGTGCAATAAGATGACTCATTTCTATGCTTTCGTGGACCATTCCATTTACATTAAAGTTGAAAATGAACCTGAGGTTTTTAGTTGCTACCTCTGGTTTTAGGGAGTCTAATGGTTACTTGGAAAGAATGTAGGTAGGACTAAACCACTTGAACTGGTTTATGAGCTTTACTACAAGTAATGAGTTTGACTTGATAGTTTAGTTAACTGAGATAAATCCTACCCTATCCCTTTTGAATATCAAGGTGTTAGGCTCACTTCCCTCCCCCTTTTCTTCTAGCTCTCTCTGACCCTGTTCCTTTGTATTTTTTCCCACTTGTTACCAAGTAACAGACAGCAAATGGAGCTTTTCTTAAACAGGAGGATGCTGGGTTATTGTTTGGCTGAAGATGTTTCCTTTTTTTAGTTTCCTTTTTGCTACTCCACTCTCTTGAAGGTAGCAGTAAAATCTATTTCTATTAGAAATTTGAGATATGCTGGAAGGAATTTTTGCTTCTTCAGTTCACCGTGCAAGTTGTTTCTTTAATTGACCATTAGCCTGTGTTCCAATGAGCCTTTTCTTCTTGCCTCTTCATGCAGTAGGGCATTCAGTCTTTGCAGACTGCTTTGAAGATTTCTTTTATGCTTGTGGGTATTTTTATTAAATTAAATGAACAATTCTTCCTCATTGATTCTTCACACTGACACAGACTGCTCTGTGCTCTGCTGCATCTGTAACATCCAATGAATTTCAAAATCAAAGGCTCTTTCTACATCAGCTTTTTCATCGTAGTATTGCAATGTCAATAAGTCCTACCTTGCATCATCACTGTTGTGATCTTGTGAAGAGATTGGCATGACAACACAAGCCTCTAGACTAGAGGAACCAAGACCATGGCTGGAATGCAGTAATCGTTTGAATAGGGCACTTCATTTAATACCTCTGTGCCAGGATCTGTCCTACTTGTGCTGTGCCAGTATCTCATAAAATGGCAGAGTGTTTAGGATTTTATAGGTCAAAAATCAACACTGTGAAGTCAATCTGGAATCTAATATGAAACAATTCTAGACTTTGTGACATTGGGGGAGATTCAGCATAAACCTATTATAAACCTTCATAACAGATGTAAATTTCCACTACATCTTCAGATCTGTATTATAGGCATCTCCTTGTCTTGGCTTTTGCTCTGTAGGGACATGTAAATAATGCCACAGAAGAAATTCTCTTTCCGTTGAACGCATAATGGAAGAGTGCAGTCTTAGTGGTTTGCTGACTGAGACAGATGAGGACTGAAGCAGATCCTTCAGTTCAATAACCAGAAACAGGATTTTCTCTCAGTGAATGCTGTGGAAGTGGTAAAACCTGTGGTATCTCAGGAAACCTTTTCCTTTTTTATCAAAATTTCTTTAGCTTTGAAGGAAATGTGGGGAGTCTCGTTCAGTTAACTGCACTTAGTTTGTGTAGTTAGTGTGTACTTAGATACATGCTTATAAATGTATACCTAGTGAGGAATACTTAGTGTGGTTGTGCCAGGTAAAAATTCAGACCAAGCCAATTAGTGACTAGTGAGATGCTTTCATGGGCAGACATGCTTTTCTCAAGAACAGCAGGCTATGTGTGTTGCCCTCACCTCTGAAAGAATGAGTGAACTCTGCTGAACTGAGTGGTATCTTTGCCACTGCTCTGAAGGTTTTGGCAAGAAGATCTATGTTTTGACTAAGCTTGACTGACCTTTCACTCTTGTATAAAAATGTACTTTCCTTATCTATCTTTTTGGTAGTTAGCTGTCTCACAGTATTTAAGCAATGTGGCTGTACTGGTTTTGGCTGGGATAGAGTTAATTTTCTTCATAGTAGTTTGTATGGTGCTATGTTTTGGATGTTTTGTTTATTGCTGAGCAGTGCTTACGCAGCGTTAAGGCCTTTTCTGTTTCTCACACTGCCCCACCAGCAAGTAGGCTGGGGGTGCACAAGAAGTTGGGAGGGGACACAGCTGGGGCAGCTGACCCTAACTGACCAAAGAGATATCCTATACCATATAATATTGTGCCCAGCAATAAAAGCTAGGGAAGGAGGGGGTGACATTGGGAGTGATGGCATTTATCTTCCCAAGTAACTGTTACATCTGATGGAGCCCTGCTTTCCTGGAAATGGCTGAACATCTGCTTTGCCTAGGGAAGTAGTGAATTAATTCCATGTTTTGCTTTGCTTGCATGCACAGCTTTTGCTTTACCTATTAAACTGTCTTTATCTCAACCCACAAGCTCTTGCACTTTTATACTTCTGATTCTCTCCCCCATCCCACAGTGGGGGAGTGAGCAAGCAGCTGTGTGGTGCTTAGCTGCCCACTGGGGTTAAACCACGACTGTGGCAAATTCTTAAAATGGGTCTGACTGACTTGCGCTGGCAGTGCTTTGAATACTGTTTTCCATGGACGTCTGTCTAGCAATGCAGACCAGGACCCCAACATGAGCCAAGCATTCTTGAGGGTTTCGCCTTCCTCTCATGTGTAAGTTTCTTTCAAGTGAGCAGGTGATAGGGTCTAGCACAAGTATTATTATTTTTAATTCAGCCTTTATTCTAATAAAGTGGATGGAGTATCCCTACTAAAGAAATTTGTGAAAATGGAGCAAGACTTTTGGATGTGGACTTAACAGTGTCTATGCTAGAGCATACATGCAATAATATGTCTGGTTTTTACTGCCTTGCATATCAGTTTCATAGGCAGAACACTTTGCTATATATTGTCTGCTGACGTTTTTATGGGGAGTTATATTGTATGACTATGGCAACTATGTTATGACATTGTATTACCTTCTGAAAGTAGTACTATTACTTATGTCAGGGTAGCTTACTTTGTAGTCTGGACACATTCCTTAGTGGTTAGAGAGCTAATGATTTAAAGATCATTTTATGTTTTAAAAGGAACTTCTGTGTGTGCCATCAGGAAAGCTGTGGTGGTCTTTTTGTCATCTGCTCTTGTCTCAGGCCTTCATTGAAAGGCCTGAGACACTAAATCACGTTTATGCCAAAGGAACTGAGTGCCTAACCTTATTTTCTTGAGGTCTTCTGTGAAAATTATTCATTTTTAAAAATTTGAAAAAGGAATCATGTGAATCTGCAGTTAAAAGGCCCAGTCTACCTAAATGTTAGTTGACTTTGTAAGTAGCCAGCCATAAATAGCAGGCTAAACATAAAGTGTTCCGGCTACTGCTGTTGCTAGTTCTGGAAGATGTTCTGTAGTCAGCCTGGAATTTATTATTAAAAATCACTTAATCTTTGATTTGCAAATCTTTGTGTCTTGAGAATAACTGCAATAAAAGCATACAATGGATGTTGTATTGAGGCCAGCTGATGATTGTTTTTCTTGCATCTGTCCCCATCTGTACTAACCATTGCTTTCAGACTTTAGGAGCCTGAGAGTATTTCACCTGTGTGGGGAAAAATCCCACAAAACACCCATGCTATAATAAGACTTTTAAATAAGTGTGCAAACACCTGCTGATTGGGTTCATTCCAAGGTGCAGAAGTAGCTTTTGATGTGTTTGGTACTACCGAGGGAGGGGAGGAAGGTGACACATCTCACCCACTGTGAGTATGAACAAATAAGATGTATGAATATGGCATACACATTGTGCATGTTCTTCAGATTCATTGCTGCCACCTGGAAAATTGTAAATCTGATCATGACGTTTGCTTGAGAGATAGATCTCAGGTCTGTAGGAAGATTGTGGTGACATTTCTTACAAATCTTTTGGCACAAGAGACAAAACGGAGGTCTGGTTACGAACAACACGAGCACTGTGCTCCATCTCCCAAAATGGTAGGTATGACTGAATGAAGTGATGACGTTGTCTACCTGGACTTTAGTAAAGCCTTCGACACTGTCTCCCACAGTATTCTCCAGGAGAAGCTGGCGACTTATGGTTTAGACAGGTGCACTCTTCACTGGGTAAAAAACTGGCTGGATGGCCGAGCCCAGAGAGTCGTGGTGAATGGAGTGAAATCCAGTTGGTGGCCGGTCACAAGCGGAGTCCCCCAGGGCTCAGTTTTGGGGCCAGTCTTGTTTAATCGATGATCTGGATGAGGGGATTGAGTGCTCCCTCAGCAAGTTTGCAGATGACACCAAGTTGGGCGGGAGTGTTGATCTGCTTGAAGGTAGGAGGGCTCTGCAGAGGGATCTGGACAGGCTGGATCGATGGGCTGAGGCCAATTGTATGAGGTTCAACAAGGCCAAGTGCCGGGTCCTGCACCTGGGTCACAACAACCCCATGCAACGCTCCAGGCTTGGGGACAAGTGGCTGGAAAGCTGCCCCACAGAAAAGGACCTGGGGGTGTTGGTCGACAGCCGGCTGAATATGAGCCAGCAGTGTGCCCGGGTGGCCAAGAAGGCCAACAGCATCCTGGCCTGTATCAGAAACAGTGTGGCCAGCAGGAGTAGGGAGGTGATTGTGCCCCTGTACTTGGCGGTGGTGAGGCCACACCTCGAATCCTGTGTTCAGTTTTGAGCCCCTCCCTACAAGAAGGACATTGAGGTGCTGGAGCGTGTCCAGAGAGTGACGACGAAGCTGGTGAGGGGTCTGGAGCACAAGTCTTGTGAGGAGCGGCTGAGGGAACTGGGGTTGTTCAGTGTGGAGAAGAGGAGGCTGAGGGGAGACCTTATTGCTCTCTACAACTACCTGAAAGGGGGTTGCAGAGAGGTGGGTGTTGGTCTCTTCTCCCAAGTGACTAGTGACAGGACAAGAGGAAATGGCCTCAAGTTGCGCCAGGGGAGGTTTAGGAAAACTTTCTTTACTGAGAGAGTGGTGAAGCACTGGAACAGGCTGCCCAGGGAAGTGGTGGAGTCACCATCCCTGGAGGTGTTCAAGGAACGTGTGGGCGCAGCATTGTGGGACATGGTTTAGTGGGCATGGTGGTGTTGGGATGGTGGTTGGACTTGATGATCTTACAGGTCTTTTCCAACCTTAGTGATTCTGTAGTTCTGTGACATTGCTACTCTTCTGTACCTTTCGAAGTAGTTTAGCAGCATCTTGGGAGTCCAGTTGACTGTAGAGATGGGCAGAACCCAGGGGCATTATTTTGATACTAGTTTGCCTAACCCTTACCTACTCTGACTGTCTTTCACCTATGCAGTAAGTTTTCCTCTAGACCCTCCAAAGGCTGAAATCCTACTTCTGTAACTTTCTGACTTGTGTAAGAACACTTTTGAAGGCTTAGCCTGGAAATGTCACTTTTCCACTTGAGAAATCTTGGTTTTGGAATACTAACTCTGGGGTGTAGTAGAAGGATTTATGCTTGGTGACAGAGGTAATTACTGAGGCATGGCAAAGCACCTTTACTTAAAAACTCAGCATTTTTTCCAGGTAAAGAAAGGAAATAGTACAAGTAAATGAAGTGAGGAATGTTTATGAATTAGATGTGATGTACCTCTGACTCAGCAGCCTGAATTGCTGCAAATGTTTCTATATTAGAACTGTATGTCATGGATGCCCTTGTCAATATTAAATCCTAGCTATAAACACTATTTCTTGTATATATGTTTGGAATATGGTGGATTGTTCAAAGGAATTGAACTAATCTGAAAGCAAGCATGCTCCTTTAAAGATTACATATGGTAGTGTAGGCTATTCTTCTTAGAGGGAAGATACAAATAACAGGTGGCTTCTTCACAGAATCACTAAGGTTGGAAAAGACCTGTAAGATCATCAAGTCCAACCATCAACTAACACCACCATGCCCATTAAACCATGTCCCACAATGCCTCGTCCACACGTTCCTTGAACACCTCCAGTGAGGGTGACGCCACCACCTCCCTGGGCAGCTTATTGCAGTGTCTCACCACTCTCTCAGTAAAGAATTTTTCCTAGTATCTTGTAGAATTTTAAGAGTGAACTAGTTATTTATTGTTCATTGGCTTTCTGCTTCATGAGTACTTATGTTGTCTTTGACACATGTCTGTGACATATGAATCCCGTTAGTCTTTCTGGTTGACTCAAAGCAACAGCGCTTGCACTCTTGGCCAGCCCTCCTAGAGGGGAAGCCACTGGAAAAGTAATGAACCATGTTTGACTCTTAGTCTATTGTCCAATTGTAACTGTGTTTTTGGATAGAGCATTATCACTTCTTCAGTGGTTATATAAATTCTGGGTACAATGCTATTACGAGAGCAATGTCATTTAGTACTTTTCAGGAGTTCTTAATACCGTAAATGAAATCAATAATAGCAGTTATTGTTCCGTATTCTTGGAAGAGATTTGGACAAATTGGTTCACAATAAGTGTACTAATGGTGAAGTTTAGCTGGTCTTCTAAACTATTTGCCACTTAAAATTGTAAGTGAGGGAAGAAGTAATTTTTCACTGGTAGATTTAAAATGAGTACAACTTTTTTGTTATCTGAAGGAAAAAATCCTTTTACTACTTTGTTCTGTTTTGTGTCTAAATGTGAGAAAATGTGTGCTTGATCAGCTGTGCTTTTTTTTTTTAATGGAGAGGTTCATCTTGAGGGTGCCCACAGGGCATGTGCAGGACAACCAAGGGATCATGCCCAGCCAGCATGGGTTCAGTAAAGACAGGTCCTGCTTGACCAACCTGATCTCCTTCTATGACCAGGTGACCCACCTAGTGGATGAGGGAAAGGCTGTGGATGTTGTCTACCTGGACTTTAGTAAAGCCTTCGACACTGTCTCCCACAGTATTCTCCAGGAGAAGCTGGCAGCTTATGGTTTAGACAGGTGCACTCTTCGCTGGGTAAAAAACTGGCTGGACGGCCGAGCCCAGAGAGTCGTGGTGAATGGAGTGAAATCCAGTTGGTGGCCGGTCACAAGTGGAGTCCCCCAGGGCTCAGTTTTGGGGACGGTCTTGTTTAATATATTAATCGATGATCAGGATGAGGGGATTGAGTGCACCCTCAGCAAGTTTGCCAACGACACCAAGTTGAGTGGGAGTGTTGGTCTGCTTGAGGGTAGGAAGGCTCTGCAGAGGGGTCTGGACAGGCTGGATCGATGGGCTGAGGCCAATTGTATGAGGTTCAACAAGGCCAAGTGTCGGGTCCTGTACTTGGGTCACAACAACCCCATGCAACGCTCCAGGCTTGGGGACAAGTGGCTGGAAAGCTCCCCCGCAGAAAAGGACCTGGGGGTGTTGGTCGACAGCCGGCTGAATATGAGCCAGCAGTGTGCCCAGGTGGCCAAGAAGGCCAACGGCATCCTGGCCTGTATCAGAAACAGTGTGGCCAGCAGGAGTAGGGAGGGTGATTGTCCCCCCTGTACTTGGCGGTGGTGAGGCCGCACCTCGAATCCTGTGTTCAGTTTTGACCCCCTCCCTACAAGAAGGACATTGAAGTGCTGGAGTGTGTCCAGAGAAGGGCGATGAAGCTGGTGAGGGGTCTGGAGCACAAGTCTTCTGAGGAGCCGCTGAGGGAGCTGGGGTTGTTCAATCTGCAGAAGAGGAGGCTGAGGGGAGACCTTATTGCTCTCTACAACTACCTGAAAGGGGGTTGCAGAGAGGTGGGTGTTGGTCTCTTCTCCCAAGTGACTAGTGATAAGAGGAAATGGCCTCAAGTTGTGCCAGGGGAGGTTCAGGCTGGATATTGGGAAAAATTTCTTCACTGAGAGAGTGGTGAAGCATTGGAACAGGCTGTCCAGTGTGGGAGACTGAACTGTGAAACATTTGTCTCAAAGTTTGCTTGTTTAAGGTGAATGAAGATTGTTTGTTTAAGCTGGCCGTGAAATGTGATAAGGACAGCTGCAAGGCCACAGAGGCCTCTGGTTTGTGAAGCATCGTCCTGTGGAGTCAAGCGATATGCAGGAATGCAGTCCTGTGAGGTGTGTGTCCATATGCAGGAATGGGGAGACCTGCAAGTACACACCGTTGTCGTGGAAACTGCAGCCCTTGAATGGGGGAATAAAAGGAACTGTGGAAGAAAACTCTGTGCATTCGCCCACCGTGAAACTGCAATTGCCCACCGCAAAACCACCAAGAGGCTTGGACCCCCGGGACACTGTGGATCCATGGTGGTGACTATTCTTGCAACTCTGCCCCAACTGCTTGCTTGATTTCTACCTTTTCTTTCCACTCTATCCTATCGCTACTATTTTACACTTTTGGTAATAAAAAGCTGGTTTAGGTGTACGGTATTTGACCTCGTTTGTGTGTTAATCTTGCTCTTGGAATCATATTGAAACCTTCCCCGACACTGGATCGGAACACCCAGGGAGGTGGTGGTGTCACCATCACTGGAGGTGTTCAAAAAACGTGTCTTCTTGGCATTGCCGGATATGGTTTAGTGGGCTTGGTGGTGTTGGGTTGATGGTTGGACTTGATGATCTTACAGGTCTCTTCCAACCCTAATGATTCTGTGTGTGATTCTGTGTTTGAAATAAAGTGATAGGCAATAAAAATGTGATACTACTTAACTGGACATTATTTTTTTTTCCCCAACTTGTTTCAGTGCACTCTCAATTTCCAAGTTCTTTTCCTCAATCCCCAAATTCAGTGTTACTGCTCAAATCATTGGTGCAGTTGGATGGAATCAATAACTCATTATTCTTCTGTTTTTAGTGCACCTACATCTTGCTGAGAGATCCAAGTGGAAATGATGATTGGTGTGTTAAATGTGTCAATGTGGGGTAGAATGTTTTGATGAGAAAAAATCACTTCCAAACGTGAGGAGATGCTTGGGCTGAGCCGTTCCTGAATGATGCAAGTAGAATGTATGTGTGCTATTATCTGCTGTATTAAGGTCAAGCACAAGAAATCCACTGGTGTCCTATTCTTTTTGTTTTGAAGTGGATCATGTTATATGTTAATTGCTGGGGAAAAAAAAAAGCTTAACTTTCTCTTCAGGAGTTAAGAAAACCGTATCTCACCTTGCCTTACTTATTGCTAAAGTGTATTGCTGTTCTCTTCTATTTATGCTAATTTGTTGCCAAGATGATATGTGAACACCTAACAAACTAAACTTACAGAAATCTATATTGAAAGAATAGCTTGATTCAGGAAGGAGAGGTGGACTTATAAACCATTCTGAGAGAATTTATTTTTAACTGCCATCTCTGTAACTAAGACTTTGCAGTATCTGGAACTGTGGTTTTCAGCTTCTTTTAATCTGTGGACCCTTATGTGCTTTTTCTTTTTTTATGAGAATGATCAACTTCAAGTTGATGAGTCTGAAAAGTGTTTTGGCCATGTGTATATTCCTCCTTAAATTCACCCTGAATGACTGAAAACTGGGAAGTGGTTAAGGAGGAAGGAGTGTTGGAAAAGCTATCAGCACAGTGCTCTTAGTTGTGATTTATAGTCCTCTGTAAGTACATGCCCAATAGTCTTATGAAAATAGAAGAGTCATGTATGGGTGAGCAGTTTTTAAGATAAAGCAAATGAGCACAAAAAATAAAAATCAGAATATTATTAAGTGAGGCCTTAAAAAGAATTATATCTAAGTATGTTCCAAATCTGAGGTAAGAAGAGGCAATAGTGATTTACCTGTTGTTCTAGTAGTGATCTTACTACCCATTTGGGAAGGAGCAAGACTTAGCAATAAGGGTTTGCGGGTAAACAGGAGAGAGAGTGCAAATAACTTTATAATATTCATGAATTTTACCTCTTTTCAGACTCAGTTGTATTTGTACATATAAATTTTGGAGATGTTTCAGACAATTGGCAAAATTATTTAAACCAAGAACTTCCTTTTTTTTTTTTTTGCTTCCCCCTTGTTTGTATGTGCCATTATTTCTTTGACTTTTGTAGGAGGAAAATGCAGGATATAAGTAAGGTGGCTCTATGAAGAGCTTGGATATATTTCTTGCCTTCTGAATGCAGAATGAAACAGCTGAATAGCACTTTAGTATCTTAATACTCTGCTCTACCATCTCCAAAGAACAAAACCTGTCTTGCTTTCTTGCTAGAAAGAAGAATTTGTGTTTTAGGACTTTAACCAGTAGAAGATTTACCTTAAGGTTGTACAAAACTTGAGGGTTAATTAGAAATACTGACTTGCGTCACTGGTCTTTGAGTTGTGCTTTACTCCTCATCACATATGCAACATTTGAATTTAACTTTGGGGTGGTTTTTTGTTTTTTTTTCTATTTTTGGGTTTGGTTTTTTTACTGCCTATGTTGTACACATGTAAGTCAGTTAAATACTAACTTTTATGTGTACTTTCAAGTTCTCATTAAGGTGTGCTTTTTATCTTCTGTATAGTTTAGCTGAGAAGGCACTTTAAAGAACTAGCTTGTGTTATACTTTACAACTGGTTACAGAACTTGTTTCTGTGTCTTGTGAAGACAAATTGGGATGAATTAATTCATTTCACACAGTGAATAATCCTATATCATGATTCATATAGTCTTTTTAACAGCTCAGTCTTGATACCAGTGTATGCAGTTATTGGTAGATATCTCCAACATAATCTGTGTGAGCCACTATCAGTCTCCGGTTTGGTTGGTACTGTTTTTTTTCTGATTCTCTATGCTATTTTTGTTGTTATGTTGTCATTTAGTCTCTTGCAGAAAAGAGGAATGCTACACTATCCTACTAATGAGAGCGAATAAGCATTCATTCTAAAAATTCCTAAGACTTTTGGGATTTGCAAGTGTTGTTTATACACAACTTGCTACTACAATGCTCTTAAATAACAGCAAACAAACAGCTCCATGAATCACACATTAAAAATGCCAGGTAATATTTTGTGGTTTGGAGCTCTGTTCCAAGGTCCATAGCTTTGTTGGACAGCTCACTTTGACTCTTTTGAACAGTTGTAACTTAGCTGTCTTCTGCAAGGACAAGATATTGAAACACCTTAAGGGAAAGTGCTGTTTACTTCCAAAATGTATTTCTGGCAATGCATCCAGGCAGTGTTTTTTCTATTCACCAGTGCTTCTCTATTCCTTTGTATACATGGATTTTTTTTTTTAGAACAGCAGCTGTTTGTGTTGTACCAGTGCTGCCAGAAGTCTCAGTTAAACACTCCTGTGTAATACAGACATTTCCAGAAGCTTATTCAGAAGTTCTGTAGCATATTTTAACTTACAACTTGTACATCTTTGTATCTTCCCACCAGTCTATCACTGACTAACTGAAGTATGTAATCTGTGAGTGTGTTGGACCTTGCAGGCTTTCAGACAGCTTCTTCTTTCCTCCTTCCCAATTCTCTTCATTTACCTTACATATTTCAACCCATGCGTGTGATTCTGAATCCTGTTTTAACATTATACAGTTGGCCATCTTGAGCATTCTTCCCAAAACATCGCAAATCACTCCGATTGGTAACTCTGCTCCTAGATAGGGAGAATAGAGCAGTTCCTCCTAACTACTTTTCTTCGTATTTGAGAGCTGGGGGACATAGGGAGTGAGTGAGTTCATGCTAGGGAGGATAATAGTTGCCTTGGATGTGTATTATGGTGGAGAGAAAGGAGGAATTCCTTAATTTCTTTGGGGAAAGCTTGTTGTTGGGTTGTCTGCAGGAAACACTGTTTTCTGTCACCCTGCAATATTGATAATCAGCATAGCTTTGGAAAAAAGCTCCTCTCAAGGTAATAATCGACAGCAAGTATGGCACTGCTCTGACCGCCTCTGCCTCAGGCACAGCAAACAAGATTGGATTGTATCCCCTGTAGGTGGCAGTAAGTGAACTGTTACCATCATGAGAGAATTTGGTAAAAGAAAGTCTTCGCCTTTTTGTCTACATGACATAATTGTTCCAAACAATAAAAGCATTGCCCTCAGCCCCATAGTAGACCAGGGCCCAGATTAGGGTGGAGTGGGGAACCAAGGAGACAATTCATGTCAGAGCAATCATAGAGGGTTTAATTTGCTGTTCCAGCTCAACTGAGGCCCTGTGGCTGCCTCTGTGCTCTGTACAAGATATGCAATAGGACTGCAGTGCAGCCAGATGCGTTTTGCGTTGTTGTTATCCCAGTAAGTGCAACAGTAAGCTCAGTCCAGAAAGAGACTCTCACACTAGGCTCTTTCATGATTGTCTAGGAAAGGTGCAGCCTCTCCTGCAGCAAGCAATTCTGGGAGAATTTTTCATTCTACACAGTCTGAGAACAGGACTTGTTCTCTTTTGTATGTGTCCTGCATTGAAAGCTTTTTAAATTTAGCTGTTGAAATAGAGTGCTTTTTAGGGGTGCATTTTAAGTAACAAACTTTAGAGTAAGTGCAATGGGTGCCTAGCAAACACAGGCACTGCGGGCTTTTCTGAAGACTTTCCTTCAAATTTTATGAAGTTTGCAGTAATGTGTGCTTGTTTCCTAAAATTCAGAAACAACACTGCATCCACTTTGCTTTTACTTGGGTGTGGCAGTTTGTTTGTTTTTGGTTTGGGGTGTGTGTTGGGTTTTTTCCCTTCCTTGATAGCTAAAAATGTTTTGATGGTGGTAAATGATTCTGAACTAGACTCGACTGCTCCTTGGGTAAAATTTATTTATGTATTTTTCAACTTATTAGCCCTGTGATCATAAGATCAATGACAGTTCTCTAACTACTTGAATAAAATTTAATTTGTTTAAAAAGTATTCTTCACATTGCCACAGCTGCATCTGAAAGCCCTTTAAAGAGCTTTTAAGGCAGCCTTGTAAATAGCTGTAACTGACTGTATTTGACAATTTCCTGGGACATTATTCTGCAGAATGTTGAAGTAGTTCTTCCAGGTAGCTCTCCCAAGAGCCAGTTCTGTGTCATTCTGGTTTAGGCAGCTACTTTTTCGGCAATGGTTTTCTGTATTACAGGTATTCTGTGTGTAGACCAACAGAACATACAGGCATTGGCATTAAGGAGTGCATTTCTATAGAATTTACATCTAAAATGTTTATGTAAATATTTTCTGTCTTAAAAAGAATGGAGTAAGTTTTCTCTACGTGGCAATGGGACAACTCAACATTTAAAAGAGGATTTTTATTTTTTTTCCTTTTGTGGTAGAACACAATTATCTGTTTAAATGTGGTGTCTGTTTCATGTGGTGTCAATTTTAATCCATTTGTTTTGGAAGCTGGGCACAAGCATGGTGAGAGAAGAGCACAGGAGTAGATATTAAATATGCAAATACACTGAAGCCCACTGTTTCTTAAGGACCAGAACAACACTGTGGTTGATGTGAGCCACAGAGCAAAAGATCTCCAAAAAAGATAACTGCTCCATCAGTAGTTGATCAAATCTTGTTAGATACTTATATGTGGTAGTTTACTGAAGACTCAAAAGCATAAGAACTCAGCTTACACTTTGCTGTGTTGAATCCAGACACAGCAAAGTTGCGAAGTAGGTTGACATTTCCCTTCCTTATCATTCTGTGGTAATTCTCTAATCTCTGTGAAAGATTGACTGTCCAGTTTAGGCTCCATGAGATACTTTGGAGGACAAGTGTTTTAGTTTTCAAAAGATGTGATTGCCCCAAATCTTAAATATTTAGGAATCCAGCACCTCTGGAAATGAAAGGCCTTCTCCCCCATGTTGGATAACAGAAACTGAATATCAGAGAGTTTTGTCAGTGTGCTGTGTTTATTTTTAGAGAACAGAATGTTTGTTTCCAGCTATGTGCAGTTATGGGCTCAGTACTAGTAAACCTTTCTTAGTATATATATAAAAGGAAGGTTATTTGATTTGATGACAAACAGATTTCATCAGACCCTTGCCTTTTGCTTTTATCAGTATGATCTGTGCTGTCCAAGGGGAAGGCATTGTGGAGGCACTTGCCAAAACATGACAGCAGATGCTTCTGCAAATTAGGTTTTTCCAGAGTAATGTGACAGGATGAATCTGCTCACAAAAGTATTAAAGTAAAAAAGCAGAACTGTAATCAAATATGTGTACCAATATAACGTGTGCTGTAAAAGATGATAGCTTTGGCTTTATATTGCTATAATTCACTCAGTGGTGAGCAGTACCTTTTTGTGAAAGTGGCATCATAAGAGTAGGCAATAACTGATTGGAAAGGCTTTTTGGTAAACCAAGAAATTCAGGCATCTGTTTATTATTGACATTCTCCTTTCCTCTCTCAAATAGAAAACCATTTTCTTTCTGTCGTTCTCAAATCTCCATATATATTGCTAAGGGTAGCCAAATACCTTGGCTTTCAGACCCAGAGGTATTCCTTCCCTCTTTGTCTGCTAGTTGTTTCCAGATCCAGTGAGGCTGAGCATGTGTTTCCAATTGGTGTGCCCACACAATAGAGACACAACTAGTTGTACAGAGATTAAAACAGACAGGAGAAAAACACTTTTAGGGACATCCATAGAAATACAGACAGCATCCACATAAAACATGAATAAAAATGCTGGCCTGACCTGATCCTCTTCTCTAATCGGGTTTAACATATGCTTGTGGAATACACAAATATTCCCACTCAGCTCATAAGCATGGTATTACTAATGGGATTACCTGAGTACTGCTGGTCTTGGAAGATCTGCCTCCCAAAAGATGCCCTACTCTCCCCTCCAACTACCAACTGAATTTTGGCCATTTCTCACATAACTTCCCCTTAAACATCTCTGAAATCTGGCTATGCCTTATGGTGCTTTCAGTCACATGTGTTAGCTGCTTGGTTTTATCCATTTATGTCCAGCAATTTCTTATGTCACCTCCAGTAGTTTCCCATGTACTGTTCAGTTAGCTAACACTTGAGACAGGGACTAGTCATCTGCATGCAACCTTAACAAGTTTTTTTCCCTTTTTTGTGTGCTCACTTTTAAGTATAATACTAAAGGTTTTGGTTTAATTCCAGGCAGTTGTTGAGGAACATCTCCCATGTGAGGCTATCTGATCTGCACTATTATGTATTAAGTAAATACCATGTGTGTTACTCTCAAATTTTTGTTATATTAACTTATTTCATGACCACATATGAGGTTTATTGTTTCAGGCTGCCTTGTCACTCTTAAATGGAGAATTTAACTGGATGTGAAAGAATGTCATGATTACAAAGGTAATGAAGACCAACTGCGAATCATTGGATGGATCATTGTAACAAGGTGTAGTACCTGTTTTATTGACAAACTGCTGGTCTTAATGCTTCTGAACTCTTCTCATTACCTACTCTCTTTCTGTTTGTCAGCTTAGTTATAACAGCATCATTGAAACAGATTCTCTGAATCACATTTCTTAGTCTAGTGTTCAGTATCAATATTTTAGCTTGAGTTTATGGGATCTGGATTTCAGAGAGAGAATTATTTAATATGTTGAGAAATCCAGGTGATTTCTCAACCAAATACTATGTAGGCCTTAAAAATTGTTCGGTTTCCTATATCACAAAGTTAGTCTGGGCAGAACACAATTTAAGAAAATGAATATCAGAGCAAATCATGGAATTTTTTATACTTTTTTTGGTTGTGAAGAGAAGGCTTAGGAGGGAGGATAGAGAGAGAACAATTGGAGTAAATACTGAAAAATCAGTATTTTGTTTAAAAATAGTACACAATTATGTATTTATTCTAAAAATATGAAAAATCTACATGACATTTTGTAAGTAAGCAAATTTATTTCAACAGATGTGAGGACGCTCTTCATCTAAATTTTATAGTATTGTATGAATTTACTTGGCATTCTTTATCTTCCTGTAATTATTATTGAGATTTGTACTTCCTTGCTTATTTAGAGAAATTTTGTAGTTCATTTGTAAAACTTAGCATATTCTCGTGATCTTTTTAAGAACCTTATTTATCTTCATGTACCTTATTTAGCTTTATGTACCAGATGACAGAAACTGTTTCTGAACATCCAGTTCTGCCTTTTTAAAAATGTTTTTATTCTGGATCTTTACTGTAGAAAATTCCTGCTGATGTATTACTGGGTATATGTAGATTGCACAAAAAGGCATGATATAGAAATGCTGAGCCTAATGGAGAATACACCGGTTCCTCAGATTTTGAAAAAAGCATTAATTTTTCAGTGTGGCTATGCATTTCCATATATACCTCTCAGAAACAGGTGCTTTCTCTCTCTCTCATCCACTTTCTTAAATTGAAGTATCTGAAACTACCAGAAAGACAAAAGAAGATAACACTGTTTAAAGACAGCTTTGCAGCAGCGAAATGGGATGAGGTATAATCTCCCCTGAGTTTGGTTTAATCTAGAATTGCTTAACTAGTTTAGGCTGGCTTTGGCTGAGATTGGTGGTAGAACAAGTACACAGTTATTGCCTATGAACTTAGTTTAGACTTGACTCAGCTTCTAGCAAAAAGAGCTGCTTCACAGGGCATTTCCCTTCAAATTATTCATTTACAGAAAATCAACAATCAGTATTTTTTTCACTCTTAATGAAGTAACAAAAATCAAATGTGCACACTTTCTCATTGACCAATTTTACATTTCTAACACTTTTGTTTTCAACCCTTTAATTGCTTCAGTTCAAATAAGTCCTCTTAAGGCTTTACTTCCACTTTTTGATCTTTTTGGAATATTGTCAACTTGGGAATGCTGGGTACATGATGTAATAATGATAAAACTTTAAATATTAAATAAATATAAATACTAAAACTTAGTACTCATTTCATGTAGCTTTGACTGTCTGCTTCTTCTAAGCAGTAAAATACAATCTGATACTGCAGATGCAAAAAATAATGGATTTTGGTTTGTTTTTTTTAGTAAGTACAGGTTAGTTACTGGATTGGTTAAACAGATTACATAGCAGCTCTAAACTGATTTTTTTTATTTTTTAAATAGACACCATATCTATTTGCTAATGCTACATGAGATTAGGGAAGATCCAGAAAAAGAGAACATATGTTTCAGAGAAATATGTCACTTTTGATAACATGAACAAGGCTTAATTTTGATAGGCTTGAGAAAATTTCTGCCATGAGAGACATGAATAATTCATTTAAAAGGTTCTAAGGATGTTTAGATGCAAGGATCCAATATGCAACCTCCACTCTCCATCAAGTCAATGCAAACTGACCACTAAATGTGCTAGGTCCCTGTGGGGCATGGATGAAATACTGCAATATGAACCTGCTACTTCATTCAGTAGGAACATTTCCATCTTTTTCATCCCAGAAGGAGCACTCTATTTCTCAGTGGTCAGGAATGTATAATACATGGGAATATTCATATTTATTATTCAGGAGAAGAATGTTCATTGCATTATGGGGAGGTCTGAGTTACATCACCATGTGGTTCAAGATAGGAATATTCTTGAGTTTTTTTCAGGACATTTATTTTTGAGAGAGCTACCCATTAAAAAGTACTTCTGCAGTGAAGGTAAGTGTATTTGTGGAGGCACAGACGCTAACAAATAAACTAAGATTTCCATTTGCACTTTTAAGTAGGGTAAGTGTAATTCTGGAAAGTCTTACAAGCAAAAGAGCTACAAGAAGTATCTTCAGGTGAAAGATATTTCATACGATACCTGTCAGATTTCCTTCTTCCTTGAGGAGGAAGAGCTAGAAGATAAATTTATTCTGTACCCACATCTGAATGTCAAAACCTCTTGTTGTCCTTTAGCTTTCCAAGAAATAATTTTTGATGGATTTGGTTCAGCACACCTTGGAACGGTTTAGTGGACCAGTTTCTTTTCCAACTGATGCATCAGACTGGGGTTCCTTGGGCTTCTTTGCACCTTATGGTTCTAGGTATGCACTTTTCATCACTTGTTTCTCCTATTGTTCCACTGTTCTTGAGTTCCTCTGATTATCGTATAGGTTCTTGTGCAAGACTGGTCTTTTCTTACTGCAGACAGCCTGTTTATAGAGAAGGTACAGTTTCAGGCTTTCCTCCTGCTCCCTTGATTATCTGATCTCACTATTCATACGGGACCAGAAGCACCCTTGCCACTTTCTGCCTGGAAAGGATGGCTTTTGATGTCATCTCTCCTCACAGAAACCTGATGCAGTGTTGGTTATTGGTGTCATCTGCTTCCATACTTTCTGCTTTCTGTCTGCAGTAATTTCTTGGACCAACGGAAGATCCATGATACAGTGTATTGAAGATCTCATGTAAGAGAGGAATTTGTCATAACAGACACTTTTTGCATGGGTAGGAGCAAATTAATAGATATTCTTGCAAAGACATTCAGAGATGACTTATAGGTTAGGGGCCAGCTGGCTGGAAAGGAGCTCTGCAGAGAAGGACCTTGTGGTCCTCGTGGATGAGAAGCTGACCATAACCCAGTAATGCACCCTTGCAAGAAAAAAGGCCAACAGCATCCCAGGCTGCATTAGAAAGAGCACTGACAGCAGGTCAAGGGAGGTGATCCTTCCCCTCTCAGCCTGAGAAGGCTCAGGGGGGGATCTTAACCCCTGATGGGAGGGAATGAAGAAGACTGAGCCAGGCTCTTTTCAGTGGTGCTATTGACAGGACAAGAGGCAATGGGCACAAATTCACATAAACTAAGTTCCATCTGAATACAAGAAAACACTGTTTTACTGTGAGGTGGGTCAAGCAGAGGAACAGGTTGGGCAGAGAGGTTGTGGAGTCTCCATCCTTGAAGATATTCAAAACTCAACTGGATACAGTCCTGGGCAACCTACCTTAGCTGACTGTGCTTGAGTAGGGGGCTGGGACTATATTATCTTGAGAGATTGTCTTTCTAACCTCAATGATTCTGTGATTCTGAGATTCCTGATCATAGCAGTCACAATTATTTAATTTATTTTTTTACCTAGTACGTATTAAATTATAGTTCAATTAACACATGCATTTAAAGACAATGGTTTTTTTGTACTTGATGAGAAAGATTTTATTATCAAGCAGTAGAAGTCATCTGGAACCTGCAGACCAATTTGCTACATGCAGTGTTCTGAAAATGTAAATGATTACAGTGTTTCTGCAATCTTTTCTTTCTAGGACTTTAGTCAGGATGTTTTCATCTACTAGAGTAAGCTAGCTAGAAAAACTAAGGTGCATTTGGTCTCTGAATTTGTTACCTTATTTACATGTCAGAATGTAGACTGGGTACCTACATGCAAAATACCTGCAGTAGCTTGAACATTTTTCTGGTTTTAATGTTGTCTTGCATTAAAAAAAAAAAAAGGTCAGATGACAATACCTTAAGAAGAAACATTAAGCAAAATGGTGCAAAGTGCAAAACACGCAAAATGGAGAATAACTCATTTCTCCTCTATTCTGAAGTCAAAGGGTTATTTTCTTGGTATAGATAGGATGGGCTAGCAGAGTGCATTTGAGCCAAAAACTAGAAAGTTTGCTTAATAGTAGTTTTATTATTTATGCATTTAGCATTTCAGTAGAGCCTGGAGACTCCCACATATTCATTGTGTAGACTTGTGTCAAAGAGATGATTGCTTTCCGGCAGCTCATAATTATTACTATAAAGGTGTTAACCTCACTGCTCTACTTATTCCTGTTCTTCACACTGTTTATGCCACTTTTTTTTTCTTGCCAGTATGAAGGCGATCAAAAATTAAAATGCATCTACGGTAAATATCAACTATGCTGTACTCCTGAAATGTTATGTAAAACTTTGAAAGGGGAAAGAGAGCAAAGGCCGTTTATGGCAGGTTCAGTGGTGAGATGTAAACACTTCTTTGCACGCTTGTAGAGCAACTGTCAAAGTTGCCTGGGAAGATCATACAGTAGAGAGTGGATCAGATTTCAATTCTAGCCTTTTCTGCTAGGTACCCGGAGCCCTTCTTTACTTGGTGGTGTGAACCTAACTCTTCTTAATGTTTTTGGAATATTGCAAATTAGCAAGACAAGTCCAAGGCTGAACTTGTAATCACTTTCTTATGTTGTCATTTTGTGGCCTGACACTTTTCTTAACAATGATTCTGAAAGAGGGAGAGCTAGTTTGTTCTTGACACAGCACTGATGTGTTCCATGTTACTGCATGAGTGCAGCTAGGAAGGCTGCAGTAGTCTTTGCTGACTTACTCTCCATGTTTGTTATAAGCAGATAAGAAGCATATTGAACTACTGTAGAGCCAAAAAGGAGCTTTTCTTTTAGTGACTCTCTGTGTAGAACATTTCATATTTCTGGACTGAAAACGATTTGAAGAATTGTGAAATCACTGCTGGATATGGACAATGTTTGAAGTATGTTCACTGATGATAATAGAGGGCAAAAGAACACGCTTTGTGAAAAGACAGATAATACCAGTGTAGTAACTATATGCACCATGCTACTATATGAGCAAAATGGTTTTAACAATTAACTACATCTCAAAAAAACTTATTATTTTATCTTGGACAAACAGAATATGAGTCTATTGAGATCAAAACATAGACTGGGTGAAGGAAAGAAGGGAACAGGACTGTTGTCAATGTATCTGCAAAAAGAATGATGGTCCATAGCAGGGGTGACTGGATGTAATGTCATCTACAGAAAATGAAACCCATTCAACCCTTGGTTGCCGAGTGTACACAAGCAGGTTAGCTGCAAACATTCATATCTAGCCACCTCTGAGGCAACGGGCATATTTTGAGGTGCTAAATAATACATAAGTTTGAGAGGTAAGATGAACACCAAAAGCAATGAATGAGTTCATATCCTTGATTTAGGATGGACTGACCTACTCTCATAAATATAAAAATATTGACAAAAACAATTAAGAATGTAAACTTCCCAAAGTTTCTGGGCTTGTGAAATAAATGGCTGTGAATGCTGTATAGGCTTTAGGTAGGATTTAATAAGGAAAAATCTGACATACTTTCAAATAGTGATTATGTGTAATATTAAAAAATAATGACATATTTTCCAAGGAGTTTCTAGGAACTGCTTGATTTTTCCAAGAATGAAAAGCCAGTCTTATTAAAAGCTTTGTAATACTCTTATGGGAACAACTGTTTGTGGTCGAGGGCATGGATTATGGGTGAAACTTTCTTCTCTTCAGCAGCCAATACAAAATTTAGATAGCACTTAAATCATTAGAATTGGTGATCTTTTAGAGTAGTGTGCTAATTTTCTCTTCCTTTATTCCCGTGGTAGGGGTGAAATAGTGTGAGTAAGATACCAGCACAAGCCACTTGAAGGCAAGATGTCATCAGTAACCCGTTTGGTTCTTTATGATGTATCAGTCCCCTGCTATGTGTGGCATTCAAAGTTGACAGATATGGCCTCTTTGGAATATGTACATGAGGAGCTGAAAAAGTACTAAAATTATAGGTTAAGCTTTAAGAAGAACATCAGTAGTTCACAACCACTGGATCTGCCACTTAGGAAAAGATGGAAATTTTACTTCTCCTTTTTGAGTACTGAGTCTCTTACATTTTCATATCCTTACTTCTAGCAGTCCTTCTCAACTCTATGCAGCTGACTGTTCATGGGGCAGCAAGAAAATACCTTTCACTGTGGATTACTCAAAAAGCCAGGTGCTAGTTTGCAAGGTGGCAGATGTTTTTAATGCTGAATTGAGAGCAGGTGTTTTTAGCGGAGAAACATAAATCATAGAAATATGTACTGTTTTAAATGGACAAGAAGAAAATGGAATATTTCCTAAGAAATCTATTGGTCAAGCATCCACGTTGTTTTCTAAGATTTATCTTAATTAAAATGGACATACTGCAATTAAAGCTTTTCTAGTTGTGTTTTAGTATTAGATCACTATATTCTAGGTATGTGAGTCATAAACAGCATTGCTTTGACCCAATTACCAATTAATTAGGCAATAAAAGTAGCTAAGGAGAGAAGGAGAATGTCTGAGGGACAGGAGTCTTTTCTGAAAAAATAAGTACACAGTGAGAAGCACATGAAGAATGCGATACCTCATTACTGGTATTGCAGATGTTTTAATTGGTTGTATTAATAGCTAAAATGTATGGCACTTATTCCAGGGTCTAATTTAACTTGCAGTTATAATGAATAGGAGAGTTCTTGAAAGTGATTTTAGCTGAAGGCTTCAATGTAGATACCTTTATGTCATGTAAATTGATCAAAAGGACAATCACTGAGTAGAGATTAGCATTAAGTGCCTTCTCTCCAGCTATATGAAATGAATTATTATACTGTTGTGTTTGATTGTTCTCTCTGAATGGAAATAAGTTTCTTGGTATTTCAATGGTTTAAGCAAAATGATGAAAATAAATTGTGCACAGAACTCATGCCTTTTCAGAAATAAAATAAAAACCAGATAAAACAAACAAAAAACAGAAGTGGAGAGAAAAGCAAAGCCTCAGGGAAATAATAATTCACTAGCAGATAATCTGCTCAAAGTTTTCACAAATGTTTGAAAGGTAAAATGCATTTACCGTCAGGTTATTAGCAAGGTATTTTTTTTCCTTATTGTACTGCATATATATAATAGACTGAAATCCATTAGCATTAATGGTTGTGTGCATTGTTTTTGACTGAAGTACGTAATGGCTGCCTTACTCTTGGTGGGTGAATAATGAACCTAAAACTATTTTGGCATGATTATTCTCTATCTTTCAGAAGCGTGTTTACATAGTTTTAAAAAGTTTTATTGATGTTTGCATTTTAGCTTTGTTTTTTTCCAACATGTCCAGGCCACCCAGATGCATGTGGGTATATGTGTGTGTGTATGTATACAAAAATATCTGCTCATACTACGCGCTGTTGGTTTTGCAGGTTGGCAGTGATGAGGTTACACAGAGTATCCTAAAAGTAATCAAGAGGGACTTCAGAGCGCTGGGGAGACTGGTTGAGGGATCAGGAGCGCAGGTAGCATTTTCCTCGATCCCTTCAGTGGTGGGGAGAAGCACTGAAAAGAACAGGAAAGCGAACCTGGTTAACATGTGGCTCAGAGGCTGGTGCCGTTGGAGGAATTTGGGTTTTTTTGACCATGGGGCGGTCTACACGGCACTGGGCCTGCTGGCTGCAGATGGAGTTCAACTATCATCAAGGGGGAAAAGGATTCTCACTCATGAGTTGGCAAGCCTCATCGAGAGGGCTTTAAACTAGATTTGAAGGGGGAAGGGGATGAAACCAGGCTCCCTAGAGATGAGCCTAGGGGTGGCATGCCGATGTTGGGGGTGAAATCGATAGCCCAGCTCAAGTACATCTGCTCCAGTGCACGCAGCATGGGCAGCAAACAGGAGGAGCTGGAAGCCATTGTGCAGCAGGACAGCTATGACGTAGTCACCATCACAGAAACATGGTGGGATGACTCGCATGACTGGAGTGCTGCGATGGATGGCTATAAGCTCTTCAGGAGGGATAGGCAAGGAAGGAGAGGCGGTGGGGTGGCCCTGTATGTTAGGGAGTGTTTTAATTGTATAGAGCTCAACGATTGTGACGACAAGGTCGAGTGCTTATGGGTAAGGATGAGGGGGAAGGCTAACAAGGCGGATATCCTGCTGGGTGTATGTTATAGACCACCCAACCTGGGCAAAGAAGCCGACGAAGCGTTCTACAAGCGACTGGCAGAAGTCTCGCAATCGCAAGCCCTTGTTCTTGTGGAGAGGTTCATCTTGAGGGCGCTCACTGGGCACGTGCAGCACAACCAAGGGATCAGGCCCAGCCAGCACGGGTTCATGAAAGGCAGGTCCTGCTTGACCAACCTGATCTCCTTCTATGACCAGGTGACCCACCTGGTGGATGAGGGAAAGGCTGTGGATGTTGTCTACCTGGACTTTAGCGAAGCCTTTGACACTGTCTCCCACAGCATTCTCCTGGAGAAGCTGGCGACTCGTGGCTTGGACAGGTGCACTCTTCACTGGGTAAAAAAACTGGCTAGACGGTGGAGCCCAGAGAGTTGTGGTGAATGGAGTGAAATCCAGTCGTTGGCCGGTCACAAGCGGAGTCCCCCAGGGCTCAGTATTGGGGCCAGTCTTGTTTAATCAATGATCTGGATGAGGGGATTGAGTGCACCCTCAGCAAGTTTGCAGACAACGCCAAGTTGGGTGGCAGTGTTGATCTGCTTGAGGGTAGGAAGGCTCTGCAGAGGGATCTGGACAGGCTGGATCGATGGGCTGAGGCCAACCGGATGAAGTTCAATAAGGCCAAGTGCCGAGTTCTATACTTTGGCCACAACAACCCTATGCAGAGCTACAGGCTTGAGGACAAGTGGCTGGAAAGCTGCCTGGCAGAAAGGGACCTGGGGGTGCTGGTTGCCAGCCGGCTGAATATGAGCCAGCAGTGTGCCCAGGTGGCCAAGAAGGCCAAGGGCATCCTGGCCTGTATCAGAAATAGTGTGGCCAGCAGGAGTAGGGAGGTGATTGTGCCCCTGTACTCGGTGCTGGTGAGGCCGCACCTTGAATCCTGTGTTCAGTTTTGAGCCCCTCACTACAAGAAGGAGATTGAGGTGCTGGAGCGTGTCCAGAGAAGGGCAATGAAGCTGGTGAGGAGTCTGGAGCACAAGTCTTATGAGGAGCAGCTGAAGGAACTGGGGTTGTTCAGTCTGGAGAAGAGGAGGCTGAGGGGAGACCTTATCACTCTCTACAATTACCTGAAAGGGGGTTGCAGAGAGGTGGGTGTGGGTCTCTTCTCCCAAGTGACTAGTGACAGGACAAGAGGAAATGGCCTCAAGTTGCGCCAGGGGAGGTTCAGGCTGGATATTGGGAAAAATTTCTTTACTGAGAGAGTGGTGAAACATTGGAATAAGCTGCCCAGGGAGGTGGTGGAATCACCGTCACTGGAGGTGTTCGAGGAACGTGTAGACGTGGCATTGTGGGACATGGTTTAATGGGCATGGTGGTGTTAGTTGATGGTTGGACTTGATGATCTTACACGTCTTTTCCAACCTTAGTGATACTGTGATACGGTAAGGATAGTATCTGTCATTAGATCTCCAGAATTTCAGTCTTTCATATTTGAACCGCCCAAGCCATTTCAAAAATACTAAAAAAGCTCATAAAAACTCATTGGTTTCCTGAAAATAACGTATACCTTTGTTCCGAACAGCAACTAGTTCCAAATCTGTCCTCAGAAAAAGCTTTAGGATCTGCGAAGCCGTGGCATTAGCTCTGGTGACTAAAATCCTCCTGACTTCTATTCTGACATAATGCTGTCTTTTCTCATGACTTACTGGTTTAAAAAAAACTATATCTTGTTCTTTAAACACATTGTGGTGATGCAAGTACAGAATTTCTATAAGTACGTCCTGACACTTGCAATTTAACATTTTTAGCGTGGTTTACCTTAACTTTTGAAGTTCTGATCTGTTACTAAAGCAGGCTTCAGTATGGCTTAAACGGATCAGGAAAAGCTGAGCTGAATTCCTGTTCTTTAACTTAGTCCTGCCTAAAATAAACTAGTGATATTAGTACTTGGCTTTGTTTTTATTCTGATCCCACAACATTGGAGGAAATGGAAGAGAAAGATCATTTTGAATCAGACCTTGATTTGGAGACATTACCATCATTAGACACAAAGCTCACCATTCTCTGCGTAATGTAGCTGGGAGAAGATAAGCAGCGAGAAGATATTTTTCACAAAGTCACACTAGTACTTGCATTGCCTGTGCATCTTGTTATTTGAAACTAAGGTTCCTTTTTTTTTTTAAACTTGGATTATTTTTTTTTAATCAGAAGAATTGAATGAATTGTGAGCGCATTGCTTATGTTGTTACTTACCCAATTTGCTGCATGTTTGATCTTTCTGCATAATTGTGATAAAATTGAGATACAATTGTGGAGCAGAAGTAAAAAAAAAAAGTTTTTTTTCAAATCAAGGGTTTGTTCTTTAATTTTTCTTTGACTTATGAAGAAGTAAGTTCTGACATAACAGAGAAATTTGAAGTCAGTAGGCCAGCAGGATTTTCAATTAATACAGTATAAAACTTGCAAGCTGGAGCCTGAAATGCAGAAGCTCAGTTTGCCCTCTGTTTCTCCACTAGCATTTGTATGGATTGAATTAATGTTGCTGCTGAATTTACTCTGCAGTTCTTACTCCTTGTAGTAGTGATAAGTAAGCGTTACATGCTATCTGGGCAGCATAGATAGTTTAGTGTCTTTGTTTAAGCCATGATAGAGCAGCATCTCTTTAATCCCTACCAAGGGGACTAGCAATAAGCAAATGGACCCAAGAAGATAATATTCATTTATTAAACTAGGTTTTATGGATTTTGAGACTGTGTAGAGTAGCTTCAGAAACTTATCAGTTAGCCATTAGAAATTAGTGTTAGCTGTTGAGATGACTTATTCATTGAGAATATAGTGAAATGTTAAATTTATTGGATTCAAACCCCTTTGTCTTTGTCCTGCAGTCTCCAAGAAGAGCAAAATGAATCCAAGTAAAACGGTGAGACACCAGTGGTATTATAAAGCAGTCCAACAGTCATGGAGGATGCTGTTTGTGCCATGTGATGTTAGTTATACTTTTTGCCCCTGGGAGATCAGACAAAAAGATCAAGAGACTATCAGTCTCTCCTCTGTAATAAATTTATTTGTAGGCCTCAGTCTCTGAACTGGCAAAATCTGTTATTGCCAAAGCATTTTGTTTGTCTCGTTGGGATGCTCAGTATTAATTTCCTTGTTCCATTTCAGTGTCTGAAAAGCATTTCAACCAGCAGTAGTTCTACAAAACAGCTGAATGTCTGTTTATTGAGTTTCGAGCTGGTGGAGGGGTAGAAGATCTGCTGGTTTATTTTCTTGCTGGCAGAAAGAGCTTATCCAGACATTCGTAATTGTGTTAACCACTTCTCATTACCAGGTTTCAATAATATGGAATTTATTATAATAATTAAGACAGGTCAGATTTTACATAATAGTTTTCAAGGCAATGTGTTTTTCCTCGTGTCTTGTTTTGAAAAGGGATAGACTATATTTGTTAGGAGGGTGGACGACATGGTATGTAATGGGGGGAAGGCGAGAACCACAACTGCCTGTAGAGAGTGTGCTACACTAAAGATAAACAAATGAATCTCAAAGTTTAAAATTGCAACAAGATTCAAAATAGTCACTGCAAGCAAACCTCAATTTTGGATCTGGATTTTTCTAGTCGTTTTCAGAAAACCTGTGAAGAGAAATAGGATGGAGTATCATGGGTTGATGTGAAACTGTCTTTCAGGTTTGATATAGTTTTGTAGAAGTGCACCAAAATACACATGCACAGAGCAGTGATTTCCATAACTGTCTGTAACAGGATGTAGAATGCTGAAAGAGTGTAGGGCACTCAATAGTTAGCATCAAGTTACGCAAGAATGAAGGACAAAGATATTTGGGGGTTACTGAGTATTTTAGCAGTGACCGAACAGACACACGACCTTGAGTTAGCAAGACAAGACAACAGAAGCCTGCCAGCCATTTCAGTATTCCATAGGCACACAGCTGTCTTCCATACCACTCTCCCTTGGTAGCAATGTAAGTAAGGCTAACACATTAAAAGTTGGACATGGGAGTAGTGTAATTAACATTAGGAGAAATAAATTATTTATTTGGGTTACATTGTTGTGTTTAATTTGCTGTAATGTGAAAATAAAACAACCTAAATAAAACGGAAAGAATGGCATTTACATACCTGAGTCCAGGATTTAAATCACTTTTCAAGAAACGGGGAAGACTTAGGATTTACAACAGACAGTTATTAAAAGGAAATGTAGAGAGAGGCAAGCAGAGAGATAAGGTACTAAGCCAGAGGGAAGTGCTGCAGAAAGATGTCTGAATTTCAGCTTTTCTCTAAGAGGAGAACATGGTGCAGGTGGGCACTGAAGTTGCCTATGCTGAGGCATTTACAACCCCAAACTCGTTTTTGTGAGTATCTCAGTCATGTCTTTAGGGATAGGCAGCTAGTTTATTCCTGCCTTGTGAAGCCTGTTTGAAGGATGCAGAGGTGTGAAGGCCCTGGCTCTCTTCCTTTCTAGTGCATGGAGCACTAGTTCAAGATGCAGGAGTCTAAGCATTGCTTAGTTTTTCCCTGCACCCACATACAAAATGAATTGGCAGCCTGTGCTCTCCAGCCCTTTGACTTCAGTCTGAATAAAATGCTTGAAAACATAGCTATAAACTAGTTTGGGGAAGAATCTGTCTCTCCTGTTTTAAAGCTGTGCTGTTTTTCAGCCGTGAAATCAAGGTTTACAGACCAGAGGTAACATAAGAGAGGGAACCTTACTTGTAGCCTGCTCATGAGGGCATCCAAGCACTAGAATGAAACTATGGATACCGGCATCACTTCTGGTATTTTTTGTGGTGAATGTATGGACTTCCAGAAATACAGCACCCCTTCTTACCTTCTTCCTCCGTCCCCCTCTCACCCTGGGCCTCAACATCATAAAACACCTCACATTTTGCCAGGCATTGGAAGGAGAAAGAAAACAGAATAATTTTGTGAAGTTGCTGATAAATAACAGTATATTTTTTGATGCATCCCACCAGTTGGCATGGTTTCAGTAACTCGAGATTTTCATATTCCTCTCCTGTGTTAATATGAAAGGGATATTGTAGCTTTAGACATTGATGTGGGAAACCACTTAAATAGGGAATTACATCTGCCTTTTATTGAGGTAGTACCACGTACATGCCTAACTATCAGTTTAAACATAAAATTAAGACTGTTCTTGTGTGTATCCTCGTCAAGGGGATGCTTGCCTGAACAGGTATGTGGGTGCCTCTGGGAAAACTTATATAAGAAAGGTCAAGAGCAAGTGGAAGATTTGATGGTGGAGCTGAGATACTTGTATGCTGAGAATTATCTTAGCATGGATGTACAGGGAGTTTGGAAGGGTAGAGGACAAGGGTGAATGCCTGTTTGCCAAGAGATTTTTAATTAAATCTATTTTATCAATTATTGAGAATGTATCAGCTTTGCTTCTCTTTGATGTTGTATTTCTTTGGTGAAGACTAAACACAACGTTGTATGGATTATGAATAAAGCTCATCAGACTGGGGTTTTTTTAATGCTTACCCTCCTACCACAGAGAATTAACTATCTGAGTTATCACTCACCATGCAAAAATCAGCACATTAGATGAGGGGGCTGGTAAATGGATTCTGAAGTTTCAGCGTTTTCTGTGGTACTGCATTATTTTAAATTAAAATAAATCTCCAAGCCCAACAACCACTGAGAAGGCAATTTTTTAACAAGCTGTGGAACCAGCGTGTAGACTAATTTTGTTATCCCTGGTTTTGCCTATATCTTATTTAAATTGAGCTCTTAACATTAGACGTATGACTGGGCCTCTTCACTAGTACATACGTTGCCTCCCTTTAGCAGTGAACTGAAGAACTGAGCCCAATGACCTTCAGCTTGCAAGGAGACTCTTCACTGTGTATAAAGAGAAAGGTGTAAGGAGTTGCTTAAGGACTGAGCATGAAGAGTTTAAGGCTTTCTGGGACAATGTTTGAATGAGAAATATGATTATCTTCCTTATTTCCCTTGGAAGCTTGTTTACTTCTTCAGTATCTTCTGGCATTAGGTCTTGCCCCCACAGAAAGTCTCTTTGAATACCGTAGACATTTGAATGGAGTCCCAGCTGATGGACCCTCGGGCAGGACTGATGTCTGATAGTATAAATTTTAACTTCATTTTTTTTCTTGTATTTCCCCAGTTTGGTGAAGGAAAAAGGCTAGAAATCATTGTTGATGTCTCTAAAGTTCTGTGAGACTCAGGCACAAATGGTGTTATGCCAAGTACAAAATATTGTGATTAAACATCTCACAGATAAAAGCTGTTATCCATAATTTTCATAACATGTAAGACATTATATGTAAAATTATATAGCTTTAATTTCCAAAGAGAGAGTGATAAGTAATGGGACAGAGAAGGGACAAGTCAAAGTGAATAAGGAGGTGAATATGAGGATGGGAATTTGAGTTGAATAGTTTATTGGTGATGTATAACTAGAGTATAATTACTTGAATTTATAATCCTATTTTACATGTTTAGGTGTATACTAATCTTTTTGGCTTTCAGAATGAGACAATATAGCAATGTTGATACATATAAGCACCTGAATCACACCAAAGAACAGTGAGAGCTTGATTGGGAGCAATAAGCAGACCTGTGGGAGTAAGCTTCATGCTGTTAGAATGTGAATTTATACAATATGTTGCTGCTGGGCTTGCCTAGCATTCAGAGAACTTTGCAGATGTCAATTTACTGGTGTAATCATATGATAGTTTAGTACAATTAGCATGTGAAATTCTTCAGCATCTCCATATAGTTAACTCATAATTATAAAGCAAATGTGTACTTACCAAGATGTTTCCTTGCCCTGTGGTCACATAGTGACTTTGTCGACTGTGTCGTTATGTGTATGTGGAAGGTGTTGAAGTAGAGGTGCCACAGAAGTGTTAGCTCAAAATACTGATAAAGGCAAAATAATACATTGTGGAAGGAGGAAAAAAAAAGTTGGAATGACCCATATGCCTTCTTGTGCTGTAGTGAATGAACAGTGTCAGCTGACCTGAACGTCAGTGTGGGCATTTTGCAAAGGACTTCTGCTAGTTGCTCGCATGTAGTCAAAAAAAGCAAACAGAGTCCCGACTTGTCTGAGGAAGGAGATAGAATACAGCAAAGGCAATAAGCACAGTGGATAAACCAAAAAGAAAATATTATTCATTTCTAAAAGTATAAATGTGGTTTCATCTGGAATACTGTTTGTAGTGGTAGCTACCTCCCTTGATGCTACTGACTGAGTTTTGGAGAAAGTGATGCAAATCATTTAAGATGTAATTATCCTTGTTAAAGGATGTGAATGAGAATAAGCTCACCTATTTTAGAAGGGAGATTAATGAAGGGGGATGCATTAAAGATTATACAGGGCAATGAAAAGGTAAACCCAATGCTGGAATATCTTTCTGTTCTGGGCTGTTGATTAGAGGAGCTACTTGTCAGCTGTAGCTAAAAGAGCACAGTGTGGGAAGGTCAAGAGAAAATGGGAGAGTCTCAGACTTTTCAGAGGAAGTCTGGCAAGCAACCACCTGCAGATTCAAATATGGTTTAATTTCCATCCCTTGAAAGTGGAAAGAGGACCCATGTTATCAACTGAAAAGGATAAAAGGAATACTGCATAGGCAAGAGAATGAAGTTAATCACTCTTAAAGCTCCTCCTCCTTAAAGCTGGAGGACTGTGTATGGGGAGCAGGATGCCAAACCTGTAATGGTGTCTTTCTTGCCTGAGGGGAGCAGCCTGCCCCATGGGGGTTGATGGCAACTCACTGATCTCCAGGAGGCTGGTATGACACCGTTGCTTTATTTTCCCATCTTGGAAGTGTCAGAAAGCACCAACAGCATGAAACAGGAAATCTCTGATCAGTAATTACTGGAAAGACATTTTTGGGGAATTTTGGGAAGAGGTAGATTTGTGGTTTTCCCACATGTACCTAGTGCAGGATTTCTTATCTTGACAACAGGTTATTCAGCAGAAAGCTCTGGAAGAAGCTGGATCATGGACTTGATGTTCTGCGCACAGTTCTGGTGTTTCTTAGCTGCTTGCTATTCTGCATGGGAGAGGTGCAGGGATCTTTCTGGATCTCATAAAGAAAAGCACAACAGCAAAGAGTATAAAGATAAAAAAATTGCTTTAATAATAAGATAGAAATAGGAAGAGAAATGTAGATAGTGAGTAAACCTTATGTCTTTTCAGATGCTGGGGACCCTGCTTTTGTGCAGCATTGGATGGACCCCTGGTGCACAGCCACGGCACGCTGCTCAGATCCCATCCATGGACAGATTCACTTTCGCCCCAGTGCTGTGCTCCTTATATCTAGTGTAAAAATGCAAAACTATACATCTTGTTTTGACAGGTAGGAATGTTCTCTCTTTCTCAATGCCCACCAGAGTATACTTAGCTATATGTATCTAGGAACTGTATCCAGGATCAGTACATATCCCAAACTTCCCAGCATGTTCCCTTACTTTTTTAAATGCCGTGAGGTTATACAACAGTCACTCATGCTAACATACGGGTATCTCAGGCCTTGGGTACAAGACCCAATATGGCTAATAAAGCTTGCTCAAAGTAGCTAAATCATCAAATACATCTTCCACAAGTCTCCCAATACATTGCTTACATCTACATAATGTTTCTGTTTTGGAGTTAGCCTCCTGACAGGAGTTTTCACTGCCTTCAGCCATATAGGACTATAGGTTTTGTGCTGTGTAGTAAAATATGTGGATAAATAGGTTATGGAAGGTGAACATGGCTGATGTTGACTGCTTCCACAAAGGATTTAATTAGGCTATACACCTGGGGTGTACCACTCAAACATGGACCTATCAAAATAAAAATGAATGAAAACTGTAAACTATTTTTCTTCCCATGTGTATTGTCACTGCCAGTTGCTTTAAGGGCGTGTCTGCTGTTTCTTCTAGCATCTAAACCAAATCCTCTCTAATTATTGCAGTGGCTGGCTGGAAGTCATTTCCAACCACCAGCTCTCAGGCAGGACTGGTAGGGAGATAGTTTCCTCTTTCTAGGGGGAAGTGGCTGTGCTGGTGTTTCAGTGTAAGACAATCAGTAACTGCATGTACAGAAGCATAGTGAGGCATAAAGCTCTGTTGGGATGAGAGGTGTCTTAAATTATTGACAAGTCCATGAACAAAGGCCTTGTCAAATGGCATTTTGGCATCAAGTCTGATGCCCACTATCCTTCATCATTCCTTGTTTATGGTTCTTTGTATGAAACAGTAACTTGGTGATTGCCAATTTGATCCATCTGGTCTTGACTCAGGATAATTTTTTTTTTTTCCCAGACCTGCTAGTCTGGGAGAACGTTTTACCTGTGCAGAATAGCTGGTTTGCATGGAAGGGTCTCAGATGATTTCAGTATTTGTATTAGAAATGAAAAGGCATAAGATAAGAAGGAGGCGCTGGCTTTGACCAGTGGAAGAACAGTTATGCTGCTTCCAGTGAATCCAGCAGAGAGCATCTGGTAGACGCAGCTGGACTGCTATGCTGTGCTCAGATGGAGTAGTTGACACTTTGGCATGATCTGCAGTGTTTATTCAGTATGGCATGTAATGATTCACTACAGTTCCATTACTTTTATTGGGGTGCTGCAGAGTTTTCATACCATATAGACATTACACACTCCTTTAGTGTCACGTTGGTGATTCAGAATCAGTATGTAAACTGATCAGAAATTTGCAAAGGGGGGAGAAAAGGGGAGTGAACAATATTGCCCAAAATATCTTTGCAATTTTTGGTGAAAGCTTCTGCATGGTTGAAAAGGCAACTTGGTTTTTGTTTGTTTCCATGATAATCTTGGATTCTGTAATGAAGCACAGCAGGTAGGAAGATTCTGTATAGATTTCAAAAGAAAATGTTCATCTGTACAATAAAGCATATTTTTAAGCAATGGTGCTTTATATAATGTGATTACTGTCATAAATAAAACTGCTAAATGCCTATGTTGAAAGTCATTCAACATTGAAAAAGGTTGAATGAGATATACTTGTCAATTAAAAGTACATTTGCAGAAGACCACACATAGCAAGAAGGCATGCATGTGTAATTCCTCACAAGGTCTAAATAATTATACTTAAAGAAACATGTAAGATGAAATGAAACAATAGAGAAATCTGTGCATCAATATCCCGACTTGGCTCCAGAATTCTTATGGTCTGTTTGTTGACTCTTCAGAATATTTGGATGTTTCATAGTTGCATTAGGAAAGCTGTTTGATTATGATTTCAGATATTTGTTGACATGGGGGCTGAATATAATCTACAATTCTAGTTCAGCTGGGCCTAAGTCTTCCACCTTGTTTTCAGAACACTGAATCTGTGGCTGGACTAAATTAGAAAGAGTTTGTATTTTAGCACATGAGAGAAAGAACTGTGGTTCCAGGGTGTTTTTTCTGCACATCAGTTAAATTTCTTAATACTTACCTGTTACCTGTCAGCAAAGTATGCATGCAGTAATTTAGGAAGCAATTTGTAATTAATTAGGAGGACCTGTACTGTATACTAAATGTGAAAAAGAAGAAAAGATTGGAAAGGAGGAATTATCTCAATGTGCAAGATTCTGCTTCTAGTTCTACAGTTCATATCCATCACTTGATAAAAATAAAAAAGACCAGCTTCTTCAGAAGTTTTATTCTGTTACTGACAGAAATTTTGCCTCCATATTGTTAATATATTTAATCTAAAATTTAGAAATTAAAGATGACTACAGCTCTAAATCCTACTTACATAATGATCTATTACCACTGCTGTTTTGTTCTCTATTGCAACTTTGCCACCCAACCCCAGCTGTCTGCTTTTCCTGCTCCCATACTAAATGCCTACTGCACTCCCAGTTGGCTGTTGATTGCCTGTCCCTCCTTTTGCTTTGTTCTTACTGTAATCTTGTTACTTACCTTTTAGTTTTGGTGTGTGATTTTCTTCCATGGTCATTGGGTTGTGTCAGTTTAAGTATTTTCACTGATCCTCTTGCCACTTCAGTCTGATTTCCTTTTGTTCTTTGTTAGTCCCCTAATGTACAGTTTTGCATTTTTGCTTTAAGTTGTCCTAGCCTTTGTGGTCTTTCTTCACTTTAGGCTATTTTTCTGTTCAATATGTTGGTCAGTTTTCTGACTTGCTGTTTGGAGCACTCCTGTGACTCTAATTTTACTCTTCCTGCACAGATTTCAGCAGCTTGCATCATATCTTATGGTTCTTGTCTTCTATCTCCATTGTTCATTCCTTTTGTGATATTTAGTCAGTAACAATGCTCAGGTGTTAAAATTGTTTGACATTGAAAGTCCACAGGTGTATCCCTAGGATACTGCATCTCAATGACATATCTTTGAATACCTTATTAATTAATTTGCTGAAGTAAATTAAAGCAGCCCTGTAGAGGTAAGATGAATTAGCTGAGAAGTCACTTCCTGTTTCACTCTCACATTTTTCACTCAAAAGTATGTTTCCTTTGGAAATGGTGAGCAGTGCCTAAATTTTTGTCCTTCCTTTGCTTGTTCAGCAGTGGTATATAGAATTGAAAAAGCCAGCATTGATTCTGGGTTTCATAGTTTTCAGCATGGTGAAGAGGAGTCTTTGCTCTCATCACCTGCCATTGCAATTTGAAATTGCACCTTTTAAAAATTCATCTGTCCAGCCTCAATCTGTGGCTAGTTGAAGCCTCCTTCTGTTGGTTTGTTACTGCTTCATCAGTGTTTGACCACATCCTTCCTTTTGCCTTTTCTTCATCAGTTCACTTTTGTGTCCTTTTTAAAGTCTGTAAGTTTAGAAACTCCCTATTCTAAAGCATAAGATATTAATAGAAGAAAGAGCATACCATCAAGAACTTGAAGACCCTTTTGAATTTAACATCTTTCAATTGTATATAAAATGTATTCGGGGGAGAGAAACGAGCAAAGTGCCTTACTTTTCACCTGGGCATTTTTCATGTACATGTGGACTTCCTTTCTGAAAATGGTGCAAGAGAGTAGAGCAAGCCTTGGGAGGGTGAAGAGGTTCTGCACACAGATTCCAGTACCTTACAAATGGTGCTAAAGCCTAGCCAGTCTTGGCCAAGGGCTCTACTGTCTGCTCTACTGGTAGCATAATAAAAGGGTAAAATAATAAAATGTCATGCCATTTTTGTTAAATGCCATAAAGCAAGGCAGCATGTAGCTGCCACATGTCCTTTCTCTCTAATTGCATTTCATTAGCAAACCCATGAGCAGGATTAATAACTTTGCTAATAGCGATCTCACTCATGACGGATACTGAGTCTCAGAACTCTGGAGCTGCAACAACTGCTCAAGTCCATGCAGTAGTCAGCTGCATGAGTGAACAGTGTCTTGCACCTGGAAGGTTATCCTGCCATGAGCAGAGCATCAGACAGTTCAAAAAATGGGTAACAGGAGATGTTAGATCTGTTTTTAGGCAGCACAACTGTGAAACATGCACTAACTATGTCCAATAGTATAAAAACCCAGTTTGGTTTTATTGTTTCTTTCCAACACAGCTAGTATTAGGTATCAAATTATTTCTTAGCTCTTTGTTTAATCATCTTTATTCACAAAACGACTGAAGCAGGTTTGCTGCATGGGTAATAAGAATATAAATTAAATTAATACAAATAGATTTAATTTGAGGAATTGCAAAGCAAGTATTTGATGAAATGGCAAAACTGTAATGTTGAGGTTTGCAGCATGTGAGCTGAGCAGAAGCATTGACATGTTCCCCTCTCCACTGAAAAGATCTAGGCTCAATGTCTAGGGTAAAATTACACCATTTAATTGTGACTCTTTGGACTTACTGGGTTCTAAAACCTCAAAAGACAACTGTAGTGTAGAGGAAAAATTAAGTCTCATTTGTGCTCCTGCATTTTGGAAACATCTGAAGCTGTTGCTGAGCTGCAGTGGGATTCCATAGAGAGATACCCAAGGTATGTCCATCCCATCAAGTGTTCTAGTACACAAAGCCATGCCACCCAGCTACAGCTCTGTAGCCATGTTAGTGTAGCACCAAACCCAAGATAATAACCCTGGGGGTGTAATTAGCTCAAGTGTAATGTGGTAAAAGTAGAGCTATACTGCTGCTGGCTCTGGAGTTATTGTGATTTCTCTCTCTCCCTCTGCTTTGTCTTCACTGCCGTCAGTAAACTTGCCCCCTTTCTTTTTTGCTTAAAGGGAAACTTAGGTTAGTCGGCCTGTCACGTTTCTCGAGGAGAGCTTTATATTTGTACCTCTAGGTGGAGCTCCAAACCCATCTTCTACTAAAACAGATGAACTAGTGTTAAAGAACAAGCAAACCGTAAAGGAAAACCTTAAAAGACCACTTCTAAATACAATATGCAAATTGTAAAATTTTACAGAAGAAGATGCTTAAAATTTTGTAACAGAATGCTTTCGGTTTTCGAAATAATGAGAACTGATACCAGTTTTATGGTTAAAAAATCATGTTATTTGTTTCCTTTAGTTGCTCAGTCATCTCAATAGAAGCAATTTCTTTCTGTTCGGGCACCTTATTTAGCCTTATAAAATTTTAAATCTTACTCAGGAAAAGGTAATAAAAAAAAGATATTTTTCCTTCTTTTTAATGGCTGCTCTATTATGAATGTTTAGTATATTAAACATGAAGCTATGACTTGCTTCCTGATAAAAGGATGTGTCTGGAATCTGTTTTTGCCTATGAAACAGATCTGATTTTCTGCTGTGAAATATTATAGATGTAGCAGACATCAAAGCCTGGATCGGCCCTTTGCATCATAGTCCATCATTCAGCAGGAAGCAATTTCAGAATCACCACTGTCCCAGCAAGCGGTGTGAACTACCTCAGATTTAGTGGAGGGATCTGAATTCTGTCATGAGAACTAATGCAACTACACTATAGAAAGGCTATTGTTAGCCATTCTCCTGATTAGCTTAATTATTTCTTTCTGTGGGGACTGGGAGAGTTGGAATATTGTTATGCTAAGAGAATGAATTTGCATCATAACATGGGATTTTTCAGGTGATCCCTCACCTGTGTGTTGCAGGTGTTCACCGAATGCTTCCATGGCCTTTTTCTGGTTATTGTTTAATCAGAGGAAATAAAAAGAAATCTCTTTTCCTAATGGATGTTACTGGAAAAACTGTGATTTTTGCCTTGTGTGTTTTCCAGTGACATAATTTTTTCTATTCAGATATAAAGACACAAATGCTGCAGTTGAAAGAAATCCCCTTTCCATACTGACTTTATCAATTCTTCTCCACAATGGTGAAAAGTAGCTGTTAGTGTGCTTGGAAGAATAGAGGTGAGTAAATCACTGGTATTCATGAAGACAGACCAACAGAATACCCCAGGTATAGATTTGACAGTGTAGATACGGTGCAGGAAGATGCATTATTGGCTCCTTCAATGTACTGTCAGTCCATTTACATGTTACACTATAAACCCAAACAATTTATTCTGGGACAAATGGATTTTTAAGAACAGGCAGAGGATGTATTTTGAAGCAATCAGGTTTCATTTTGCAGTGCCTTTTAGATAGTGTGTTGATATTGTCCATTGAATGAATTATGCTGTCAAAAAAGTGCTTTCTTCTCAGGATCTGTTTTATTTAATTTCTTACAGAAATGTCCTTGCAGTATATGGTACAACATTTATCTAGGTTGAAGGACTACTTATGTGTCTGGAATAAAGATTTGTTGGAAGAAAAGGAAGCTGTCCACTGGGCTTAGCTATGTGGCAAGGAAGGGCTAGCTTGAAAATAATGAGCTAAAAATAGAAAAAGTGTAGTCAAAGTGGTAACTGGGAGAGGTAGGATAAAGGCCAGAATAGCTGCAAATGAAGGTAGAAGTGGAAAAAGACTTAAAGCTCCATGATATCTAGGAAAGAAAGTTTGCCATATTTTGCAGTGCCAAATTAGATTAGCAAATAAAGTAGGTTTTGCTCCATGATATGTATGTAATATGACCATTAGGCATTTGGGCAATAAACAATAAGAATGCTAAGAGAGCCATGAGTGCTGATAATCTTGGTAGATTTTTTGTTTGTTTGTTTAATGTACTAAGCATTCAGATGATAACTGTTAACTGCTGCCTATGAGCCATTTTTATTTATTGAGACAATGAGATTGTTCAATGTCAGTGAAACAGTTTTCATCAGTTAGGAAAGAGTAAAATGGCTGGGAAAAAAAAACCACCTAACCAACTATTCTTGTTCTGACATGTGTCTTGCCTCTATATATGAGCTAAAGGTTTAAAGTTTAATCAAAACGCTCTGTGATAAGGTTCAACCCTTACCTTGTGGATTAGGGCTCTTTCTTTAATAAACTTTCCCGGGTCCCTGCATCTGTCCTGAAGTCAAATAAACAGCTGCAGATTGTTTGCAGAATTGTAGAGTTGCCTGGAGATTGCAGAGACGACTAACAAAATATATGAGGGAAGGTTAAGAGCTTGAAACACTGAGAGACTGGAAAGACAATTGAGGACGTGACTTTTCAAGCAGAGGAAAGGTGGGTAAGATGTTTTCAGATGATACAAAAAAAACCCCAATACCCTCTCTAGCATTACAGTTTTATTTACAGTGGTTGTTCCAGATGCTTTACATCTGAAATAGAGCCTATAACCCTGCTAGAAAGATGACAAAGAGCTCTTGCTGTTTAAAGTTTTGAAGGGCACTAAGATTTCCTGAAGGTCAGTATGACATAAATTGACAGTGTAGTGAACAAAACTTAGATTCTTAGAATCAAAAAAACCCCAAAAAGCTTCTTATGAAATTAGTGAGAAGAGGAGGGAAAACTTGAGATAGTAAGAGTAGGAGGGAATGGCTTTTCCCAACTAACAAGTGACAGCTTGATCACATAGCTGAAATGCAGTGTGATATTTGTTTTCACAGGTATGCAGACGTGTTACTGATGTGGTTTTGACATTAAAGAAAAAAAATGGCACCCTGGTGCCACTAATGTTTTTTTTGTTTTGTGGGTTTTTTGATACTTGATATATATAAAATGCACAGAAATGTGTATTTCATGTTGAATTCACATGGCAAAAACTTTCCATGATATGTGTCTGCCCAAGGCTGTAATTTTAGGGAAGGTTTTGGCCAAAACAGTTCTGGTACTAGCATGGAGCCTAGGAGTAATGCTTGTCATCTCAGCTCTGTTTTATTTTCTTTTCCCTTTCTTATCCTGTTTTTGTCTTTAAGTTCTCTTGTACCATGCTTCACTTTAGAAAGAAATAAAAAACAAGGGTCCTTTTACTTCTAGGCAGAAGATACAGTATCTTCCCTTTTACCATGTCTGGACCACAGGTTAGCTGATTCTATCTTCACTTTCCTCTGGTCTAAAGTTCAGGCTGCAAAGCCTGATGTTTGTCAAAAACGTGCTGCCCTCTAGATACAAGATTCACCTAGTCTGTCTATTCCACCAAATTCTTAATTTTAGTCTGTATCTTACGTTAAAGATATGGATATTAGGGATTTGTGACCTGTGTTCAAATTCTAGAGACTGATTAGGTCTGTTCTAATCTGTTCATGTTCATTTGTAGCTTTTCAAAAGGGCTGGGACAGGCAAATAGATCATGCCAGTGTGTTTCATGCTGATAATGCCTGGAAGCAAATGAATGCTCTGGGTGAAAAGCCACGTCAAACCTGTCTTATGGGACTGATGCTAGACTGTTAAAATGCCAATTTTACTCTTTCCCTGTAGAATGGATGTTTCTGAGGCACTTTGGGGAATGGATGTATTGATATATGGATAACCTGTGGGAAAAGAGCAGGAGCTCCAGAACTGCCATGCAATCAAAAGGGGGGAAGAAATAAGAGTGGGGAGATCCTGGAAAATAAACATACAAATCAGATGGGGGGGGGGGGGGGGGATCAATGGACATTTATTAAAAGCATATTGGAGATTTTCTTGCTCTCAAATAAATGTTCAAAGAATGTGATAGAGTGGTCACAGGTATTTTCATTCTGAATGTTTTTCCCCAAAAGTAGTTACAAAACTACTACAAAGGTTACACAGGATAGCCAGTTTGTCTTTTTCAATTACTTTTTTTTGACCAAATTCAACTAAGTGACATTCTGGTGATATTCCCCAGACTTACTGTAAGAGTAAGCTTAAAGTGTGTGATTTTGACTGTATAGTATTGATCATGTTGTAGAAACAGAAATTGAAGGGGTTTTTTTGCTCTCAATCTCTAATTATTGAGTAGTGTAGTTTGTCAGTACTGCTTCTTGAAAAAGAGGTTCTGTTATTGGCTTGACATGTTTTGAATTGAACACTTAACTGTGGTTATTGTTTGTGTCCATTTGCATTGTGGTATAGTTCCATGTATACATTCTTAATGTGCTTGGCCCGTAGCAATACCACGTTGAATAAAAGTCACAATGATAACAACAAAACAGCTAAGGATCTATTCCAAAGTCCATAGAAGTCACCCAAAAGACTCCCATTCAGCACAGCTGTCACTGCATTATGCACCACCAAAATAAGTACTTGCTAAAATAATTTCCCTTATTCTATGATATGAAGTTAGGATTATGAACAAAATCCTAGAAAACAGTATATATGCAGTTCCTCCAGGTAAGTTTATGGCCTAGTCTTTAAAATTCTAGAGTAAGGAGATAGGTTATTCGCTATTCATCTCTACAGCCTGTAAAATAGTCACTACTGGAATCCTGTTGCAGGGTCTAAACCCCATGAAATTCTGTGAAACTTTTCCATTTGTTGTATGCTTAATACAAGATGACAGTCATTTTTGCTGATATCTTCCAGTGAAAACTTGTAGCCATAGACCATTGTTTTCTAATGATAAAAGTAATTAGCACTAAGACATGTTAATGGTTGTGTTATCAGGTAATGATGTCTTCATTAATGCATGGCTCTAATCTCTGAAATAACTTTGTCAGTAGCTGCTGGTGGAAGGAATGCTTAGGGAGGAGGGAATGCTTTGATGTATCAACTGTCCAAATTCATTAACTACATAAAACTCAATCCTGTCTACTTGACGGTCAGGCTACATAGCAGGTCTTTAAATTCCAGGCTTGAATTCCCATGAATTTATACTAGAAACTCTCAGTCGTAACTGTTTCAGTTTTGTATATGCATGCATTTGTTGAATTCAAATGCCATACAGCTGATCAGCGAGGGTTTAGTCGAATATCTAAGTTTTATAAAGACTGATGTGCTAGAAGAAATTTTTTTCTGGATTCTGAATTGGATTTTGTGTCAGTACCTTGTCCCTGCAGTGGACTGAATTAGACTGTTATATCCTGGGCCCTAGAGACAAGGAGAAGGAGTGAAATCTGGTTATGGATTCCAAATGGCTTGGAATATTTTTTTTTTTTTTAAATAAAGCACAATTTTCCAGGCTTATCATGGAGACTGGGATGAGAACTTTGAAGGATTCAGAGAAATTACTAATATTGTCAATGTACCGGTGGCTTTTAGCAAGTTGATATTGTTTATAACCTTTACAAATATATACATGTGTGAGGATGTAGGTGTGTGTTTCTCCCAAAGAGTACAAACATTTTGCTTAAGATACTGTGGCTAGGAAAGCAACAGTATCCTGTAAATCGTAATACAAATAAGCCTGTAAATTGTATGCTATTAATTCCATAGCTGACAGAGGGAAACAAAACAGGGAAATCCTCATGTAACTGGTTTTGTTATTCTTTGATTAGATCAATTTTTTGTTTTAGGGCCTTATACTTTTGCTCCTTTTCCTATTTAACTTCCAGTTCTTGGCCATTCTCCTGCAAACTCTAATCGTACTTTAAACACTAAAATAAGAGGGAATTTTTGTTTGCAGTTGCCTACATAGTAGGTATTTACTAAGCTGGAGCTACATGACAGAATTTGTACAACTTTCCTCTAGCTGTAGGAACTTGTTTTCTAGATAAAATACTCACAGCTTGCTATTTAAAAATAACCACATTTCTGTTTCTGATGCTTAAACTGAATAGGTTTCCATTGTAAAAAACTTTTTGATTGTAATGTGAAAAATGTGTATTGGCTCCTAATAAATGTATACTTTTTGAGCATTTCATTGGAGGTGTGATATTCTAAAGCAATGGCTTAAGGTCAAAGCAACAGTTTTTTGGTTTGGGTTGGGGTTTTTTTTTTTGGTCAATCTGCAGCCTTCCTGCCTTAAGTAAGGAAATGGTTAAATATTGAAGTATTCTGTCCTTTCACCCTCTATGCCTAAATGCTTTCCCCCCAAGCTCTGAAGAAAACCCAACCCAAAAGCCTAGCATCCAAAAAGTAGAAGCAGCTTGCCAGGAAACAGATGTAGGTGTGAAGCTTTGTTGTGTATTTCTTCCAGTAGTAACATCCGTCTTGGCTAGTTTCATTGTAGTTATATGGAAAACCAGTGATCTGTCATTGTTTTTGTTCATGGAAGTGAATGCTACCACTTACTTCTGTGAATTCTAGACTGTTGTTTTTCTCTCGTATTGTCAAGTGAAATGTACATCACTTTAAAGTCTACTCTGTTATCTTTAATGTAAAACTACTGCTGCTTTTAAAAGATTGGGGTGTTCTAAGACTATCCACCTGTGGATACCTATAAAAATATAGATGGATTGGTAAAAAATTATCACTACTCTTGAGAATGTGCTATTTTCCTGTTCAGAAATGTTGATTTATGAATGGTTCTGAAAATGTAAACCAGTGTTTTGGTACTGACAACTATTGGTTTTGCCATCTGTCTGTACTAGAACACTCGATTTTCAGAGAAGTCGGGCAAGCTTCTATTGTTTCTTTTTCATAGCAACATCACCATTTCAATACTCCTCTAATGAAATAAAAAATGTGCTCTTATATCTCAGCTATCCTGTGTCTGATAGTGATAAAGAAATGGAATCCTATGTTTTCTTTCCTGTACCTTGTATAGGTGGTACTTCCAGAGGTAGCATTAGGGTCATTTCAGTTCTTCATACTTTGGAGTGTCACTTGTACTTGACCAAGTAAACATGCAAGAAATGGAGATTTTTTTTGATAGCTTAAATAATTGCCTGGGAAGCTAATGAAGACTGATGGCTACAGCAATGTTATATTGGATTGGGAGATTTTTTTCCATGATTTGATAACTTCCCTTCCTCTGAAAACTAGTAATAATACGTAGGCCACTGTGGAGGTAGTATGACCCACTGAGGCATTCCATTTTAATACCAAATACGAAGCCAGTCACACTGGAACTTAGAAATTCCAGTTTTACAACTCTCTTCATAGCTAGTAAGTAGTATGAGGATAAGAATAACTAAAATTGCATTGTGGTGAAAGTGATTAAGACAGGTTATACGTCATGTCTGTTCATGTGCTGTGGAGGGAGTGAGAATAGCCATAACGATGAGAGAGAGTAAAGAGGAAACCCAATCTGGAAGAGGAATTATGCCAGGTTCATGCTTGAGTAGTTGTAGTGAAGCACCTCTCACACTTCGTGGACTTCGTTAAAAAATATGGTTCTATTGGGTGAAAGTTTTCTATGAAAAGAGCTTGTTTCTGGATTGTTCACTCTCATAAAGTTAAAATTGTGTAGTCCCTTGAAATAACTGAAGCTGGGGTTGGAGTTTAATATCATGTGAAACTCACTGAAGAAGATGTTTGCATGTAGTCTGCTGAGAATTCTTTATCAGTTTCATGATGTTCTAACCTTATGAAAGAGATTTCTTTATGGCTTGTTGACTAATTCACAGTTGGGAGAGACACTCCTTAAAATACAGTTTCCAGGATCATTAGGTCATTTATGGACCATACCTTCGTTCATTGGAATCAGTGGGAAAAATCATGCTGTTCTATGCAACATTATCAGTCTGTTGGAAAAGGTTTTTGTAACGTAAAATCACTGTGGTTTAAAACAACAGAGACAATCTGCACTATGTATTCAGCACACGAATTGTTCTCCTGTCCTGGAAAATGGTAATTATTAATGAAAATATAAGAGTGAACGGGAAAAAAAAAATTTGGGGAAAATTGGGAGAATAACTCAATAACTTAAAAGTGTGATTACATTGAATAATACGCCATCAGTTCCTGATCTCCGTATAGATTTTTTTACACCTTTGTTTTGCATGTATTGTGTTTGACTGGCAAAAAAAGAACAGTTCTGTCATTTTTGTCCTTTGAAAGCCTTTTACATTTAGAGAGAAAGAAAGCACTCTGTACAACACTGTCACATGCTGTGCTATGTGTTTTTTTTTAAAGTTCTTCCATACGGCAAAGATTGGCTAAGTAAGTGTTTCATTTCTCTGTGTCTCTTTCTTATAGAAAGTGTCTCTTTTTTTTTAGAAAGCTTGTCACTTTTATTTTTCTTAATCATTCACAGACTTTTGGGTTGTGTCTTGCTGCACTGTTGCACATGGACTTAAACATTTGCAGTTCTCTGAAGACGGCCAAATTTATTGTGCCAAAGTATTACTAGCCAAAGGTATTATTAGGCAAGTGCTCAGTGGTATGCACATCTTTTTTACACTTTGTGGCTATGGAAGCATATGTTGGCCCAATTCCTTGTGAAATTTTGCTGCGAATTGCCATTTTCTTCTGGTGAGTGACCAGTCTTCATATAATGTTTTTGACTAATTTTGTTTGGTGTTAGTTAGAAGAGAAACCAAAAAGAGTGAAGTCCTGCTCCTATTTCAGCCAATATTTTCCTGATATTTAGGGAACTTAAAGCCAGAGATTAGTTTCATAAAGTCTAAGATCTAATTATTTTGTGTTTTGCCCTTTCAATTGTGTAGTTGGTGATTAAAGCAAATGTAGCGGTGTTTGTGGTCTGTGATTAGATGACCTAAAGTTTCTGAATGGAAGATATGCCAGAGAAGGGCTGTTAAAATAATAACTCTGAAGAGAGTACAGGGTGATTTTTTTTTTTTTTTTTTTTAGTCAACTCTAAATTTTTAAGTAAACTCTAAATCTTTTCTCACTTTTTGAAGAAGCAGAAGTATATCTAGCAATGCCTACAGAGAGATCGAGGCCACATGGATCCAGGCTGTTTAGCAGTCTTCACACTTCATTCTCTGTGGCCAGTTCACACAATGTAACAACAGGATGCATGAGCATCTTCGCACACTTGATTGTTGAGGTAATGGCAATGTTTCTGTCATCTTAAATTTGTTTTGTTCTAGGGCCCTGGTGGAGGTTTGTATATCACTTCCCTCATAAGCGTCTTTCTGAATAGCTTTGCCTTTTGCAAGAGCTAAATCTGCAGGTCTTCATTGAGCTACTAATGCTTATTTCTAAAAGCACTGTCTGAGCAACAATTGATAGTATACTGTTTTGTACTACTCGTCAGAAAAGCTTGTCAACAAGCTTTGCGGAAATAAAAATGTTTGCACAGATGTTGTGAACAAGGGAGCAGAAAGGGATAGGACTGTACTGAGCCTAAATTGCTACATGGAAATTGCTAATCAATAGCAGGAGACTAATCCATTAGCCTGATAGGGGTGAGGCAGCTCCATGTCCCCAGGTCCAATCAGTAGCAAGGCTGAGAATGTATTGCACACACACAAATGTATGCATATACTACATACATGCATATAATGCTCTTCCCTTTATATCTCATTATGTGTCCCATACCCCTAGGCAGTGACCTCCTCAGTCCAAAAGGCAATCCAGAGAGCTGCCTCCCCTTAGTTCATCTTCGGTTTCACACCTGGATGCTGGGGCTGGTGGCTATCCTGGGACAACCCTGGGACAGGGTGGACACCCTGGACAGGGTGTCCATCTAATTTGGATTCCTGACTACGCTTGTTACTCGGTGTGTATCTGGCTTGTGGAGATGGACCATTGATGACCTGATGGTTCCTGTGATGGGCCTGGGAGGAGATGGGACAGGGTATTATCCGGGCTCCCTCACCTGCCATTGTCTCTCTGTGCTCCTCTATGCGTGTACAGATGAGCTTTTTATCACATAATGTAACGCTAAGATGTTCAGGAAATATTTTTTTGCCACTGATCACCAATACTAGTCTGGAACATACTTGACATAAGACTATCAATGACAAATAAGCTATGCAGTCTACTGGTAAATTATTTTCTGCCATGTTTTGTAGTGAAAGCAAAAATACTACGGTATTCTGCTGTCAGTATCGTGTTTATATGAGCCTGTCTATTGTTAAGCTAAAGGTTGGAGATTAGCATGGGTAGTTCCCACATTGTAATCATGGATGGCAGTTTGTTAGGTAACAGAATAAATAAAGCTGACCTTCAGCTCCTCTACTGGAAAGCCTACTTTTCCATAATGGACATAGTTCACAGGCTTTTGATAACAGTGGAAATAATCCCATTGACTTATAGGGAGCTGGAGCACACCTATTATGTGTATAAGAACCCTTGAAACCTGATCTTACAATCAGAGCTCTTGCTAGTGCTTGACTGATCATTTAAATATTTGTTATAAACTTGCCTTTTTTTGGGGGCCTGTGATAGGCTTGAGTGTGCTAACTTTAAAGTCTTAATTCTACAGTTGGCATCATTCTCAAAAGGCAGTGTAGCTGGTGGGCCTGTAAGTGAGGGCTGCCTAGTTTCTTTGGCTGGCTTGTGTTTATTATCTAATGTTGAGCTACTCCATTCAACTTTTGATGCCCATGTTTCTTTTCTCTTTTTTTGGCCTGACTGCTTTCTTCAGCTTGAAAGGCTCTTGGGAGCTGAGGCTGTTACGAGTTTGTATAGCAAGTCCTCTCCCCATAAGCTGCTAGTGTCTACTTAGACTGTGAATGACTAATTTAATGTAACCAATAAAAATAATATAAACTAGACAACAAGTACCTTGTTACAAATGCCTTTATCTTGAATATGGTTTATGTATTCGATTACTGCATTTTTGCAGTATTAGCCTGTTTGTTGCCTGTATTGTTACATGTGCCTTTTTTTTTTCTCTCTATGCAAGGGAGGAGAGACAGAGAAGAGAGGTTCTGTCAATGTATGAGTCTCTCTCTGTAATGTGATAACCAGGCTGCACCTTCTAGACAAACTCACAATAGTAGCATTGTTTCAATTTTTCTCCCCTTTAAGCCAGGCAGTGCTAGTAACCATTGTCCTGTGGGAAAGCACTATGAATGTCAGGTGTGCTTAATGGTTTAAAGATGACCTGAAACTCTCCATGTAAACATTTCTGGTTGACTGAAATAGAAAACAAGAGAGATGATAATCCAAGTGGTTGTGCATGTTCTGTGCATGCAGAACACAATCTGTGCTTTGGTCAGCCCAGTGCACTCTCCTCTACTTCTACTATAAGGCATATGAACGAAAAGAGAGAGATGCTAACAGAAAACCAAAACTTTTCCTTAAAAACCTGCTTGTAGGCACCATGACACTGCACAGATCATGTGCTCCTCCCTGAGTGCCCAGCGTACTTGCCACTGCTACCACTGGAGTGGCTGTACCTATTGCTGGACCAGGGTACATATCACTGCTTAGTCCTTACGGCTGAGCCAGCATCTCTGCCAGGAGATGGCAGGGACTCATTCTTGATTCCTGTGATTAAGATGGATAAGTGTCTGAGTGAACCTCCAAGGCAAGTTGATAATGTACAGAAAAAGCAAGTTAGTAGCATTAATCAGACTTAACAGGCATGAAATCAAGAGGAGAAACATGACAATATTGCGATGAGAAACTGTTGTAACAGCACATAAATACTTGCAGCTAATCCTCCAATGGACATGACAGGAAGCTTATATGATGGCTTTCTCTGTGTACAACCTCTGTGCCTACTAAGTTCTGTGTCTTACGCGTCACCATTGTATTACATGTAACACTCTAGTGCCTTTGTTTGTCTACCAGGTAGGGAGTCACTGGACATTTATCTTTATATGGAGCCTGATAATTAAATGTTTTTAGATGTCTTTTCAAGCCTTTTCTTGGTTTCCAAATGCTCAAAACTGTTGATTTCAGTATGTATGTGCAACTGTACAGTTGTATTTGCAGGTTCTGCTGACATTTTAGAAAACAGTATCTGGTTTTTTTTTTTTTTTCCCCTCACTGCTTCATAGTAAAAGAGGTTATTAATGCTTCATTAATCAACTGTTAAAAGTGTGATTGCTCCTGAATAGCTCTCAAAATCTGGCTTTTTGCTACTTACTTTCATTAGTGCTTAATTAACAGAGGAGATGAAAACTAAAATCTTCAGCCCACTCAAGGATGAGATACTGCTTTTCAGAAGAGGGGTTCAGAACATGATCTGTGTTTCGCAAGTGAGCTGCAAATATGCTGTAAATTTAGACCAACGTTTTCTGTATAGACTAGAAATATCACTGCTTTGTGCGAAGAGGAAAAGTGGTAAAATTGGGCCATCACTGTAATTTGTAATCTATGACTTTGCTGGGTACAGAAACAATAGTAAATGCCTGAGAAAACCATTAGTACATTTGGAAGCAAGGATCGCCCAATTAAAATCTTCCCTCTGTGCCCAGTCGTCTTCTTGCGGAGGAGCTTGACAAGTTGTTCTCCATCATTTATCAACAGTCCTGGTTAACAGGGGACGTCCTGAATGACTGGAGGCTTGTCAATGTAACGCCCATCTACAAGAAGGGCTAGAAGGAGGATCCGGGGAACTACAGGCCTGTCAGCCTGACCTCGGTGCCGGGGAAGATTATGGAGAGGTTCATCTTGAGGGCACTCACAGGGCACATGCAGCACAACCAAGGGATCAGGCCCAGCCAGCATGGGTTCATGAAAGGCAGGTCCTGCTTGACCAACCTGATCTCCTTCTATGACCAGGTGACCCACCTAGTGGATGAGGGAAAGGCTGTGGTTGTTGTCTACCTGGACTTCAGCAAAGCCTTCGACACTGTCTCCCACAGCATTCTCCTGGAGAAGCTGGCGAATCGTGGCTTAGACAGGTACACTCTTCGCTGGGTTAAAAACTGGCTGGACGGCTGAGCTCAGAGAGTCGTGGTGAATGGAGTTAAATCCAGTCGTTGGCCGGTCACAAGCAGAGTCTCCCAGGGCTTAGTATTGGGGCCAGTCTTGTTTAATATATTTATCAATGATCTGGATGAGGGGATTGAGTGCACCCTCAGCAAGTTTGCAGATGACACCAAGTTGGGCAGGGGTGTTGGTCTGCTTGAAGGTAGGAAGGCTCTGCAGAGGGATCTGGACAGGCTGGATCGATGGGCCGAGGCCAATTGGATGAGGTTCAACAAGGCCAAGTGCCAGGTCCTGCACCTGGGTCACAACAACCCCATGCAATGCTACGAGTGGCTGGAAGGCTCCTCTGCAGGAAATGACCTGGGGGTGTTGATTGACAGCCGGCTGAATATGAGCCAGCAGTGTGCCCAGGTGGCCAAGAAGGCCAACGGCATCCTGGCTTGCATCAGAAACAGTGTGGCCAGCAGGAGTAGGGAGGTGATCGTTCCCCTGTACTCGGCACTGGTGAGGTTGCACCTCAAATCCTGTGTTCAGTTTTGAGCCCCTCACTACAAGAAGGAGATTGAGGTGCTGGAGCGTGTCCAGAGAGTGGCGACGAACCTGGTGAGGGGTCTGGAGCACAAGTCTTGTGAGGAGTGGCTGAGAGAGCTGGGGTTGTTTAGTCTGCAGAAGAGGAGGCTGAGGGGAGACCTTATTGCTCTCTACAATTACCCGAAAGGGGGTTGCAGAGAGGTGGGTGTTGGTCTCTTCTCCCAAGTGACTAGTGACAGGACAAGAGGAAATGGCCTCAAGTTGTGCCAGGGGAGGTTCAGGCTGGATATTAGGAAAAATTTCTTTACTGAGAGAAACACTGGAATAAGCTGCCCAGGGAAGTGGTGGAGTCACCGTCCCTGGAGGTGATCAAGGAACGTGTGGACGTGGCATTGTGGGACATGGTTTAATGGGCATGGTGGTGTTGGGTTGATGGTTGGACTCGATGATCTTACAGGTCTTTTCCAACCTTAGTGATTCTGTGATTCTCAGCTAATGTATTACTGGTCTGACTCTCTACTTGGTGTGGCATGGTCTACCTAATGCAATACTATAAAAAGGATGAAAATACTTGTCATGAAAAAGAAGCTTTGGAGTGATGCAGTTTCCTGAGGATCATGCTTTGTTGGTGCTATTTGTTGGCAAGTAGCTCAAGAGAGCCAGGCTTTGTGCAACAAATATACTAGCTATAAATAACTGATGTCCTATTACAGTTACCCTTATTTGTTTTCTCTTTAATCAACATCTCAGAGTTTGTCACCTCATCTGATTTCCTATAATAGAATTAAAGGAATTTAGGGACAAAACAAGGACTTAAGATAAATGTCTGATGGGGCAAATGGTTGTCACGCTCTTAATGATTTAAAAGGATCAGGATTTGATTTCCTACTTCAGGGTGGTTAATTATTTCAGTACCTGATCCAGATTTTGTCAGTAGCACTGAAATTGTAAGTTTTTGTTGTGCTTATCCAATTAAGGGTACTGTGGGAGCTGGTGGAAGTGCTCACTAAGCCACTTTCCGTCATCTACCAGCAGTCCCAGCTAACCAAGGAGGTCCCAGTGGATTGGAGATTAGCAAATGTGACGCCCATCTACAAGAAGGACCAGAAGCAGGATCCAGGGAACTACAGGCCCGTCAGCCTCACCTTGGTGCCAAGGAAGATTATGGAGCAGAACATCTTGAGTGCCATCACATGGCATGTCAGGACAACCAGGTGATCTGGCCCAGTCAGCATGGGTTTATGAAAGGCAGGTCCTGCCTGACCAACCTGATCGCCTTCTATGACAAAGTGACCCACTTAGTGCACAAAGGACAGGCTGTGGATATAGTCTACCTGGACTTTAGTAAAGCCTTTGACACTGTCTCCCACAGCATTCTCCTGGAGAAACTGGCTGCTCATGGCTTGGACAGGTACACTCTTCACTGGCTAAAAAGCTGGCTGGATGGCTGGGCCCAAAGGGTTGTGGTGAATGGAGTTAAATTCAGTTGGCAGCCGGTCACAAGCAGAGTCCCCCAGGGCTCAGTTTTGGGGCCGGTCTTGTTTAATATATTTATCGATGATCTGGATGAGGAGATTGAGTGCTCCCTCAGTAAGTTTGCAGATGACATCAAGTTGGGAGGGAGTGTTGATCTGCTTGAGGGTAGGAAGGCTCTGCAGAGGGATCTGGACAGGCTGGATTGATGGGCCAAGGCCAATTGTATGAGGTTCAACAGGGCCAAGTGCCGGGTCCTGCACCTGGGTCACAACAACCCCATGCAACGCTATAGGCCTTGGGGTGAGTGGCTGGAAAGCTGCCTGGCAGAAAAGGACCTGGGGGTGTTGGTTGACAGCCGGCTGAATATGAGCCAGCAGTGTGCCCAGGTGGCCAAGAAGGCCAATGGCATCCTGGCCTGTATCAGAAACAGTGTGGCCAGCAGGAGTAGGGAGGTGATTGTCCCCCTTTACTCGGCAGTGGTAAGGCTGTACCTCGAACACTGTGTTCAGTTTTGGGCCCCTCCCTACTAGAAGGGCATTGAGGTGCTGGAGCGTGTCCAGAGAGTGACGACGAAGCTGGTGAGGGGTCTGGAGCACAAGTCTTATGAGGACCGGCTGAGGGAACTGGGGTTGTTTAGTCTTGAGAAGAGGAGGCTGAGGGGAGACCTTATTGCTCTCTACAATTACCCAAAAGGGGGTTGCAGAGAGGTGAGTGTTGGTCTCTTCTCCCAAGTGGCTAGCGACAGGTCAAGAGGAAAAGGCCTCAAGTTGCGCCAGGGGAGGTTTAGATTCAATATTGGGAAAAATTTCTCCACTGAAAGGGTTGTCAGACATTGGAACTGGCTGCCCAGGGAGGTGGTTGATTCACCATCCCTGGAGGTATTTAAAAGCAGCATAGATGAGGCGCTTAGGGACATGGTTTAGTGGTGGACTTAGCAGTGTTAGGTTTATGGTTGGACTTGATGTTCTTAAAGGTCTTTTCCAACCTAAATTATTCTATGATTCTAAGTGACTAGGCATCATGGGCTTAGTTGCTTACAAAACAATATATCGTCTTAATGTTCCATGGAAAGAACAAATGTTATGTATTGAGGTGAAATGGGACTTTGAACAATAATGAAAGAGCTGCCTATGATGGATCTAGGGTATAGATTCAGAACTATATTCATCCCCATGTAAAATTTGAAAAGTAGTATCTTTATAAAGGATGTGTAAACAAGGTGGACATGTGAACTGCCAGAAACAGGTACTATTTTAGATTTGGGAAGAAAATAGGAGAACAGCTCAGCAAATCACTTTGAATTTTAGATCCTTGAATTACCTCAAGAATGAAATAATATTTGAGATCAGCATCTGGTGTCTGGCTTGCTTAATGTATTATATGCTTAGTACCCTTTGAAAGAAGAGATCTGCCTATAATGTATAGTTTAAAACTACAAGAACACAACTAAGATATGAGAGACATTGATGCTGGAGTTTCTGCATAAGTTGTAAGGTGTCAGCCTATTGTGGAGATAATGAGTTGGATACAAGTTTCCTGATTGTTCTCCAGCAAAAAAGAACTTTGTGTTACCTCTGATGCAGCATACATGTATGTTTTTCTCTGAATCCTTTTGTTCATGCAGCGTCACCATAACAACAGAAGTCCCTGTAGATCAGTAAATACAGTGAAACTGAGGTAAACTTTACATAAAATCAATTACAAATTAGTCACGTAGTTTATTTTCCCATAAATGGAGTTTTGGTTATCCTGGTTGATTACATTATTGATATACCGCAGTTTTTTAACATGGATAAGGGAACAGAATATTCATTTCACCATTTTCATAGTTGCTTGATGTTATGTAACTGTTTAGTTTAAAGAAAAAAATTATAAGTATTGTATCTAAAAAATTTAATCGGACATTAGAATATGCATGTGTGTTTAGGACTGACTTGTGTTCTTGCTCTAGACATCCAGGTTAAAAAAAGCACTCAGGTTTGAAATAATTGAACACTTTGCCTGTGGGTACAAATTAGGGAGTGTTCTTATATGTGGCTTGTTAGTGTATTTTATGAGAATGCATTTTGTATTTTTCTACTCCTCTGTGGGTGTATACAGAAATATATTGTTTTCCCCTTCCCATAGTGTTCTGAGGATTAGCTTAGCAAGTGCTCTACCGTGATGCTAACAGTCAAAATTTTTCTGGTCCTGTTCTAATTCCCATTATCTAATATTCTGTTGCTTTAGATATGCATTGAGAAGAGAGTGTATGTGAAAAACTCTAAGGTATCAGACTGTAATAAAATTTACAATAAGCATACAATGGCCGGACTGCAAATAACACCAGCAGTTTTTAGAAGGAAATTGAAGATAATGCTTTAACTTATCTAAAAGCATCAGAACTGGTTAGGGCCTCAGATCACTGCATCTGTAGGTGTTTAACTTCCTTGAAAGCTGTGATGATTAGGTGTGAAAACACCTTTAAAGATTTGGCCTGAAATTTGGAAGAGCTGATTCACCAAAGGTGACCTGGCACATGAATTAGCTGTATGCATGAGCACCATCTCTCCCCACTCCCCCTTGCCCTCTGCCCCCTGTAGTCTTCTTAGGCAGGCATTTTTGTTGTAAGTAACAAGAAATGCCCAGGCGAGGGTAATTTTTGAGAGACATGAAGACAGATTGGAGAAATGGGCTGACAGGAACCTCATGAAGTTCAGCAAGGGGAAATGTTAAGTCCTGCACTTGGGGAGGAACAAGCCCAGGCACCAGTACATGCTAGGGGCTGCCCAGCTGGAAAGCAACTTTGCGGAAAAGGACAGGGGGCCTTGGTGGACACCAAGTTGAACATGAGCCAGCAACATGCCCTTGCTGCAAAGAAGGCTGATGATCTCCTGGGGTGCCTTAAGCAAAGCATTGCCAGCAGGTCAAGGAAGGTGATCCTTCCCTTTATTCAGCCCTGGTGAGGCCACACCTGGAGTGCTGGGTCCAGTTCTGTGCTCCCCCAGGACAAGAGAGACATGGACATACTGGAGAGAGTCCAGAGAAGGGCCGCGAAGACGATTAAGGGACTGAAGCATCTGATGTATGAGGATAGGTGAGAGAGCTGGGACTGTTCGGTGCGGAGAAGGCTCAAGGGAATCTTGTCAATGGATATAAATAACTGAAGGAAAGGTGCAAAGAGGACGGAGCCAGGCTCTTTTCAGTGGGTGCCCAGTGACAGGACCAGAGAAAACGGGCACAAACTGAAACACAGGATGTTCTCTCTGAACATCAGGAAACACTTTTTCAGTGTGAGGGTGACTGAGCACTGGCACAGGTTGGTTGGGGATGTTGTGGAGTCTCCATCCTTGGAGATATTCCAAAGCCATCTGGGCACAGTCTTGGGCAACGGGCTCTAGGTGGCCCTCCTTGAGCAAGGGTTTGGAGCAGATGACTTCCAGAGGTCCCTTCTAGCCTCAACCCTTCTGTGATTTTGTGAAATTTCTTGTAGAATCCATTAGCTGTTTATTCTTGAGACACTTGCTGCCTTTTTACAAATTCCCCAGTCAGTAACCTATATGAATGGTGCTATGGATCAGATGCTCTTTTTGACCTTCCTGTGTGATTTTTCTTTTCTGAAATTTTTATGATTTAAAGCTGCATAGCTGTTGGAGGTGATTGATATGCATAAAGTAACCGTATGTCATGGTTACAGAAGAAACAAATGTTTTTGAAGTCACCAGTGGTCAGATGATGGAGCACACTTAGGCAAGCCCTTTTACCCTTTAAATGACTTGAACATACTTTTCTGTACTTAATTGATACTGGGAATTTTTATGGAAATTTTAATCAGTCAGGCTTTGCCAGTTTTCAAAAGTAGCCCTGTGGAACAATATTTATGTGATATTAAACCACTAGGAGTTACCAGAAAGGCTAATTAAAGCAGAATCATTTGCTAGTTTAAAGCTATATTACATTTTTATATTTCATTCATGTCTGAGTAGTTAAATATATGCATAGAGGAACATCAAAACAACAACCTATGTATATGTGTATATATTCTATATATTTAACTTGTGCAGTGTATTGTGAACCAGAATTAATTTGATGTGTGCATTTTTTGAAAATAAAGGATGAAGTATGTGCACCAAACAGGATCACAGGTAATTAAACAAGTACTGCTTGGCTTGTTTATCCCCAGTGCCAGAAATAGTTCCATATCAGCTGATAAAGGATGGAATATGGTTCATTACATATGTTTGTTTCAACCAAACACTTTAAAATACAAAATTAATTTTTACATAGCTCAGTGGTATTAACGTTCTTATTATAGAATGGGAGTACATACTTTGCAAAAGATGATAAGGGACCAATATAATTTATGGTGTTTAAAGTATGACTTCCAGTCCTCAGGATTTTTTGGGTCATTTTATGGGAAAAGATGTTTCTATTGACCTAGAGATGGAGCAATAGGAGGACCAATCTCTGCGCTGTGGATAAGAGTAGAAATGGTGATGGGTGGTCTAGCAAGATGCATTTGGCTTTCTGGGGTAAATATACCTATAACTGCCAAATAATTCCTTTCCTCATTCTGTAGATGTGTCATTCAGTAAACCATATATTCCTGTCAAGCATTCTCATTTTGCAGCAGACTAAGAGTGGTTTTTGAAGAAAAGTGAGCTTATTCTTAAACATCTTTCCCATCATCAATAACAGAGTTGTAAAAATAATATAGGTAAAAAGCTGCCTGTAATATATTTTTATTTGTGTGTTGGTTTTTTAATTAAAAAAAAAAACACAAAAAACTATGTTGCTACAAGAGATTGCTCAGGGGTGTGTATGCCTATAAATCCAAAAAGCTCCTGAACTCTTCACTGCCCAGAGGAACGCAGTTTTTGATTGAAAACCTGATAAGTTTTACATTAAGAATGCAAAGATGGTGAAGTCAAAAAGAAGTCATGGTAACTTACCTGACAATTACGGGATTTGTCTCTTTTTATTCAGAATACATGCTGATATCATGTTTTGTTCCCTTTTCTTGGAAGCATTATTTAAGTAAAGTAAGCACTGCATGTAGTAGTCATCCTTTTATTGAAGTAAAGTCTGTATGAATAATGTATGCTAACTTGAAAACAGTATTGATATTGATATAATCACTCTAATGCTATTTATGTTTTTGATGTTTTAAGAATGACACAGCAAAAGTTTCTCAAATATTCACATTTGAAGTGAGAAGATACACTGCAGAAAATATGGAAAACATTTTATTAATCACAGTTACTCAGATAGGTAGTCTTGAATTGGTTTCTTTATCTGGCTTGAGTCTTTCAGTGACAGTGTTGCATGTCATGACTTCAGGTGAGAAGTCCTTTCATGAAATTAGTTAAATTCAACCTGGGTTTAAGCAGGAGAAACTCCAAAGATTAGAGCTGGTGTTATGCCCGACTTATTCCAGGGCTTGATGTCTATTTGCTGACTTCATCACAGCAGTAGTTCATTTACAGTAGACAGCTGTGCAGATCAGGATCAGGTGTCTGCTAAAATAAACAGTTGCATTTTTACCCTAAATCTATTCCAGGGTGTTACAGAAAAGTATACACCAACAAATACTGACTTATGAATTAGTGTCTGTTAAGCTGATATTTCCATGAAGTCTTACAGGTTTGATCTGTGGAAAAAATACATTCTCTCCATTTGAAAATGTGGTAGATTGACCCTGGCCAGCAGCTAAGCCCCCACCCAGTCACTTGCTCATTCTCCCGCAGTACGATGGGCAAAAGCAAGAAAACCTGTGGGTCGAGATAAAGACAGTTTAATAAATGAAGGAAAAAACCCAACAAACCAAGTGATGCAAAGGCAGTCCCTCACCACCTCCTGCTGGCAGACCAATGCCCAGCCAGTCTCTGAGCAATGGCTACCTTGGAAAAATTGGCCTCCGCCAGTTTTATAGCTGAACATGATGTTACACGGTATGGAACATCCCTTTGGTCAATTGGAGTCAGCTGCCCTGTCTGTGTCCCCTCCCAGCCTCTTTCCCAACCCTAGCCTACTCCCTGGAGGTAGCAGAGTGGGAAACTGAGGTGGCCTTGGTGCTGTGCAAGCACTGTTAAGCAGCAGCTAAAACACTGGTGTGTTATCAACATTTTTTTTGATCACAAATGTAAAACACAGCTCCGTATGGGCTGCTATTGAAGAAAGTTGACTCCATGCCAGCCAGACCAAATACAGAAAACAACACCATTTGCTGTGGAAATGAGAAAAACAAGTCACTTGGGAAACTACTGAAATGTCATTAATTTGTCCAGTAGAAACAAGCTTGAGAACCAAAAATTGCTACAGAAGCTGTCTTTCCTAAAAACAGCAGTACACACATGAAAACATTCTGGACTCCACCAAAAAAGACAGAAATAGCAACTTTAGTTTTGGGAGATTTTCACATAACTCTAAATAAGGACCTGGCTATTGGGGTATGTACTCATGGAATAACCAGTCTGTTTGTGAATAGACATTTGAGGCTTGGAGGGATGAGTTCCATGTATTTGACAGTTGCTGTGGATCATACATGTATAGATATTGTGGAAGGGCCCCAAGCTCTTGCTGTTAGATAGTCGAACTCACCATAGAACCTGTTTGTGTTATAACTGAGATGGGGGAAGAAAGGTTGGAAAGGAGAGATGGGATCAATCAAATGTTTGTTTGAAGGCCTTCTCTAAGCTGGTTGTTCATGAAGAGGTAGATGCAGAGGATGGAAGAGAACTGATGCTTTTCTTGCAAGGTCTGAAGTTCTGTCTTATTACTGTGGTGGGAGAGCACTCCTGTACATGGCTTGAACTTCTGCCAAGCCATACTGCTTTTCTCTAAAAATGGTGGTTTTGCCACCACCTCTGCTCCCTTTACAGAACTAACACAGGTGAAAATGTTGCTACAATTACAGAAATATTTGCTTCCCTTTTTGCTTAGTGCACTACTCACTCTTCACTTGTAATTGTGCTTTATAAAATAAGCAATATGGAATAATTACGCCAAATATCCAGTCTCTACAGGTAATGAGAACAGCAGTGACCTCTGGCATAAAACCAAGTATCTATAAAAATGAGGAAAAACTAAAGTGGGAGTAACTGTCCTCCTGGAACAACTTACCACTTTATACAAAACCAGGGTAATAAGTCTCATAGTGGCAAGTTTGGAACTGCCATTTTTTTTGGAACATAAGGAACAGCTGGCACCTCAGTATAAAACAAGCTATGTCAACATCTCTTGTCCAAAGCAAATTTGCCACTGAATTTTTTTTAATAAGAAAGGGAAGATATGTCCTGGGAAAGACCTTAATAGTGTGTGCATTCTTAACACTTTGGCTTGGGTGTTATTTTGAATTTCTAAGTAGACACAACTGCTCCCTCCTATTGCTGTGAGAGTACAGACTATGGGTCATAATTGCTTTTCACAAAATTTCTTCTGAAATAGGCATGCTGTGATCATCTGAAGTAAGGGTCTCCATGGTGGTGGGACAGAGGGTACCTTCCACAAGGTTGTGGGTGACTCCAACACGAGGAAGGCAGAAAGGGCACAGAAACACAGAGGCTGGGAGAGACCCTTGCAGGTCTCTGATCCAATCTCCTGCTCAGAGCAGCCCAGGTTGGATCTGGTTGCTTAGGACTTTTTCAGTCATGTTTGGATATCCTCAAGGATGGAGGCTCTGCAGCCTCTCTGAGCTCTGTGTCTGAGCACCCTTACGGTGACAATCTTTTCCTTTTATCTAGCTGGGATTTCTCCTGGACCTGGTGCTGCTCGTCCTTCTGCCATGGAGCACCTCTGGAAAGAATCAGGCTTTATCTTATCTACAGCCTCCCAGTAGGCAGCTGAAGTCAAGTCCACCCCTGAGCCTTTTCTTCTTGGTGCTGACCAGAGGCAGCTCCTTTAGTCTGCCATTGTATGACATGTGCCCCGGCCCCTCACCATTCTAAAGGCCCTGGACTGGGCCCACACCCCACCCATCAGTGTCTTTCCTGGACTGGGGAGACCAGGAGGGGACACAGGAATCCAGATGCAGTCACCAAAGTGCCAAGTAAGAGAGGGAAGCATTTTTACCAGTTTTTTTATTGGTTTATTGGTGTTTATTATCAATTGTTTATTGCCTAATCTTGAAAAGAACTGCTAATGAAGCATCTAGAAAGGGACCTTGATGCTGGAGGCCAGCACTTCTTCCTGGAAGAACTGCAGTCTTCTGCTTCTCCAAAGGAACGGCTGTCTCTCTAACTTCTTGATCTGTTGCTATTCTTCGTGCACCGCCATGGAGGGTCTGGCTTCATCTTCAGCCACTCATTGGGAAGCCTTCTTGTCCTTAGACTGAAGAAAACCTACCTTCGGGCTCCAGGGACCTTGGTGGCTTTCTGAGGACTGACTCCCGTTGCCCAGGCATGGCAGCCCCAGGGGCTCAGAGCAGAGGAGATGGTACCCCTTCATAAGGGGTGAGGGTGGGGCATAGGAAAGAAGGGTTCACATGACCCGGGGCAATCAACAAAAGAATTGTTGGTTGCTGGGAAATGTTAGAGGTGAGCCGCAGGATGGCCTTAGAACTTCTGCCCAGCTAATGCCAGATGTGGAGGCTGGGCTAATGGTGGGGTGCTGGCCAGTTACTCCTGGGAGGCTGTTGCTATGGTCTCATGGAGGGGAGCCTTGGCATGGTGTGGTAGTGCCCCATGAGCCATACTGGAGGTGGATCCACTTCCATTGGTTCTTCTTTATGTTTGGGTGAATCCACCTCCACGGCCACCACACCATCAGTCACATGAGCTCTGGCCATTGCTCTCATGATGTTGATGGTGTTCCTCCTCCCGTATCATTTTCTCTTCGTCTGTGGTTCTGGGAACCATCGCACTGTTGTGCTGCTCCAGGTCCTCTTCTCTCCAACCATGGTTGGCACCAGAGGGCCTCAAAGCTCAGCAAATTGTGGGCCAGCTGCTGGCGTCCTTGTATTTATAGGGCCTAGAACAGAAGGCAGTGAGGTGGCTTGTGATATCAGGAGGCCACTGTGATGACCCCTTCCAGCTACTGCAAGAACTGGGTGCCTCTGCTTGTTGCACAGCGCTGTGACAAGTGTGCACAGCCCGCACCTAACGAAACCCGTGCATCAGGGACTGCTGCACTGTTGGACTGCTGCAGCTGAGGATGGGAGATGGTTACCTAAAAGGACAGTAGTCACCTCTGTCTGAAGCCATTTTGTGGTGCCAGGCCCTTTTGCATAAGGAGACAGCCCTGACCAGAGCAGCTACACAACCATCCTGGCTGCCAGATCACTCACAGTGTGACTTTCCCTGGCCTGTGCAGTCAGTTACACAGCTTTCCTTCCCATACTCCATGCCAGCCACCTCCATTCTCCCTTGCCACCTCTCTCCCCACAGCCTTTGGTTGGCTCTTGTGAACTCTCTAGTTTTAAGGACAAACGTTCTCACCACTTCTGAGGTTTCTTGCTTAACCAGTTCAGAAAAAGAGCTCTCTCGGTGTGTTTGAAGAATTATAAGTAGCTTTTGAATTGGAGCCTGCAGGCAGGTTTCCAGGGCAAAGCTTTTGCCCTTCCAGGACTTTGGGCACACAGATAGGGAGGGATGGGAGAAACACCATTGTTTTTCTCTCAGTAGCTGCTTGAGGTAGAATAAGAACAAGGAATTAGAAAAGTGAGTAATGAAGTCAGTAGAGATATGAGTTTGTTAAGGTTTGTTATCATTGCTTAATTACACGTTCTTTTCAGGATCAGGCTCAGTTGTTAAAATAGTCAAAAGACTTTCCTCCTGGTTTGACATTGGGTGTTTGGCAGCACTCTCTCTCAGGATTAAAGTAGTAGTTTTTTTCTAATTTAGTAAATGTGCTGTGTGTCCCTTCCTTTCTTCATTCCTTTATGTTCAGTCTTGTGATATATACATAAAAAAAGCTTTTAAGAAAGCAAAAAGAAATTATCCCTTAAAACTTACTGCCGTGTTATTTTGGTACATCTCCTGAGAGATCTGGGAGACTTGGTCAACAAAACCAGGTTGAAGGCACTGTCATTAATGAATGCCAAGGAACACATAAAGAAATGGGTGCTATTTCAAATGGTCTTGTTTTTTAAATGCATAATATACCTTTTTCATATGCACATATAATTCATATTCTTGACTTCTCTTTATTGTACATGTATTAATTTTAAATTTTAAGCAGCTGAAGTGGGTTCCCAGTGTTTTAGTTTTACAGTTTGGTGTGCTGACATGAAATCCTTCCTGTTTTGCATTCTCTTACTTAACTAAAGAAATTTGTATAACCTGGAAGTTTTTGTTGGAACTTGTGCAGAAGTGGATTTGGCCTCGGAAGTTAAGTACTTAAGTCTTTTCATCAGGAAATTTCTGTGAGTTCTTACTTGCTATTTCTGGTTAGCATTTCCACCTTTAAGAAAAAAAAGAAACTCAGGTGGAAACAAACCCTTTTAATTTAAAAATGTGCAATAAACAAGAAAGAGGCATAGTTTTGCAGAAATGTAAATAGTAACCTTACTGAACTTCAACTTGTTCAGATGCAACTTCAAGATGAAGCTTCAAATATGGACTAACATACACTTCTGAAAAATGTTTGCTTTGTATGTTAATCTTGATCTTCCAGTGGCTTTTTAAAGTCTTAACCTTGTTCCACATTTGTCAAATGAAGTTCAAGTACTCTATCACAAAATAAAGCACAGAACAGGTTGAAAGGCAAACCCATTTCATCTTGGTTTATAATATCCAATATTGGTCTTTTTATATTACAAATTCATGAAACAGTTGAAGGAAAATTCTCACTTCTCCTCTGTAGCTTGCAAAATCTTTACTTTTCTGAAGTAATGAGGTAAAATCTGTGTACTTTCATTTAAACTTGTCTCTCTTTGTCCACTGAGTTTAAGGAGGTTTTGCATACTTTAGATATTCCTTGTACTTTCAAATATCTTCGGTTTGCTCTGATACTTTTTCTGTTGGATCCTTTAAAACCTCTTACATGGGGTTATAAAACTCTGAAGATTTATTTAATCCAGCCATATTTGTTTTTCTTAGTCTCTTTTATGGTTACTTCCCCTTCCTCCTTTTTTTAAAAGCAGTCACTGAAATGTCTGTTTTTTCCTAGACGAACCAGCTTTTTTTGGTATATTGTAATAAGACAGAACAAGTTTTATGTCAATAGTTTGAGAGAAAACTGTTGGATTTTCTAATAGATCTGCTCTCCAATGGCTTTGTTGAGTGAGATATTCGGACAGCTCTTTCATAAAGAATCAATTTCCATTGTCCCTGAGAATTTGTTTTCCAAAATGCCCTTGTGTTTCTTATTTCTAAGTTTCTGCATTACTTACTGTTTTTTTACTTAATGAGTCTTTGTGTTTGAAGACTGCAAATTTAACTAGTTTGAAACATAACGTGTGGACTGGAGAAGACTTTTTTGGTCATGATGACTTCAAGTGGAGAAATTGTTGCATTGAGATTTAACAGCAAGTCCTTGGTGGGGGATGACTAGACCAAGCAAATACAATCAACAGAACCTTAGAGCAAACAGTGACATGCAGGTCCCTTAGTACAGCAATCATTACATATGTAGCAGTACAGTATAGAGTATTAGAGTGACCAATTCCACTTGATTCCAAAAGGTGATACAACTGCAATGGGATGGTTCTGCTGTAGACTTACATACTCTTTAAAGGAAGCTCCACTGATGCTATCAGTTATGGGCAGTTTCATTAAGTAAAGATTCTGATATCATCCTATTCCAATACTTTCAAAGCCACTGCAGTCTTATACTCTTGGGGAGGGTCCTGCTTTATGTCTACCCACTTTTACATACATTCTTATTACAGAGTCATATATAGTTCACATTACACAACAGTGGTGTCCAAAAGCATATATATTTGTATGAATATAGATAGATATGTATGAACAAGCATGTATAGGTATAATACTTTCTGAACTGCTTTTTATTAATATCTGTCTAATTGTAGTGATGTTACTGGTATGGACAGAGAATGATTCTTTTCAGAGACAGAAAGAAAAAAGAAAGGTTGTGAGAAAATGCAATATACTAAAGAGTTGGTGAGTGTATTAACAACATTCTGTGAGTTCTGCTGGTGTTTGTAGAAGTGTTTTGAAAAATTTTTTTTTTCTATTTTCTTTTATTTTGAGAAAAGCTGGTAATGTTGTCTTGAGATGGAAATTCCTGGGAAACCAGTAAAGGCTCTGGCAACAATCAAAAACTGTCTTTGGACTTGTGTTTAATTCTAGCATGATTTGTTTACCTATGTTTTTGTTTCAGAAGAAGAGTTTTGTTTCAACAAATAGTAGTTGTTAATTTTTCTAAGTAAAGGCTGCAGTATTCAGCATGTGTTCTAGTTTTCCTGTAATGATAAGCTCACATTATTTTCCATGCTGGTTGTTGCCTGGCAGTAATACAGTCTTTAGTGTTCTTAATAAAGGTGGCAATGCAAAATTGGTTTGCAGAATTGCTGTCTGTTAGAACTGTTTATTAAGCTATGGGCTTTTTTTGCCTTCCTTCGTTAGTCATGTATCACTGCTCTGGTTCTTTTAGGCATCAGGAAGGGTAAGCCACTGGTTGTTTCTTTGACTGAAGTTGCCAAAGAAACCCCTCAAGGCTGTACAATGAAACACCTGTATTATTGCCATCTGCTGCACTATTCCACCAATGCCAGAACATATGAAGTCATTCAACTTTAGAGTTGCAATTCTTTGGTTTTTTTTCTAGGCTGGGCATGATTTTTTGCAACTGGTGCTTATCAACAGGAACAGCCTCCTTATCTGTGCCATCTTTCCATTTGATTGCTGGAAGGTCTGGGTCTTAATCAGGCTAATAATAATTTTTGTGACTGTTATTTTTATTTTGTGAGCTCAAACTTTTCATGCGGGCTGAGGTGATGATTTGACTTCTCTTTCTCTCTTTCTTTTTTTTTTTAATGCATCAGAATCCCTTGAGAATTTTTGGCATTGTACTGGCAAAGGTGATGTTTTGCTCCATGTCATCAACACAACTTCTACCATACCGATGATTCTCTCATAAGCAACTCAGTCTTCAAATAATTCTGTCCTTTGTTCCCCACATCACCTATAGCCTGTTCACCATCTGAGGTCAGTGTTTAGCTCTCCCCCACTTTTTTTTGGTTGTCAGTGGGATTTGGGGTGAGGAGTGGTAGGATTTTGGACCTGAGTGGTGGATGATGAAATAGTCTTTCAGTGGACATCCTCTTGGACTCTTTTCTCAGTGTTTTGTTTCTCCTCTTGTGCAATTGTTTGTGAGAATTATTAATGTCCGTCTTGGCCCATCTACTGTGTGTATGCAAAGTAAAGTTGTTTAAGCATGTGTTCCCAGGATTAAAAGTAACTGTATTGCCGCCTGTCTTAAGAAACTGTATTGTTGTCTGTCTTAAGAAATCTCTGCACATCAAAAAGACATTATTGCACGAATATGCAAACTGGAGCATACCAGTTACAGCATGTCACCCAAGTAGTAGTAGTCCCTTAACTTAAGGAGGCTTTGACTCGATTGCTTTTGATGACAGGAAGATAATAGGAGCTCTGTTTTTAAGGAGAAAATTCATTCAGGCTTTCTAAATCCTAAATGTGACATTTGTGTTCTATCTCAATATCTATTTGTAAATCAGAGGAATCAGTGTTTAACTGGAATATATAAAAACATTAACATATCTGTGTTTTGTTGGAACTGCTCTGCTTTTCTGAAGATAAGTAGGAATGCTTAGTAGGCCATGTACTGGAACATTTCATCCACTCGTACTGCATTTTGTACACTGTGCCCCTCATTGTGTTGTGATGTGAATGGATAATCCTAAACATGATCTCTTTCTGGTTCATTTTATTCTTCCTAAAGAGTGTTTTGCTTCAGTGTGAGATCTCCTCTATCTCATTTCCATGAGAATACATCCTGTCACTTAAATCAAAAGTGACTTCTCTTTACTGTGATTTTAATAACATGGTCTGGTTCCAAACAGAACATATTTGAAGAAAATATTGTAAGCTGTGTTTTCCATGAGACTTGCTCACATCTCCACATCCATTTTCTCACACAACAGTTACAGCATCGGCTTAGCAGGTGATTAGCAGTAACTTGTATTTTGGTATATATTTTTCCACTAGGGGAGTGTTGGTGGCTGAAAATGATTATATGCCTATTGGTAAGGAATCTGATGCATGGGTAGTTTTGTCCTATATTTCCTTTCCTTAATAAAGCTTAATTTCAAGCAGATGTTCTATGCCTTCAGAGTGATACTGTATAATTTTAATCATGTGGTAGATGCTGTGTGGGGTTTTTTGGGTATGATCAACACAGGTGTTGTAGGATGTGTTGCTCTCAGTATCTGTTGGCAGTGTTTTACTGTTGGTGGTATTTAGCTTGTCCATGCAGAGTGAAACAGCAGGCTTTACAGGGTAAAAAGAGAGCTATTACCACTGCTGTTGCTGCCTCTGGCAGTTTTGTTAATCCAAACTCTGTGTTCCTTTGACTTTTAGTACAAGTTCCTAAAAATGAAAGTTTTCAACTTTGTTACAGTGTGCTGGTTTTTCATTTCCCAAAATGTATAATGTGTTTTGGGCTTAGTTTTGTCTGAATCAGAATGGATGCACACTTTGAGAAACAAAGGGAAACCATTTTCAAGATCTATGTTTTGGTTCAGAAGGTGAACGAAAATCCAAATTTATTTTTTTGCTTTTGGTCATATATGTTGTCAAAACAGTAAGAAAAATATACTTCCTTTCTTTCTTTCCTCTCTACAACCTATAATTTGAGATTTCTATACTCCTTTACTAAGACCAGAAGATTTTAATCACAAAAGTGATAGCTTCGGTAGGAGGTGCACTGTAAAAGTGGGAATTGACTTCCATAAAAGGCCACAGGGCTCTGAATTGATATTTTTGGGGAATAATGTAAGAACTATGTCCTGAGGGTTATATTCTCCTCATGTTCTGTTCTCTCTATTAGTGTTCATTGGGTTTGACTTGAATATAGCATGAGGGATTGGATAGTATTTTTTCCTTCCTGTATGATACTGACTTCTAAAAACCTCATGGGAGGAATTCAGCCTGCTGACATATCTTTTGAAAAGTTGAAATGTTTTATTTAGAAAATGTCAAAAATGAAACATTTGGACTTTTCAGAGTGAAATGCCCTATTTTGAAAATGTTGCTGTAAAATGTGTCAATATTGTCAAATTCTCTTTTTCATTAAGGCTAAGCTACTTTGCCAAATTTGACTTGCATATGCAATTAGTTCTTTGAGACAGAGCATCTGATTAATTTACTATTCCCTGATGTGCTCTTCGAGCTTTAAAGAAAAAGTCTGTCAGGTTTTTCTACTTTTTTCCAATTATTTAGCATTAGTAATTTCATTTGGTCTCCCTCATTTTCACAATTAAGGAGTTGAGCTGGTTTTGGCTGGGATAGAGTTAATTTCCTTCATAGTAGCTAGTATGGGGCTGTGTTTTGGATTTGTGCTGGAAAAAGTGTTGATAAAGCAGGGATGTTCTAGTTACTGCTGAGCAGTGCTTGCACAGCGTCAAGGACTTTTCTGCTTCTCACACCACCCCACCAGCGAGTAGGCTGGGGGTGCACAAGAAGTTGGGAGGGGACACAGACGGGACAGCTGACCCCAACTGACCACAGGGATATTCCATACCATATGATGTCATGCTCAGCATATAAACTAGGGGGGAAACTGGCCGGGAGACTGCTGCTTGGGGACAGGCTGGGCATTGGTCAGAGGGTGGTGAGCAATTGTTTTAATTTGCATCACTTGTGTTTCTTGGGTTTTATTTATCTTTTTTTGTTATTTTCCTTTTCATTAAAATCTTTATTATTATTATCATTATTATTATTATTTTATTTTATTTCATTTATTAAACTGTTCTTATCTCAACCCACAAGCTTTCTCACTTTTACTTTTCCGATTCTTTCCCCTATCCTGCTGGGGCAGGGGGGGGAGTAAGCAAGCAGCTGTGTGGTGCTTAGTTTCTGGCTGGGGTTAAACCATGACAGGAGTACTGGCAATTGTAACCTATATTTATACATATATCATTTTAGCCTTTACCAATTGTATTATGACTGAAATAATTAAATTAAAACATTAACCAATAATGCTAAACACTATCAGGCTAGACACAGCCTGAGGGAGCTAGGTTGTTTGAACTCTTGAAACAACTTCTGTTTCTAACATCTTTGTGCAACCATTTCACAGCTCTCATGACTTTGTTGGGTTTAAAATCAAACTCTTACCAGAAGCAATGGTTCGTTAAACTGCCATTTTGATGTCAAAAATAAATGGGAGGTTATTTTCCAATGAAGATATTTTGGGGGAGTTTGTGAAGTGGTTAGTCAGTGTATTGATGGTGCTACTGGTGATGAGGTAAGATGATGAGAAATCTAGGGTCTTCTATAATTGTTGCTATAATAAAGTTTACTCTCTCTCCCAAAAGTATTCCCATTATATGCACATGGAGGTAGTCTGCTATTTTCAATTTGCTTTGAACTGATCATTTAGGTGTTTAAAATGTTTCCCTCCAAGTAATTCAACTTAATGGGTTTTTTTTCTTAAAAAAACCCACAAACTTGTTTTACCAATATTCTGTTATAATCTATCTGTAGCTTCCCTTTTAACATGAAAAAGTAAATCTGTTAATTAGAACAAAGTATGATGAATATGATAACGCCTATGCTCTTTTATTATGGGAAGGACATAGGTGGCCTCTAAAGACCAATGAAATCAAGGGAACTGAGAAAATTTGCTACTAGAAAAAGTATTATCTCTGATCAGAGAAGGTATATCTATGTAAACAACAGGTGCAGTGTGAAGAGGGGAGCATTGGAGTAGTGTAAATACAAGGCAAACATGTACCATAAAAGAGAACCTGCTCTGCACTTGTTCAGGTAGACTCACTCAGTGTCCCAGTGACAGACAGGTGTCAAGTGTTAAATGAAGGGAAAGTAAAAATTTCTTTCTCAGGATGCTGCATCAAGTCTAGCAGTGATAATTCTAATTGTAGAGAAATTTCAGAAGTCAGAGATGAATGCGTAAATGCTAATATTACACTGAAGTGCTATTGGTCTTTGAGAGGTCTGAGCATAGTGAAATCATGAATTGAAGCTACTACAGGTACCTCTCTGAGTAATAAGGAACATTTATGGGTCCTTGGATTATAGTTTTTCTGCATCATTTTAGGGGAAGATAGATTCCCCACCCCACCCCCCTTTTTTTTTTCTGTTGATGTTAGTAAATGGTAAGTAAGTTAAAATACAGAAGTAATTATTTTGAATCTGGTCAATTGTTTTTCACTTGAATTCTGCTGACCTCCATTCACCTGGATTACCTGCAAGATTGCTGGTCGTTATTTGTCCTTTTCTGCAGGTAATGCTGGTTTAAAGAAGCACTCCTAAATGTATCTCCTGTAATGATTACCTGCTAACATTTTGAGCTCTATCTGCCTTGCTTATCTCTTTCAGTTTATGGCTTGGGCCCACTGGAATATCTGAGAAGTTACTTGCAGCTTCCAGAGTTGACGGAGTGTCACAGTACACCAGTCCTTTCTCTGTCACTCTGGGAACATGCTGCAAGGTGTCAAGATTTTTGTTTGCTCTGAGCACTGAGCTTGATGGGTATAAGTTTCTACACATGCTGAAGACAACCTCTGTTATGTAATGTGGGTGCCTACTACCTGGCATCCTGTACAGATAATTCACTAATTGCATAGCTTGGGAGACCTATAAAATGACTGCTTTTTGTCCATGCGGCTGGATTTCCTCCGAAAGGAAACCAGCTTACATGAGATGTGTACTTATGCTGTGTCCCACATACATTTAAGAGGTGTTAAGTGTGTGCTCAGGAATGAGGATGGTGAGTGCATCAGTGCTGTGGTATAGGCACAGCCACTATTGATATTAGATATATGTGTGCCTGCTTCCTTGCTAACTACTTCTCCACTATCAAAGAATTCTTGTTCTTCTGTGATGTGAATAATCTCTTCTGAATGCTTCACCTATAGGAAAGGAGAGAGATTAACAGGTCATTCATGATTTTTGTCTCTGCTGAGCTGTATTGTACAGCACAATCATTTCATTTTGCCAAATTTTAGAAATTTTTATAGAATCTGGACACTTTCAAAACAATACATGTTTGGCTGCTTTAGCTTCTTAGTAGGTTATACACATGTGTGGATAAGCTCACAAAAACATAACTTTGAAAGCGTTTTATTTTTAAACCAGGAAATAATGAAGTGATTGTCAGTATGTATTATTGGAAAAGCGTGAGAAATTTTGGTTGGTTTTTCTTCTTCACATTGAAATTGATAATTTAACTGTGAAGTTTACCATTCAGTATTTCTTATTTTAGTTGTAAAATTTGCCATTTAGTACTGCTTGCTTTAATTGTAAGAGTATGAAATATTGTAGTACCCTGATTGTAGAAAAAACACTTCTAAATTAAGTTGTTAAGCCTTTTTAACATACTGTACATGGCAATAGAAAAGACAGGTTTTCAGAACTGGAATGGCAAAACCTTTGTCCACATTGTGTTGCGTTTGCTATGTTTACTGCAATTAATGCTGTACTAGAATATATGCTTTATGTACTGTACTTGAAACAAAAAACCCCACACTTTAATCTTGTAAATGCCACAAATTCTAAGCATTTGGTAAGCTTGACTCAGATCTCCTATATTTATATTTTATTTATGGTGTAAACACAAAGTAGTTACTAGTCAATTTTTTATCATAATTAGTGAAGTCATACTTATCCCTTCATGCCAAGCATATGCCTTTGAGGGAAATGAGGGTATAAAAATGAAGGGAGTTTGACGTGACATGCATCTTTCATTGATCAGCTTGAAAGAAAGATTGTTATTGTGCTATGGCAAAAGTAATTTGACTTGCAAATATGGATTCAGCCTGTCTTTTAAGTATTATTTTTGTGGTTGCTTTTCATGTAGGATGTAACCTCAGTCACTCTCAGTGCAGTTTAACAAGGTTGCATGGTATAACTGACTGCAGAATTATCTACCTAATGCAAAGCCAGTGGAAGAGATTTGGATTTCAGTAACCTCGAACTGTGTCTTCAGAATGCCCTTGGCATAGGGCAGAAAACAAGATGTTTTCACGTTGCTTGCACAGTTCTGCAGTGGTCAGTATGTGGAAAATTAATTGCTACAAGGTCAAGAGATCATCATCATGCAGGCCACCTTTCCTGTGAGGAGAGATTAGTTTCTCTTACAGAATGATTTAAGATTTTTTTCCTCCTTTTTTATGGTGTCACTCCTTATTTCTAGCCTCAAAACTCTCTGCTGATGTAAATATCTTTTCCAGTTAAAAACAACTATATTAAGGTTTCTATATGAAATCATCATGAATACTGCCATTTTTTTTTTTTTTCTTTCTGTGATAGGAAGGTCAATGGTATTTCTATACCAAGTGCCATAGTGGTCAGAAAGGCATGCTGTTGAAAAGGAGAATTATTTGCTCTTTGACAGAGGTCCTAGTTGATGACAGGAAAGTATAAGAAATACCCTCCTAGCTCAGAGTGGCGGTCTGTCAGTCCTCATACTCCATCTCCAATTGTCACAATGGGAGATGCGGGTTAGGGAGGGCTTGTGTGCTTGTACGTGTTCTCTGGTCCTTTGTCCTTATACTTTCCCAGGATCTGCAGCTGTATTTGACATGTTAATGCACAAGGGTGCATCCTTGCCCAGTCCTTTTAGTACCCACCATGCATAGTGCCTTAATTTGTCTAACCTGTCTTTAAACCTGCTAATATCGTCTGCCTCCACAGTCTCCTGTGGCAGCAAGGTCTACAAGTTCCCTGCTTGCTGTCCAAAGAAGCACTTTTATCTGTTTTGGGCTATCTCCCACTGGTTTCATCAAGTTACCACCTCATTCTTCTATTACAGGATTTGCTGAATGGCAGTTTATCTATAGCTTTTGCGACTTTGTAAATTGCGATCCTACCCTCCCTCAGGCTTCTCCTATCCATACTTAGGGGTCCCAGTGTTTTTAGGTTTTTTTTTTTAGTCCCTAAGCTCTGTGTGTGTATCCTGCTCGTCTACTTGTGCTCTGTCCGTGAACACAGCACGTATAGATGGAGTCCAGCCCTATGGTGTTGGACAGTCTTGGGTAACAAGGCTGCTGGTACTGAGTTTCAAGTATGATTTCTGTGGTGTTACTAAAGTCTGCCACCTCTCAGATCAGCAAAACAATAATGTTATTTTCCACCTCTGTAGAGTTTCCATATGAAAACCTGGAAATGTTTATATAAATATTAATGAGTTCTACTTTAAAGGAGCTTTATGAGGGTTGCAGTAAGAAAGAAAGAGAAGCATAACATGTTTCTAAGTGGGAAGTCCTAAAATATACTGTACATTAAGTGATATTCTTCACTGCCTAATTCTTTTTACATAAACTATTAAATCTGATTTTACACATTATAGGTTAAAATTGCTTCAATCAAGACATTGCTTTGGGATTTGAGGGTTTTTTTAACTGATCTTTTGATTATACCCATTAAATCTACAGAGTAAAAGTGATTAAAATGTTATGTTCTGCATATGTTCCCCAAGTATATGGAGTTTTTACCACTTGTTAAAATAGGAAAGTGATGACATTATTATGAGGTAGCCTGTATATAACCTATTTAATATAAAATGATACTGAGCAAATGGAATTTAAAAGTCAGAGAGCACATAGATTCCTGTATTCTAAGTATTTTTAGGATTTCTTAAAAATCCATGTGGTTTCCATTATGAATACAATATTACCCATATTGTGTTTTTTAAGGTACAATAACTCTAAAATTTCCAGCTGATTATCTAAATGTTTTGAGAATTTCTTCTTGAAGCTTGATTAAGTGCTTGCCTAAAATTCAGGTTTTGTCCACATTTAAATGTAATCCTCAAATTTAATTGAAGTTACTCTAGGAATATTTTTACTCCAGAATAATAATTTTAATCTAGAATATCTATCCTAGAATTATTTTTATTATATATTTTATTATATATTTATTTTTATTATCCAGTGTCATGACAGTATAAAAGAGGTTATGTGAAAAAGGAACATACTTTCTAAATACACTGTTACTACAAACTAACCTCTGAGTTCAGATTTTGGGAGAATAGGTTTCTCTCTAACTCCAGGAATGTTCACAATTGATGATGGGGAATATATTGTACTTTTTTCTCTTTGCACGCCAGAGCCAACAAGAATGGGGTAATAAGGGAGGAACACAAAGATTCCACTGTAGTACTGCAATTCTAAATAACCCTGATAATAAAATTATTTTCTGCTATTGCATAGGTAGTGTCTTTCAAAGCGGACACTCGTTTTGTCCAAAAAGCTTAGTAGTAATATCACAGTACCTCGCAGTATTGAGATACTTTTTCTTATGTATTGTTTTGGAAGCCTTCAAGTGGCATCCTCCCTTTCAAGTATGCACTTAAATTTCTGGTGACTAGCCTATTTTAAGTTGTCTCCATGGACATGTGGAATGGTGCATGCATCTGCAGCATGAAACTGTTCCTGTAGAAAACAAAGGTTATTTCTGTTTCTTAGGTTGCATCTTTGGTTTCATGGCATTTTGTTGCCCACAGATGCTGCAGATTTCTCTAGCTCACCTTGTTGTTTGATGACTGCTTACACACTGCAATTTTATTCATAGATCTTCTCCAAATATTGCTTTTTTCTTGGTAGCTTACTTCTTTACCGACTTCAGGAAGAGCCTTTGTACATGTGATTTCAGACTCTGGACTGCACTAAATACAAATCACTTGCCTGTACTCTGGATTATGCGAAAATACTTGCTTGTCACAGGCAATGCTAGAAGGAGAATTTGCTGCTTAAATATAGGGAATGAAGAGCTGACCCTCACCATTTTTCAGGGGAAACCATTTGGGCTTGGGGGGAGGAGGGATGGAGAAGGGCAGAAAGAATTCAACTCAGTTTTAAGATACGTACTGCTCTTAAACTTCCCTACTGACTCAGTGCATTAGTTGGCTTGTCACATCCCATTTTCTGAGCTTCTTTGTATTATGTCACATAATGTGACAGAGATAATCCTTGTGACAAATCACACAAGCCAGTGGGGAAATAGGAAACTGACAGTTTTCCGAACAGTCCCATAAAAACACTCAATATAATTCTGTAAAAAGTAACTTTTTAGAAATCTAGAGCTATGTTTTTTCTTGCTGAAAGCCTTCTCTTCAAGCAAACTTCAGAGTACTAATTTAAAAAAAAATTAAGAAAAAAGATGACAATAACTGACATAGTAGGGGCTCTAGCTGATGTGTTGGAAAAGCTTAGACTGGGATGGTGGATTTGGGATCCACCCCCAGCTTTCTGTCTGAGCTGCTCATCCCTCGCTCCTGAGCTGCAGTTTTACAGTTTTAAAGCACAGCACTGGAAATTACACTGACTCATGAGTAGTTCATGAGGAGATTCTATATGAGGAGAGCCAGGTAGTGTGTTGCTAGCCATACTAAAATAAGTAGCTGTTACTTGCCCTCATACAGAGGTGGACTGAATCAGTAGATCCTCCCTCCCATCCCTAACCCACTTTCTGTTTTTGCACTAAACAGTAAGGAAACATTTAGGCTCTCTTTTCTGTTGTGAGATGCTGACGTTGTTTGTGGATTTGTACTCATTATTTGTATTCATTCATGGTTTGCAGTTTCTACTTCAAAGGCCCACCTTTTTCCTCCTTAGTTTTCTATTTAGCAAGTGGCTCTATAATGGGGAGAAAAAAGTGGTTTTGACAAAACATCTTTGGTTCTTGGGCAGCACAACCCTGCAGATGTTATAAAAAGAGAAAGCTATTAGAGGTGAACTTTCACATTTTGAAAAACCTTTGCTGTATATTGTACCTGGTTTCTATTTCGCCTGGTTTTTTTTAGTGCATGGTATGTGCTTACAAACTAACCAAAGCAACACATATCTCTGCTCAGTCTGTTCAAATCTAGCTGCAGCATTCTCACTGAAATTACATGGACAGTCACAAATTTAGACGTTGTGGGGGAACTTTTGTCCTGAAATCAAAAAGAGGACTTACAGGTAACTGTAATTGGTAGCTGTTTATATATGTAGTGGGCTCTGTTTAATGTTGTCAGTGGCTCTTTCCAAATAACAATAGGAAAAAAACAACTTCGGTACAGTTAGTGGTAAAGTTAAGTTGTTATGTACAAACATACGACCTAGAACAACTGGTATACCATTGCTCTCATTGGTTTCTTGTAGTTTTATAACTTAAAGGAAGTTGAGTGATTGATAAAGACCTTAGCCTGTTTAAAAAATATGATCATGTTTCTCTCTGCTACAATTACTTCTGCCAGTTCTCTCCAGTTCTTCTTGGACAGCTAAAGCAGTAACATTACTTAGAGAGTTTTATAAGCAATTTGACAAACTCATCTGTGGGTGGCATATCCCCATTTATTTTCCATTATTGTTTAAAATAAATAAAAGATATTGTAGTAGCTCCATTTCTCAGGGTTGTGACTTATGTTCCCTAAAATGAAAATATTACAGTAGTTTGGGATGGTGCTGCTACCCTAGTCTTCTCCTAGAAGTTATCGTCAGGGTAGTGAGCACGTCCGTCAATCCTGTTACAAAGCAATCATCTCTGGTAGAGGGGTTTAATGGAAAGTCAGAAGGGATATCTTCTTAAACTCTTGCAGTTAGGTATATATACCAGGGTCTGTGCGAAGTTCAGTTTAACGAGGTTAGTATGGATAAGCAAAAGGTTTGTTGCTGTGATACTCTGTTCTTGTGCTGAGGCCTGAGAGGATGAGTTAGTGATAGGATGTTTGTTTTTGTAGAACTTCTGAATAACTGAACTGTGAATAATGTCTGCATCCTTTTCTCCACCGGGAGGAGGTAGAAGATAAGAGGGAGAGAGAAGAGGTTCAGGGTTCTTTCTGGAACTCAGTAAGAAAGACCTGACAACAAATGCAGTAATAAAATAGATAGTTTAATAAGGTAGAATAAAAAGAGGAACACAGATAGCAAGTAAATCTTATGTCCATTCATATTCTGGGAACCGTGGTTTCATGCATCATCAGCCAGATCCTGGATGGACTTTCCCACAGCATGCTGTTCATGGGGAGTTTCCTCCTCCCTCACATACCCTTGTGCTTTTTATTTGTGTGAATCATGCATCTTCTCCTGAGAGGTTGGATGTCATCTCTTCATAACATCCATCAGTGTGCAGCACAGGCAGCAGAATCCCTTACAATAGCTATTCATGCTAACATACAGGTTTCTCAAGCTAGTTTCTCAGCAGCTACTCATGCTAACATACAGGTTTCTCCCAAGGTATAAGGACAAATAGGGCAGACATGGCCTATTCAAGACCTTGAAGTCTTCTGCAAGGTTCACAGTACAATCCTCTAGTGGATATTGGTTACTCGTTTTCAAAACAATGTTTTTAACTGGGGCTGTGTTGAAGTTGCATGGGGAGGAGAGGCTGGAGTCCTAGAGAAAAGGGGGAAATTATGTTTTTCATGGATCCTTCATGAGCGGTCATTTGTGAACTTGAAAAGCCATAGTTATGTATTTTGCCATGTCTACTGTGGTGGAATTTTGATGACGTGCAAAAAATTCTCTGATGGAAACAGCTCAGGGATTATTCTTTGATCCGATAACTACAAACATTATGAGTGAGAGATGTAGTTCTCTGTTCCCAAATTTATTTTCTGTGATGACAGAATCAATTGCATTTACTCATGCTGATTCTGAAATAGGAAAATAATTTGTTGGATGACTTGCTGTTGCCATCAATATTTAAATGTCCCTACAAATTTGTAAAATAAGCTCCTGTTTTGCACTTGCAGGAAACTTTCCTGTACTTACTGGAGACTGTATAGGAGGTCCTGTAGAGTTTGTTACTGACTTCTTTTCTTTAGGAAGATACTGCAATCTGTAATCCAAACAGAATCAAATTCTGCACCTGTACAGAGAGGAAATTCAATAAGATGTATGTGTAACACAGACAATAAAAGAGTTCAGTACATTTTGGGGGCAGAAGGATCATTCAGTGTAATCTCTTGTAGATCGCAGGTTGTTAAACTTCAGTTATCTCAGTTTCGAGCCCAGCAGCTTGACTACAACACATCCATCAGAATAGGATCCACTATTAAGTTCCTTACTTCCATTAGCAATCCCATATACATCTTCTGTAAGAGGAAGAAATAGTGTCTGAAATCACAATTTCCCTGCATTCCTGTGCTTTGGTGTGTCATTTATGTAAAATGTTTTAGCAGTGTATCATCCTCCCTCAAAAACAGCTGAATCTTGGTTTTTTGCTTCTTAATATTTATAAATTGCTCTCTATAAAAAGATTGCTTACAGTTGATTATGTGTAGTGCTTGCATTGGTTAAAATAATTTTATTTTTCTTCATTTTTGTTACCTGATGTTTAAAAGCACCATAAGCCATGATATACTTCTGCAGCTGTTGCAGGAAAGCGCGAAAATAACACCTTTCTTCCTGGTGTTCAGTGGGGATATTTTAGGAGTCGCTTCTATTAGACAAGTTGCTGCATGACCTCCTGTGTTTCCCTTTTGCAGTCAAACTGTATGCAGTTCTGTGGACTTGACTTTAGCTGAATCTTTCATTCTTCCAAGCCAATTTAAAAGTTTGTGATAGCACCTGGCATTTGAAATTTATGACAATTCTGTACTCACTTTCAGCAGTGGTGTTATATTCCCTCACTGTTAACTATTCTGTTGTACAAACATAAACACTCTTCCATGAAAATATTAGTTAGCCAGGAGTTTACAAAGTTCAGTGCTGTGCTGTATCAGTGTACGGGTGGGATAGTTATGCAGTACTGTATACAAGTGTGGTATGTCCATACAATTCTATGATATGCTATTATAACTAACACGTTCCTGATCTGATTTTCATGATTTTTCTATGTGGTTTTGTAGAACCTGTGATACAATTAATTCATCCCAAAAGTGTGGTTTTGCATATTAATCCCTATTTGTTTTTAATACACATTGCCTTTCCTACTTCATGAGGGTTTTCATTTTTGTAGTTCTTCCATGTATAGCCTTACCACTGCTATGCTCAGTAGTAACACGATACACTGAATACTGTGTTGAATTCACCCTTTTTTTTTCCCCTCTGGAGTGGGGCATCTTCTCTGGTGGGGATGCCGTGACAGAAAAGCATTAATAAATAGCTCCTTCACATAAATGAGACCATTTAGTGTGTCTACATACTCTGTTTTACGGAGCACACAGATATTACAAAATCAGCATGCTTTGGGATCATGTGAAGGATATTTGGCTGAGAAATTAATAGAATTAATAGAAACATCAGTTGAAGCTTAACTAAAATCTTAATCCAGTTTTGGGGGTTTGAGACAAGGACCAGTTAGTTGAAAAGCATCTCAGTAAAGGAAGTGTATATATATAATTTCACTATTCAAAGTACTTTTGTCAGTTCTTAGCATCTCCATAGCTGTCAGGAAGTTAAAGTGTGAAAATTTAGTGTTTACTTGGTGTGTTCATTGTGTACTCTGTGATACATACTCCTGATCTTCAAAATGCTGTTAAGATCTCACATATGTATGTTATTTGAAATAGTAATGTACTTCACATAAGATGTTCTGTTAAATATTAATTTTATTTAGGAAGTATCTTGCTATTATTCCTTGCTCCCTCTCCCCCTCCCTTGTTTTAATGAAACCCTGGTTGGTATTTTTTTCAGGGATACTTTTACTGGCTTTTACTTCTTTGAGGTTATTAAACCCACAGGGTCTGACTGACTTAATAGCGTATTCCCCATTTGGCTCGGTCTTTCTGCCTTCTGTTTATAATTTTTTTTTTTCCTGACAGATATGTGTGCCTTACTTGCACTTGGCTGATTTTTACTTTATTTCCCTTTTCACTTTGACAATTGTATTCAGGTTGTGAGCTTGCTAGTTCATTCTCTTTTTAATGATCATGAATAATTGAACATAACCTTTGAGTTTATTTTCTGCTTTCCCATTAAAAATGTGTGGGAAAAAATATCTTGCTGGATTTATTTTGATTTAACACAGTTATGTTTAAAGTCAAAATTGAAGAGTTTTTGTATGTGGTGTTCTCTGTTTGTTCACTTATATACTTGTTTGCCGAAGTGCACAAAAGTCTGATTTTTAAATATAGCATGAGAGCTGAAGTTGGATGTACCTGATCCCACTTGTTTTTATATAGCTGTGATATTAGATGTCATAAAAATTTTGCATATGGGAAATTCAGTACAGATTGTTTTCCATGATGTTTGATTTTTCACAAACTTATTATTAGTGATTTCAAAGTTTCTGGTAACCATCATTAAATGTATTGAGAAAGTTCTGTGTCTGTGGACATGTATGGATCACAAATATCAGAATAAACACACTAATTATGTTTGTTTTTACCAAGTTAAATTCCTTTCATTGTCATAGGAAAATATTTACTTTCCATGTTTGCAAATACACTCTATTGCAGAGTTATCAGGAGAAATAACAGGAATGTCACTGTCAGCTGAGCATTGATTCAGTGTAGTTTGGTGAATTTGGACACCAGAGGTGGCTGGAAAAAATGGCACTCTTGTGACATGTTTGAAGATTTTGAAACTTTTCAGTCAGAAATGAAAAAAAACCCCAAATGACATGGGATTATGCAATGAAAAAAAACCCGCAAATGACATGGGATTATGCAGAGTACTAGAATCTGAACTGGTTTTTTTCCTCCAAGTTTTTTTTTCTCTTGTGTACTTTGGCCTTGATAAGCTGTCCCCCCATACGTATTTTTGGCAAAGTTTGACTGAAGTTTCCAGCACTTATACTGGAGAACTGCTGAGTAAGTGTAAGCTTTTCTTTGTTTGTAGGAAACCATAATTGATCACTGGAGCTCCATTTTATCTCTAAGGCAAAGAGAACAAGGTGGAGTTAGAGCAATGTTGCAGTGATGGATAAGTCCATACATGTGATTGGCAGTTATCAGGCTTCTTGTATGTAGTTTTTCTCTCTACAGCTTTATTTAATACTTTAGTTTCTAAGCTTTTTCTAGCATCATGCCAAAGACTTTTCAGCCATTTTCTGAAACAATGCATTTTAAAGACGCTGGCAGTCTAGGCACGAGAGGATATATTCCTTGCATAGTGCTTCCTTTCTCTAACTGCTAGGTAATACCTCTATGCATATAATCCTGTTCTTTTCAGGTTATATTTTTTGGACATATGCCTTTACAGGACATGCTCTCACATCTTCAAACTGCAGATATAAAGGATGATAAAAGAAGAGGAGAACCATCTGGTATAAACCTTAAAAATGGTCTCAATCTTGTAGAATTAAAAAAAAAAAAAAACAAAAACCAAAACACCAGGAAAAATAGAAAAAGGTGGGATTATATGAAGACAATACAGATATGTGCCTTGAGGAGCTATACTTTGGAGTTATGAAGTGACATCAAAGTTTCAAGCTCTTTAGTTTTCCTTTTCTTGTTCTTAGATCTTTGTTGCACTGCAACTTATATTTCTCTGGCATTGCATTTGCTCAGCTTGAGCATCTGAGCTGCGTCCTGGGCATCAGAGTCCAGTTAGGAATCTGGCCCTAAATAAAGGCCTTGGCCACCCTCCTCTGAGTCACGTGGCAGGATGTTCAAGTAAAAGCAGCTTTGTTGGATTTCAAGTACAGAGTTTCTTCAGAAAGTTGATGATGTTTTGGGGTGGAAGAGGGGAAGTTTCCTACATTTATCAATTAAAAAAAAAAAAAAAGAAAAAAACAAAGAAAAGAAAAAGTCCTGCAAAATCAACCAGTTGGATGCTTTGGCTACTCTCTATTGCTTTGTTATGATGGTTTCTTCATTGTGTCCTTCATTAACTAGAAATGATCCTTTATTGGATATAATCATCCAAGTGAACACTTGAAAGAAATTTTTTGTGTGAGACAGGTGTGTGGTGTTTGTTTTTGTTTTTTTAATGAAAGGAGTTTTAATCCTCTCCTTCCCTGTCTCAGAAATCTGCAAAACAAGCTTTTTCATATTTGAACCAGCAACAGGAGAAGTGCTGTGTAAAGGTGCATGATGGTGACATATTGCAATGTATTTCTCAAATCATAAAGCTGTCAGTGAGAAAGTGAAATTTCAAGACGGTTTAGTGGTAAAGGTGATATTCTGTTAAAGCCACTGTCTTATCAAGTTATTGCTGCTAAATTATTACAAAGATACATTGCTGGGAAAACCTAGTGGCTGGTGAAATTTAAAAAAAAATTAAGAAAGCTTGGAATAAAATATTACCTTTCACCTTGCCTTGAGCTCTGTTTTTTTTGTAATGGTAGCTCATTTGGTATTGCAGTGAAAATTATTCTGGTTATTTAATATAGTTAATGTTTACTGAGTACCCTTAAGGATCACCCAGTTAAATTGAGTGGTTTAGAGTCAACCACCACTGGTCATTCACTGTTTTGATATCTCTAAAATGATTCAAAATTAGGTCAAGAAAAACTGGGCAGGGAAAGAAGGAACAGAAAGTCTCCAGACACTGGGATTTAATTTGACACAGGAAATTGTTACAGCTAAGCCAAACTGCTAGGCCTTGTTAATCTTCAGGGGTATGCAGTGGGCACACTGATTTTTATCAATGTCATTGGTATTGTGGTGTAATAATGTTGTCATGGTAAAAGGTACTGCAGATTTACTTAAACAACTGCCTTATTTTGTAAATGTAGAGGTAAAGTTTTAGGACTGGAGAAACACAAAGCTGATGGTACATGCCTGGGAAGAGGAGGTTTTTAGAAGAGCATTTCAGGATGAAAGGCAACAATTAAAAGTGGGGAATCTGAGTAAACCTTTAAGTCAATGACTTATAGAAATTAATTTTGTTTCTAGTCTTTTACTGTAGTGAGTTTTGTTTAGTGTGAGACATCCATACTCTTTTTCTCAATTTCTTTGATGATCCATCGAGATACCTTGACATCTTGTACTCAGCCTTTGATCTTTTAGACATTTGAACTGCTTGGTGTTTTGCACCAGGAGGTACTCGTCCATTATGACCCTGATAACAAAGGCACTTAGGTAAAGTATAGTTTAAAAAGCTATTTATTAGAGCTAACACTATAAGAAGAGAATGGTGTAGATAATCTTATGCCCCTTTA